>NC_143149.1:23354166-23657500 GCF_059928025.1 Delphinapterus leucas
GTTTTAGGGTGGTCATTATAACCTTTATCAGATACAGAGTATAACTAAGTAGATTTGCCCCATCTGTCCTACCTGTGCAGTGAAGTGGACTGACAGTACGTGGAACCAGAAGTTGATGGTGGTCATTATTGCAAGGGGTAGGGAAGACGATAGCAGCCAAGAATGCCATTTTACCTGAAACTTCTAAGTGACTTGGTAGAGGAAACACTTATTCAAGCAAGGGTGTAACTGGAATTCCCTGGCAGTCCGGTGGTTAGGACTCTGCACTCACTGCCAAGGGCCTGGGTTGGGGAACTAAGAACCCACAAGCCACATGGTGCGGCCGGAAAAAAAAAGGTGTAGCTGATTACCTTTCACAGAGGATTAAGAATTACCATTTACTTCTGCAGTTGGAATTAAATTATTTTACTTCTTTATCCTAACACATGGGGGTGGAGTGAAGGGAGAGGTATTTCAAGTACAGACTATACTACTCTACCTTTTTATGTTTTTCTTTCCCTTTGTATTAATGATATATATTATTAAATAGCGTAGATGTGCCACTGTCTATGTCAAGTCTGTATTTATATACAGAGCTAGAAATAGAAAGATACGGTCTTATTTGAAATGTCTGTTTGTAGAGGGGGAATATCTGAATTTACTCGGAAGTGTCAAACATACTCTGATACTGTAATACTAGTGGTTATTTTGACCTAATTTTAGTTGAAGTTAATGTGAGCTGTGATCAGTCACTAATGTGAAATAATGTTTGGGGGATAAACTTTATGGGTGTGTAAGTTAAAAGTAAATCACTTTAATCCTAAAGCCAGGAGGAAAGGATGTGTTCTTCTGTGTTTCCTGTCGAATCTTACAGCTGAGTTGGAGGAGTCCTGAGTCGGCAATTTCTAAGAAGTTAAAAGTAGTTTTGATAAATCATAAAGCAATACCTTCTCCTTTGGGAGTCCTTTCTCAGGATAGCATAATGATGTGGAGGCACTGATTCGTGGTTTACAAGGAACCTTTTATAATAGGACCTAAGAGAACCTTAAATAGGCTGACTTGCAGTGAATGTCTCAAAGGAATGTTGTTAGAAATCTTTTGACATTCTGAAAGTTACAAGAAAAAAGTTCTTCTGTAGAGGTAATCTTCAATTTGCTTCTCTCTTGCTAATTGTTTCTTCTTTTATATAATTAAAAAAAATTTTAAATTGTGGTTAAAACACAAAATTTGCCGTCTTAACCATTTTTAAATGTACAGTTCAGTAATGTTAAGTATATTCACGTTGTTATGCAACAGATCTCCAGGACTTTTTTTCTTACAAAGCTGAAACTCTGTACCTGTTAAACAACTCCTCATTTCCCCCCTCCCTCCAGCCCCTGGCAGCCACCATTCTACTTTCTGTTTCTGTCTACTTTAGGTAATCCTGTGTGAGTGGAGTCCTACAGTATGTCTTTTGGTGACTGGCTTTTTTCATTGAGCATAATGTCCTCAGGTTCATCCATGTTGTAGCAGGTGACAGGATTTCCTTCCTTTTTAAAGGGGAATAATATTCCATTGTATGTATAGACCACATTTTGTTTTGTTTGTTCACCCATTTGTTGATGGGCATTTGGATGGCTTCCACCTCCTGGATATATTGTGGATTATGCTGCTATGAACGTGGGTGTGCAAATACCTTTACAAGATCCTGTTTTCAGTTCTTTCGGATATATACCCCGAGGTGGGATAGTTGAATCATATGGTGATTCTATGTGTAATTTTTTGAGGAACTGCCGTACTGTTTTCCATAGCAGCTACACCAATTTGCATTCCCACTAAGGGTGAAGAAGCGTTCCAGTTTCTTCATTTTCAGCAGCACTTGTTATTTTGTTTGCTTCGTTTTTTATAGTAATTATCAATTTTTCACACTAACCATAATGATCGAATAATTTTTGAGTGCCTGAGTGTACCCGAATAGGAGATTCGGGTGTACTCTAAAAAGCTAGGGTTTTAAATTGTTCTTTAACTTGCTTTTAATAGGTCTGGTATATTGTTTCTTCTTGATTTTTAGCAAAACCAGTAGGGAAATTTTTAACCAGGGTAGAAAAAGCAGTGGAACATTGTGTAGCTAAAATTGCAGACCTCAAACTTGGCACAGGTATTAGGCTGATAGAAAAAAAAAGTCAAGTTCAGTAGACCAGATTGTGGGGAAAGCATGATTCATGTCATAGAGTTTACAAATAACAGGTGTACATAGTGCACTAGGATGTTTCTTGCCCATGAATGGAAATGTTCCAGAGACTGAACAGTCTAGAAAGATGGATAAGGTGGTGGATCTCTTCAACTCCCCAGTGTTTCACTTTTTCCATCATAATGCCTAGTTTCTGTCGTTTATCTGTTACAGACGCTAGGTAGTATCAAGATTGTCTCCTTGCTGTTAAATGTGGAAAAAAATGAACCCTCCAGAAATAGAAAAAAAATCTAATGTTTTGGGAGTTTTTCCACTGTACTGTTTATTTATTCGTGTATCCTCTTAATCATATCAGCAACAACATGATCAGCCTCCTATAGACTACACATATTAGAGAAACAAGTAACTTGGATAGAAAAACATGGGAAATTACTGAACTAAGAGCAAGTAGTGACTTAATTTTGAACGATACCTTTTTGGACCTTTACTGTGCCAAATGTTCCCTCTGGTGATATAGGCATAATTAAGCCAAAAAATGAAATAAAACACTTGAGATTCTTCACACCGTTTTCTCATTCTCTGCACTTCCAGGTCCTCATCGCTTTTTTCCCTTTTTCCCTTCGTTCTGTAGCAGTCCTGTGTCCCTTGAAGGTTTTCTTCCCTCTTCTCGCTTCCTCTGACTCTGGCAGCTCCCAAATGCGGCGTTGGTGGCACTGTATCTTGTTTCTGTAAACCCTCCCGGCTGGTCACAGCCTTCTCATCTTAATTACATTCTCCCTACTTCTGCCGTCTTCCCTGAAGTCTTCCTGTTTTGCTAAAGATGGTGCCCCTTAGGCCCTCGGTTTGCCGTCTGCCTTTCTCTTCCTTGGACTGATGCATGCGGCACCGGAGAGCAGTCCCCACTGCCGGAAGCTGTGTCGGGTGTGCAGCTGCTCTTCTGGTGGCGGGAAACCCCTCCGGCTGCCATCTTGGTAGCGGGGCTGAGGGCACCAGCTGGGCCTGAGCCCGAGCCTGCTGTCAAGAGTGGGAGGGCACCAAGTAAGAGACCTATTAAGTTTCCTGCGGAGAGAAGAGGGAAGGTCAGGATGGCTTTGGGGATGATATTAGTAACTGAATTAAGGTTTCCAGGGAAATGGTAAACAGCTTGGCCATTAGCTGTCACCACGGATGCGATGACTCTTAATCGTGACCTTTTTTTTTTTACCCCCCATAATAATTTTTCTTCAATCATAGTGTCGATGTTAATGTCCCCTGAAACATCCACTTGTGACAGTAGGGGCGATTGAAAAAAAGCGTGTGCTTAGACAACTTCCTCCACACCCACTGGCAATGGCTCCTTGATAACCGAAGATGGCTGTGACAGAGCACATTCGAGCTCTGCCCTGTACCCACAACGCTGATCTGGAGCAATGCGCTGTGTGGGTGTGGTTTATGAAATACAGGCATAAATATAGGCCCAGTCTTTTTCCTAAAATGCAGTACTTATTGTTCTTTTCCTGAAGCCTCAATATGGTTTTTAAGATTTTTTTGTGTCCTGCATGAATAACTTTGGTAATTATGACTAGAAAATCCAAAACCTCATTCATCTGGATGCTATAAAAGAGAGAAGACAAGACTGCATAGCATAATGTTAAGACTTCAGGCTCTGAGCTGCTTGAATTGAAATCTCAGCTTTAACACTTACCAACTTTTTGACCTTGAGGAGGTTCCTTAACCCTTAGTTAACCTCGTTTGCAAATTAACTCCCATCTCAGAGGGTTGTGATAAGGGTGATTGAGTTGATACAGGTCCACACTTCCTTCTCTGAAATCCTTGGGACTAGATGTGTTTCAAAATCTTTTAGATTTTAAAAGGTAACACAGATTCAAACCACGTGGAGAGCGGGGAGGAGGTCGTGATGACGCCCCGGAGCCGGAAGTGCAGCCCCTGGCCGCAGTCTCTGACGGAGGACGGAGGACGGAGGACGTGGTGAAGAAGAAACCTCGGGCCACTGCTGAGGCGAGCAGCAGGAAATGTCAGCAAACCCTGGCAGAACTGGAGAGCTTCCTCAGCCACCTGGAGGGTCTCTTTGCCCGGACTCTAGTACCACGGGTGCTGACCCTCCTTGGGGGCAATGCCCTCAGTCCCGAGGAGTTCTACGACTTGACTTGTCTTGCTTGGTCCCCAACAGCATGGACCCGAGCCTGAGCACAGCAGCTTCTTTGTGCCGCCTCTTCCGAGCCATTTTCATGGCTGATGCCTTCAGTGAGCTGAAGGTTCTTCTACTCATGGGCACCATCGTCATGGCACAGGGTCACCACGACTGTGGAGAAGACTGGTTTTGACCCAAGCTCAACTACAGAGTGCCCAGCCTGGGCCACAGATTGGCTGTGACCCTACCCCGTGGCCGACCCACCATCCCAGCTACAGCCTGGGAGGATTACATTTGGTTCCAGGCACCAGTGACACTGAAGGGCTTCCATGAGTGAATGGGAATGCTCATCGTGAACACAATGGCTAAATTGTCTTTCCCCCTGGCACCAAGTCACCCATCTCTTGCTTGGAGCTAGTTAATTCCTGGTGAGAGGAAGGTTCTCTCCTCCTGGCTGCCTGCCTCCGTTACAGACTTCCCCAGGGGCTGATGGTATGGCTAGGGCTGTAATAATCATCACCGAACAAGCATCTCTGAATCAAAGGCTGATTTTCCCAGAGGGTCCTGGGTCAGGTCTTTCTTTTGGGGGTTGGAAAGCAAATATGGGCCCATAGACAGACACTCCTATGGAGGTGACCTTTTCCTGCTTTTTACTGAGGACTTTCAGAATTTTTACTAGGGACATAATGTGGATGTGACTTGTGAACTTAAATATAAAATGAATGGATTAATGTTAAAAAAAAAAACAACACAGTGTATAACCCACTGAACACAATACCCTCAGTGAGGTCTAAGGTAGAGCCTAGTAATTAAGCAGACTACTATTTCTCCAGTGAAACAAACAGTTACACTAAGTGGGAGAAATGAAAACTAGTCATTTCAGGTGATGTTTTGCCACCCGGTGCATTTACATATACGACCCTTCTCCCCCCATCGCACACAATTTTAGGCCTTCTGAGCTTTTAGGTTTTGGAATTGGATGAGGGTCTGTGGATCCCTACATAACCATTTGTAAGCACCGTTTTAATGTTAGTTATATGCAGAACTGAGTTCTTTCTATACTTTAGGACCTTTGGCTTGTCACTATAAGAATAGTTAAATCATTGTGGTTTAAAGTGAATATGGTGGGGGGTCACATAATTATATGTACTTTGCACATATTACCATTTCATTTGGGTTTCAGGTCTACCCCTTTTTCCAATTGTAAAAGAATAAGAAAGATAGAGGACGGGGCGGAGCAGAAACATGCCATGTTCTTTTAAAATTTTTATTGGAGTATAGTTGCTTTACAATGTTGTGTTAGTTTCTGTTGTACAGCAAAGTGAATCAGCCACACGTATACATATATCCCCTCTTTTTTAGGTTTCCTTCCCGTATACATCACCGCAGAGCACTGAGTAGAGTTCCCTGTGCTATACAGTAGGTTCTCATTAGTTATCTGTCTTATACATAGTAGTGTATATATGCCAATCCCAATCTCCCAATTCATCCCACCCCCACCTTCCCTGCTTGGTATCCATAAGTTTGTTCTCTACACCTGTGTCTCCCTTTGTACCCACTTTTCTAGATTCCACATATAAGTGATATTATATGATATTTGTTTTTCTCTTTCTGACTTACTTCACTCTGTATGACAGTCTCTAGGTCTATCAACTTCTCTGCAAATGGCACTATTTCGTTCTTTTTTATTGCCAAGTAATATTCCATTGTATATATGTACCACATCTTCTTTATCCATTCCTCTGTTGGTGGACATTTAGGTTGCTTCCCTGTCCTGGCTATGTAAATAGTGCTGCAGTGAACATTGGGGTGCATGTATGTACATATATATATCTTTTAAAAATAAGTTTATTTATCCATCTATTTTTGGCTGCGTTGGGTCCTCGTTTCTGTGCGCGGGCTTTCTCTAGTTGCGGCGAGCGGGGGTACTCTTCGTCGCGGTGTGCAGGCTTCTCAGTGTCGTGGCCTCTCCTGTGGCTCGCGGGCTGTAGGCGTGCAGGCTCAGTAGCTGTGGCTCACTGGCTTAGTTGCTCCGCGGCATGTGGGATCTTCCCGGACCAGGGCTCGAACCCGTGTCCCCTGCATTGGCAGGTGGATTCTTAACCACTGCGCCACCAGGGAAGCCCTGGAGTGCATGTATATTTTTGAATTAAGATTTGCTCCAGGTATATGCCCAGGAGTGGGATTGCTGGGTCATAGCCGTGTTCTTCTTAATTGCCATCTTGTCTTGCCTACCAGTTGACTCCTCATTGAACAATTGTTTTAAAGAACATCTCTTTCAAAGATTTCAGATTTCTGAAATATTTTCTTTTGTTTGTGACTTCTGCTTTCATTTGCCTCTGCTGTTAAGCACACATTAAGAACAGAAAGCCACCCTGTAAATCTTAATCTTTTGCTCTGGTTTGCTGCCAGTGAATCATTTCTAGAATATCTGATGTAGAAAAATCTTAAATTTTAAGTAACCTAAGTGTTCCTAAGATTTTAGTTTTCTTTTACAAAGAAGGGAGCCTCCTGAGCTTAGGACTGTGGGGTTAGTTGTCTCGTATGAACTCATGGTTAGTATTACAATGGGCCTGAAAGTCTAGCGGTCTGGCACGTCTTATTCTGTTAAAATCCATTGAAAAATCTCTTGACGCTTATAGTAGAAAATAAGTAGATGTCTAGATTTTCATCCTTTTTTCACCTAGTACATATATCTGCCAGTCAGAGCCTGACCAAAAAGAGAATGTGGAATGTTTGAAAAAATAATGTATGCTTTTGAAAAGATAAGACAGATACTGTACACAGAAACTATGTACTCTATGAAGGGCAAATTTAAAATTTTAGAGGAAATGTTACTATCCTTGTGTCTGTAAGAAACAGACATATTGACAAAAGTAACTATATACGTAGGTATTTAAGCACTTCAGTAGAATAATTTTTAGATTAATTTGCTGAAGTATATCTGTTCTCTGAAGAACTACAGATTTCATTTTTACTCATTTATAAATCAGTAGTTCATTAGTTCCTAAAAATAACTGATTTCTATAGAAGGGAAGCTGATATTGGGGGTTTTAGATTTTTCTTTTTCTCTAACGTTTATCATTTATCTTTAGTCTGTCTATAAATACATTTGTGTGAGGATTTTGTTAACGGATTTCATTGCCTCCTTAAGACATACCAATGTGGCACATTAAAAGTAACTTGGAAAGTTAGATCTAAATGGGCAGAAATCACCTTGAAGTAAAGCCTTGTTTCTTTGTATAAATTTATCTCTGTTCCTGCTTCACATCATAGTGAGGTGGGTTATTAATTTTAAAGATGATTTTATAGTTTGTGTTTGGTGATTCCTTCTAGTTCAGTTTTCTCTTTTTTGTGTAATCTGTGAGGTGCATTAGGTCACTTGGTATGTTTTACTTTTAGTAGTCTCACAGTATTTTAAATCTTATATTTTACTCCTTTAACAAGTAGGAATCAAGGCCAGCAATCACTAAGGGTGAGGCTGTTTTGTTTCAAACTTGCTGCTCAAAAACCAAGGAGGTTAAGGAAGAAACCAAGATATCTTAGGTTCTTCTGCTTCTGTTTTCTATCTTAAGATTTAACACAGGTAGATTATTTTTTAGTTTTTAGTTTAGTAAGTTTGTTTTTAACATGAGATATTTATAGCATGAGTGTATGTGTGTGTATGCCCACCATGCACGCAGTATGACATTGCAGCAACGAAAAAACAGAGTAACGTGGCTTGAACATAATAGACATTTATTTCTCTCACATGAAAACCTGAAAAGTGTTCCATGGTCTGTGTGGTTGGTCCGTATTCATCAGGGTCTCTATTTTGTTGCTCTGCCATCTTCAACAGGTAGTTTTTATCTTATGGTCTAAGATGGCTGCTCCAGTTCTCACCGTCATATCTTCTCTGCAACAGAAAAGAGGGACGATATGCTCCCTTTATGGGCACAACTTAGAACTTGCAGGCATTGCTTCTGCCCACACCATGCGCAGACCTTAGAAATATAACCTTAACCAGCAAGGGAGTTTGGCAAATCGTGTACCGAGCTAAAATATATTACTTTGGGACTTCCCTGGTGGCGCAGTGGTTAAAAATCTGCCTGACAATGCAGGGGACACAAGTTCGAGCCCTGGTCTGGGAAGATTCCACATGTCGCAGATCAACTAAGCCTGTGCACCACACCTACTGAGCCTGCGCTCTAGAGCCCGTGAGCCACAACTACTGAGCCTGCGTGCTGCAACTCCTGAAGCCTGCGCTGTAGAGCCCATGCTCTGCAACAAGAGAAGCCACTGTAGTGAGAAGCCCGAGCACTGCAACGAAGAGTAACCCCCGCTCGCCGCAACCAGAGAAAGCCTGAGCGCAGCAACGAAGACCCAACGCAGCCAAAAATAAATAAATTTTAAAAATATATTACTTTGTAAAATGGGAAGAATAGATACTGTAGAAAACTGGCCATTGCTACTAACGTGTGTAATATTAAGTGCAGTGTTTTGTTAACGTTGAATACTCGTCATTGTCAGTATTTACCAAAAGAAAAAAAGACCCAGGAATTCCCTGGTGGTCCAGAGGGCACGGGGTTCTATCCCTGGTCAGGGAAGTAAGATCCCCGCACAGCAGAGCCAGAAAAAGAAAAAAAAGACTCACCTCTGTTATACAGCCATTGGGATCTATAAATCACCAGTCTTGGGTATCCCTGAAAAACATTTCCTTACAAATCTTCACGTGTAGAGAAGGATCTCTAATTCTTAATTTAGGAAAGACTTTGTAAGGACAAATTGTTATTAAAAAAAAAAAAGCACATGGTTTAAAAACTAAATTCAGTAAAGATTAGAAAGTAAAAGTCCTTCATCTAACTGGCTTTGAAATAAATACTTTTAGAGCTTTATTTTGTCAGTATACAAAATTGCACCTGCATCATGTTTTTGTATCTTCGACATCTTTCTCTATCAGCAATGTAGATCTACCTCACTTTAAAAAATGTTACTTAGCATATATTTGGGGATTTTTTTAATTAAAAAGATTTTAAATTAGAGATTTACAGTGTTAGTTTCAGGTGTATAGCAAAGTGATTCAGTTATACGTATATATTCTTTTTCAGATTCTTTTCCATTATAGGTTTTTACAAGATACTGAATATAGTACCCTGTGTTATACAGTAGATCCTTGTTGTTTATTTTATATACAGTAGTGTGTATCTGTTAATCGATTTGGGGAATTTTTAAACAATGCTGTTAATATAGCTGTCACGTACTTCATTTGTGATTACATTTTTTTGTTAGTTGATTAATTATGGATAGTTCCCTGATCAAAACCGGAGACTTATAAAGCCTCTTAGTTCGTTTTGTTCTTGCCTCAGAAATCTATAGCCTGGTCTTTCAGTGTTCCTGATTTTCTCTGAGAATACATACGCTGTTAGAAGTAAGAGGGTGTTGGCATGAAAAGCAAACAAACAAAAATTGAGATTTTTTTATTTTTATTTTTTTTGGTACGCGGGCCTCTCACTGCTGTGACCTCTCCCGTTGCGGAGCACAGGCTCCGGACGTGCAGGCTCAGCGGCCATGGCTCACAGGCCCAGCCGCTCCGCGGCATGTGGGATCTTCCCGGACCGGGGCACGAACCCGCATCCCCTGCATCGGCAGGCGGACTCTCAACCACTGCGCCACCAGGGAAGCCCTGAGATGGTTTTTACAACTATAGTGTCCATTGTTAAATTCAGAATGAAACATTAAAAAATCTGTTTTCTAGTTCTGGATCATTTTTGCATAATTCATGTTAATTAGAATATTAGAATTTAATGGATTAGCTTGTATGTCAGTAAAGCATTAGAAGAGTTGGTATTTTTCACGTTATCTTAACGCTGTAACATTAAGGATGTGTGAAGTCACTTGCGCGTTTTTTAAAAATGTTCAGCATGACGTTCTTGGTGGAAGATGGCAGGATACTTGTGAGGCGGTGCACTCCTGGTGTTTGGCCCCTGTGCCCCTTTTACCATTGGCATGAGGATTAGCTCTACCACTGTTCTCAGTACTAGTCTTAAAACCAGCTCCCTTTCCATTCTTTACCGTCTTTACGGTGTTGCCTCTCAAATTCAAGACACCTTATCTATCAAGTATAGAATTTTTTGAAATGGAAGCAGCGGTGCATGAAAAAGAAAGGATGACTGGTATAAACTGGTAAGAATTTGGAAAAGTACATAGAACAGTGGGTAGAAATGGGTATAAAGGATTAGAGGTCTTGGACTCAGGACAATCAGGTCTTGGCTCTGTATCACTTTGTAGTTTTATTACAAGTTACTTAAGCCTTCTGAGCCTCAGTTTTCTCACCTATAAAGTGGAGACAGAAATAGGACCTAGTTGATCTGGTTGGAGTTGGGATTAAATACTGCATGTGGTAAAATGTTTGGCAGTATTTTTAAAGTATTTTACAACTCTGCATACCCTTTATTTCTTCTCTTTATCCAATTCATCAAAACTTTGTGAGGCCATATTCACTGGAGCAGCTTTTCTCTCTATTCTGTTTATCAAGCCTGCCCTGCCCCTGGAGTTGAAGTCAGGATTAGAAATCTGGGGGTTTGGCATATTTGTTCACTCAGCTGGGAACACTGGAGAAGAATGATAGGTACCTTTTACGGGGGAAACGGCATTTAGATCAGTGCTAACTCCACGTTCTCAGACTTTTGAACAGTTTGCCACTCTGGTATCTATTCCTTAAATGCTTTGCTGAGCCTCATTGAATGAAAGAAAAGAAAGTAAGAGAGGAAAATGTGACAGACAAAAAAACATCATAGCATGTATAAACTTGGATTTTTAGTTAAAATACTAGGATTCTCTCACATGGTCCTCCTCTTCTGACTTAGTCTCATATTTTCATATCCTGAAGCAACCTAAATCATTTCCCCTTTTTTCCTCCGCCTTTAGTTCTCCACAGGTCGTGGAGCCTGTCCTCACATACCACCTCCTCTCAGGAGGAGACAGATGCCAGCACTGTGACCGCACCTCAAACAGGGAGAGACTGGGCTTCAGGGAGATTCACTGCAGGGGCATCACTGCTCAGGCTGGAGACCAGATTCTAGGGGGTTTCTGCCCCTCTGAGAGTCTCTTAGGCATTTTGTCTTTCAGAGTACTTTTCCATTGTTTTGGAAAGCGCTCCTTCAGGACCAGAGTCTACAGTTTTATGGGCAGAGTTTAGTTTCAACAGAAAATCGTGAAAAATTACATTTTACGTTTAGTTATACTCCAGGTCAACTAGGATGTCCTGTTAGAAGCAGGGCTCCAAGCCTTTTTAAAGAACAGTTTATCTTTCTTTTAAACAAATGGAGGTATTACAAGGGACACAGATGGAAGGCAGGTTGCCACATCAAAATAAATTAATGCATAGTTTCCTTCTCCCAAATAAGTTTCCTCTTAAAATGAAGGGTAGGAGAATGGATTAAAATGACGAAACTTTAGATTGCTATGTTTAGTCACTTTACAGTCAAGAAGCGCAATGACTAGCCAACATTCTAATATTTGTTTAAAAGTAGATGGCTTTAAAAGCCCTGGAGGTAGAATATTTAATCACTTGCATGCTAGCTCCTAAGAATTAATAATTAAGCCGTTCAGCGTGAAATGGACTTGGAGATGGACTACTTTGCAAAGTCTATCAAGTAGACTTCCTTTCAGTCTGATGGAAACTCTGGATGGTTACAACCTGATTTGTTCGCTTTTATTCCTTATACCCAGAACTAGACTTTGAGGAGAAGGGTAGGACAGACACCTTGGGAGGTCACTTCTGATAGGGGCTGGAAGGGTGTGAGCAGAACACCACGCCCATACCTGTGGTGTTGGCCGGGAACGTGGGGAACAAAGAGCAACTTTTTTTTGTTGTTGGTACGCGGGCCGCTCACTGCTGCGGCCTCTCCCGCTGCGGAGCACGGGCTCCGGACGCGCAGGCTCAGCGGCCATGGCTCACGGGCCCAGCCGCTCCGCGGCATGTGGGATCTTCCCGAACCAGGGCACGAACCCGCGTCCCCTGCATCGGCAGGCGGACTCCCAACCACTGTGCCACCAGGGAAGCCCCAAATAGCAACTTTTGATAGTTTCCCTCCAACCAGCTCAGGCTTTCAGTCTCAGTTCCTGCCTTGGAACTCATGACGCTTGAGTGGGAAGAAGTCATCACATAAAATGCTGCATAATATTTCCAGAGCAGCATGACTGTGAAAAAATAACTGGCATTCTAAAAGCTGGCATAGTCTCCTGTAGCATCGTGGGTGAACGTAGCTATTAATTTATCGGTCATTTTTGGTTTTATTGGGTTTCCCATTGACTGAAAGCTATAAAAGTTAGGTTTTCCTTCAGTTTAAGAAAACATTCTTTAATAGTAGAGAAACTTTGGAGTAAAATTATTTTTCCTTAGCAATTTATGATGCTCACTGATGAAAGGCAGGTGTATTTCTTTAGTAAAAATCCTACCACATATATTGAAATGAGTAGAAAACATACAGTGAGCATGGTGACTAGCACGCATTTTAATATTTGTTTTAAAAGTAGACTGCTTTGGGCTTCCCTGGTGGCGCAGTGGTTGGGAGTCTGCCTGCCGATGCAGGGGATGCGGGTTCGTGCCCCGGTCCGGGAAGATCCCACATGCCACGGAGCGGCTGGGCCTGTGAGCCATGGCCGCTGAGCCTGCGCGTCCGGAGCCTGTGCTCCGCAACGGGAGAGGCCACAACAGTGAGAGGCCCACGTACCGCAAAAAAAAAGAAAAAGAAAAAGAAAAAAAAGTAGACTGCTTTAAAAGCCCTGGAGGTAGAATATTTAATCATTTGCACGCCCTGAAATGTTCCAGTCCTGGGGTCTTGAACAGGCCCTGGGTGCTGCAATATAGGAGTCCTTTTGTTTTTCATAACCTGCTCTGTAGCAGAAGTAGGCAGACCAGCACGTTTCACTGGCCTGGGCTTTTGAGGTCTTTAGATTCACACCTGCCATCCCAGTACCCTAAGCCTCAGAAGATTTCATTTTCATACCTCCCTAAGCTAATATCTAATAAACTTCTTGTATAAAATGTATATCAGGTATTACTACAGCTATTGACACAGGGTCTGTACTCATAGGGCTTTGTTGATTAGGCAAGACTGAGCTGTCTTTCATTATTTAGTGGGTGTTTTAATATAGGTAGTGTGAAGGTTGTCAAGCAAAGCAAGAAGGCTTTGCACAGAAACTAAGTTGAGATTTTGATAGATACGGATTATCTCCCCCGAGCCCCAAACAGTTTTCTCTTTGGAAGTAGCTCCCGTTATTTCAGTATCCCTAGAAGTATGAATGGGGTTAGTTTAGTGCCTTTTCTCAGGGAAAACTGTCATTTTACTGATGTTTTCCCTCAAGAAACAGTCTGTTAGTGATGGATATACTGATAAGAACGGAGAACAAGTGAGAAACTGGAGATTTTTGTGCAGTTGGGGGCTGATTTTATTTATGGGGGCATTTAGCCCATTTGTTTTTAAGAATCAAATTAGCTACAAATTGTTCCCATCTTCTAGGGAATGCAGAGTAGTCGGCAGCTGGGTGCAGTGTTGATTCAGGAATTGATATTGGCCTGGAACCACTATAAAGTAGTTGCTTCCAGGCTTCTTCTCCATCATTATTTTAGTTACAGTCTTACTTCAAGGATCCTCAGAAAGATGGCACATCCCTAGAAAACAGTTTTGAGGGATGAAGCAGTGGTCAGAGGTGTTTAGTACTCGAGTGTAGGACTCACAATTCCCTGAAGTGCCTCTTCCTCCATATCCCTCTGCATTCCTCCTCTGTGGGCTCCCTCGAGGCTGCATTCCTGTTTCTAAGAGATCATCAGTACGAGTAGTAGAGTCTACTAAGTTCAGCGTCAGTTGAACTTCAATAAGAGGAGGGCAGTAATCAGAAATATATTTCACAGTCATCTTTGCTTAGTTGTCATGAAAAATATAGGCATCCTAGCGGCCTTTTATCTCTATTCAGAGGTGGCCGAGAAACCCAGGTCCATCAAGTCCAGCCTGTAGGAAGGCAGGAAGGAATGAGTAATTCATGTTTGATGTGCAGAGATGGTTGTACCGGGCATTACCCCTCAGAGAGAAGGCATCCAAACTGTAATTTTAAAATGTTAGATGTTAGAGGAGGAGAGGTGAAGAATCATTAGGTTGGAATTAGATATTCCACACTGGCGTTTGTTCAGACACTAGATGAACAGATCGTTGCGTCCAGATTGATTAGCTCTCTCCGCCTCTACTGCCCCTCCCATAAGAATTTTTTTTTCTTGTATAGGATTGGTCCTTCTTTCATTTCTTTTGGTTTAGTACCTGTCGTTCTATCATCTTTGACCTCTGTAATGATGACTGGGCGGTGGGGAAGAGTACCAAGTGATTCTTAGGCCTCAAATTCCTGCCCATCAATGAGGTGTTTGTAGTATTTTCTGTTATGGAACGTATACAGGGACAAATTGCTTCAGCATCAAACCATTTCTTTCTTTCTTTCTTTTTTTTTTTTAAACATCTTTATTGGAGTATAATTGCTTTACAGTGGTGTGTTAGTTTCTGCTTTATAACAGAGTGACTCAGCTATACATATACATATATCCCCATATCTCCTCCCTCTTGCGTCTCCCTCCCACCCTCCCTATCCCACACCTCTAGGTGGTCACAGAGCACCGAGCTGATCTCCCTGTGCTGTGCAGCTGCTTCCCACTAGCTATCTGTTTTACATTTGTCAAGCCGTTTCTTATCAGAGACTTGGAGCTGATTCCTGACATTTGTTTATTTCCTATGAGGTATACTTATGCTATTTGTCTAAAAACTATTCTTAATAGTTTCTGTTAGCTAGTCAAAACTTCAAAACCTTTTCCCTTCTAAAATATCCATATCTACGAACTTTAGAGCAAATTGTGAGTACTGTTCTTACCGAGTATCTCATACTGCTTTGAAGTATGGCTACCTGGCACAGATGTCTTCTTTCCCATACCCTGTAAATTCCTCAGAAGGACATACCAAACTTTATTCATCTTTGTGACCTCTATAGCAGTACTTCTCAGTGTGTGTTCTATGGGCTGCCTGTATCAGTATCATTTGGGACCCTATTTAAAAACGGACATTCTAGAGGCCCAGCCTTAATTAATTAGAATATCCAGGAATGGAGACCAAGAATCTTCATTTTACATAACCGTCTTGTCCTCCCTGTGAACCTCATGCTCATTAAAGTTTGGGCAGTCATTCCTGTAGAACGTTTTTAGTATGTTCTCTGGACCAGGGAACTAGTTAGAAATGCAGAATCTCAGGCCCTACACTAGGTCAACTGAATCAGAATCTACATTTTAATAAATTCCTATGAGATAATATGCACACTCAAGTTTGAGCACACCGCTTTACAACTCCTTACAAGTAGTAAGCTCTCAGTAATTAATCATTGCCTATTGGTTCGTCGGTCTGCTTCTCAGATATTCTCCTTTTCTAAAACAAAACAGCCACAACT
The DNA here is from genome assembly GCF_059928025.1 of Delphinapterus leucas. Lineage (NCBI taxonomy): Eukaryota > Metazoa > Chordata > Mammalia > Artiodactyla > Monodontidae > Delphinapterus > Delphinapterus leucas. The sequence goes on from NC_143149.1 coordinate 23,369,907, forward strand.
CAGAAATTTTAGGGAGTGTCTCAGGAGAATTATTCTATTATTTTCAATGAAGAATTATAGTGAGAGTTCACTGTGTCACTAGTTTAAGCACAGACTTAGTGATCTCCTCCTAAATAAATGCAGAAGTACCTCCTAAAATATAATCACAGATCTGTATCTCATAGGAAAGGGTCTAATTCTCTGCGTGTGTGAGATTCACTCTGGGCCTGGCTCAAAGGCCTCTGCTCCCAGGTCAAGTGAAGTTCTTCCCAGCAGCCCCCATGGCCCTTGGCAGTGAGGAGCTTTCAAGGCCACAACCTCATCTCAGTGGGAGGAAGCATAATTGACTATTGCTTTGTATGTTCTTTTAAAACTAGAAAACCTTTCTGTGGATGTGGTAACTTGCCATATCAGTGTTTCCCAAATGTGTCTGAACAGGAAAATCATCTGTGTTGCTTCTTAAAAGTTCAGACACCTAAGCCTCGTTCCAGATCAACTGAATCAATTTCTGGGGGAGAATCCCAGCAACCTATTTTTTAAGACACCCTGGACATCTTTGTAATCAGACATATTTTGAGAAACACTGAATTATCCGATCTTTCCCTCAGCAGATTACCTTTCTGATTATATTTTTTGTTGTCCCTTATGTTTTCTTGACCATATATTGCCCCGAGAGCAGTAAAGAAGGTAGCTCGGGATTGCCAGTTTAGAACTGAAATATGTATAACTAAGTACTGCATAACACTGTTTTTCAAGGACTTAAAAATTAACGTTATTTCATACTACTTATGGTCCTTTGAAAATGTTATCAAAATGGCAAGTGTTTTGAAGATGTAAGATGGTGAAATGATGAAGCACCGTAAAATACTTGAGGGGTAGATGTGTGTGCATGGGGCTTGCTTAAACATGTGATTTGTCATCTCTTATCTCAGAGCTCCTTTGCATTTAACTCTTGAATGTGCTTTAACCTAAGATAAACTTTTGTTATTGTTACTATATTATTTAGAGAAATGACTTATGCTTTCTTTCTCTTGTAATTAAATTGTTCATGTACTATCCTTTCTGAATTTTTGCAGAAGAAAGCTGGTTCTTTCCTCTTGGAAAGGAACAAATTGTGTCGACCTCTAATTTAGGATTAGAGTAATTCTGGGTCTTGAGCATTAAAACAAAAATAAATTATCAAGTACTTAATGGTACTCTCTTAGAAGTCACTGAATTTATTGGTTTGTGTAAATCCACTATTAGATAATGTTACTTAATTTGGGATCTCAAATTCTTACACTTTATAAATCACTTCACGGGTTTAAATTATTGTTTTTGACGGATAGATAGGAAGGGAGTCGTCTTCTCTTACAGTTAGGATCCTGACCATTTCTGTGAAATAATTTAAGTACTATCCAGTTGTGGTTTTCCCCAAGTGAGTGTGTCATCTGTAAATGTCAGATTCAGAAGGAAACTTTGATCCCTAACCTTAGGAAATTTAGATTCCTAATTCAAGACTACAGTGATAGGTGAATAAGGTAAGGTGCCTGCTCTCAAGGAATTTATAGTTTAATTGGAAAGGACTTAACTAAAGCCTGTGAAACAAATAGAGACAGAATAAGACATATGACCTTGTTACAAACAGTGCAACAGGAGTTCAGCGAAGAAGGAAGGAAATAATGAAGCAGGCACGGAATGCTACTGCTTTGGAGAAGGAAGGAGACTTGATTGATTGGGGCTTCTAAGTGCAGAAGTGAGCCTTCTACCCAAGTAAAGAATAACTGTAAAAGAAGAAGAGGGGGGCTTCCCTGGTGGCGCAGTGGTTGAGAGTCTGCCTGCCGATGGAGGGGACGCGGGTTCGTGCCCCGGTCCGGGAAGATCCCACATGCTGCGGAGCGGCTGGGCCCGTGAGCCATGGCCGCTGAGCCTGCGCTTTCGGAGCCTGTGCTCCGCAACGGGAGAGGCCACAGCAGTGAGAGGCCCGCGTACCGCAAAAAAAAAAAAAAAAAAAAAAAAAAAAAAAAAAGAGGCTTTCAGTCAGGAACAAGCAGAGTATGATGGATGTTAAGACTGACTTAGTAGAGCCTAGGGAAGAAATGTTGCAGAAAAGGAAGGAATCATAATTATGAATATTTGAAGGCCAGAGGCTTGGGAATTTTGTTTTCAGGTAGTTGGAAGAAACTGATGCATGTTATTAGCAGTGCTGATCGTGAGGTTAGAAAAACAGTAATTTTGTTTGTGTCTTTATTCATTTCCAAAACCAAATGTATGTGTATGTGTATCTGATATTCTGTTTTTAACATCTTTGAGCCATAAGATGGCATTGCAAATAAAATTTTAAATTTCTGATAGTTTTAAATTTTATTATGTTCTGATGAATGGGACACTCTCTAGCACAGATTATGACATTTGGAGGAAAAAAAATGGTGCTTGTGCCAGCCTTGCAGGGTCATCTGCGAGTTACGGGCCAGTTGTCTAAGCACTGCTTACGCTTGGATAGTGTTAAAGGGATGAGGTTCCCTGGTTTCCTAGTACCTGGGACACATTTCACTTAGCAAAAAAGTGTATTGCATGTGATGTGTAGTGTTAACTACACTAAAAAGGTTTTAAGTCATTGGTATATTGTAGCTCAATGTTTTTTATTTTTCTGATGACGTTTTTATATTCTGCTGTATAGAATGTATACATTAGGAGCGTCTTTCACGAGGTTCCAAATAAGTTATCCTTTAATGGCTGAGATGTGGCCGTTTGGAAGAATGAGTGAGAAGTTTTGGCACCACAGGACAGCACAATCTGGAAAGTTGCTTGTACCTTTATTTGGTCTTATCAGAACACAGGCTCTGGCACTGTGAAAACTGTTTTGGCTGTGCGTATTTCAGCCTGTGTCCTACCCAGAGCCTGGACGGCACACTGGGTTCCAGGGAGATCACTGACAGGTCAAGTCATGTCCACTAGGAAAGATCCTTCACATGCCCCCGGGTTCTGACAATTTTGAGAATTCTTCCTCAGTTGGAGAAGAACAGTTTTGGAACCTGCCCGAGCTGTTTGAAGTTCACAAAATGGAAAATATAGAGCTGGTTTCTGGAAAGAGTACTGTTTTGTGTTCTTTACAAATATGTCGTATTATACATGCATATTTTCATTCACGCGTTAAACCTTGAAAAGGAAGTCTATAAGAAGTTCCTGAAAGGGCGTGGAGGTAGCGTGAGCAGCAGCATTTCACTCTGGAGATTCAGTATTAATAAGGGAATATTTGTGTCTTAATGCAATTTGTTCGGTGGTCATGTTTTTTCCTTAATAGCTATTGTTGAAAAACTGTTTTATGGGTAATTTTTCTAAGTATCTTTGGCTAAATGAAGTCCTAAGTTTTGGACTTGAATAATTTCATTCTTTAGTGTTCATTTTGCCCCGCCAGCAAAAAGTATTACCTCATAGCAGTTGAAGGGTTATATTTACTTATTTAACCAAAACTTATATAATGCTTACTATGTGCCAGGTGCTTTTCTATATGCTTTACAAATATTCACGTATTTAGTCTTCTTCGCAACCCTATGGAGTAGGTTTTATTCTGTCCCCCATGTTACCAGTGAGGAAACCGAGGCTCCAATTGGTTACTGTGTTGTCCAAGACCATTTAGCTAATAGGTGTGTCAGCTGGGGTTCAAGTTCAGGCAGTCTGCCTGCAGAGTTTGTGGGCTGAAACACTGTGCTCTACTTAGTCACTCTTTCTCAGGAGGGAAAAAACCAACACAGATGGATTCAGTCATGACTGTTCTGCTGTCGGTTCATCAGATTCTTTGATCTATCAGTAACTCTGGAGCCCATTTACCTTGTTTTGTGCTAACAATTCTGCTGAATTCTTTAAATTTGTGGCTTAAGATGACATTCTCCTTTATTACTGTGAATAAAAACACACAATTAAAAAAATATACTTGTAAAAACAATGAAATATATATTCCAAGGGCTTGATTGAGAGGTTCTCAATGGCAAGAACTAGGTCTTCTTGACTGATGTCCTTTGACCCCAGTATGCTTTCACCAAAAGCCTTTCTTTTCCTTTCACTATACCTTTGGAGTTGGGATGGAACCTGGAGATGAACTATTCCACACCTTCCTTGTATAAATAAGCAAACTGAGGCTCAGAGAGTTCATGCCCAAGCCCTCAACAGCTAGTTCTGAAGCAGAAATGTGACTTAAATTACTTGGCTCAATTTAGTGGTCTTTTCCTTCCATTATAGAAATTGAAAAGTTACAGTGCTATGAGAACCCAGATAGAATATCTAATAAACTTTGAAACATTTTAGATCCATTTGGAAAGCATATATTATACTTTTATTAATCTCAGTTATTTCTCAACCTCAAACCTCATCGTTTCTCTTCTGACATTTGTTATATCTTTCAGTACTTCCAGCCAATACATACAGTCCTGCTTGTAAGCCATGCCAAGTGTTCTGAGACCGGCATCCCTTTACATAATTATACATACACATAAGTAATATATAAGCTCAATATTGACTTGATTGAAATGACTGCACAAATGGGAAATAGATATGATTATAGGTGGTTATCAAATGAAACAAATATGTATCACTAGAGAGGTAGTTCCTATAGTAGGCTGGGAGATTATAAGTCATAGCCTAAGTATATAGAATGTATTCTAGAATTGAAAATTCCTACCATTGGAAAAGCTAGGAGGTGATCCAAACTTGAACATTGAAGTTTTCTCTTTTACTGGAAGAATGTGTTATAAGCACTGGGCTTTGCAGTAAACTAACTAGTTTATAAATTAGAGGAGGTAGCCAACCTAGAATAGACTGTATTTTAAAAATTTGTATTTCAGTCATGTGGCATTTTAAATGCAAACAAATATTGGCTGAAATTCTCATGTAGAAATAGGTTTAGAAAAGTGGGTGGTTCTTAGTAAGTTCACCTAAAGCCCTATTAATACAAAATATAGCCTGCATATAATATATATCTGTGCTCTGTGGGAGTCTCTGTGACCCTCCCAAGTTTTTCACCTGGTAGTAGTTTAAAATATTTTAAATTTATATATTTGCAATTTTTATTTTCTATATCATATGAGATGAATTTTAAATGAGGTATGGATAATATAATAAAATATAGCTAAGATATGTAGTACAATAAAAGGTAGTGATTGAACAAATCAGGAACATTATAAATTGAGTAAAATACACTCTTTTTTTTTTTGCGGTACGCGGGCCTCTCACTGTTGTGGCCTCTCCCGTTGCAGAGCACAGGCTCCGGACGCGCAGGCTCAGCGGCCATGGCTCACGGGCCCAGCCGCTCCGCGGCATGTGCGATCTTCCCGGACCGGGGCACGAACCCGTGTCCCCTGCATCGGCAGGTGGGCTCTCAACCACTGCGCCACCAGGGAAGCCCAATACACTCTTTTTTTAAAAAAGTCACATTTGTTTCATTCTAATGACTTTTACAATATGGAATCTTATCAATTAAAAATTTAATAGGAAAAATACCGGTCTTCTTCTGATAGTACTTTAAAATAGAAATGCATGTGAATCCATAACCATATAGTTTCACCGGCTAGTTTTACCAACTGATGTAAGTCTCTTGACTGATGTTTATATAATTATTTATGTCAAAGTTTTAAAAAATATACACTTAAATTTGTTTAAACTTACTTTTAGATAATTGTAGGTTCACATACAGTTCTAAGAAGTAATACAGAGAGATCCTGTGTGCCCTTTGCCTGGTTTTCCCTAATGATAACATCTAACAAAACTGTAGCACCATATCACAACCAAGAAATTAACAGTGATACAATCCACTCATTTTATTTAGATTTCCCGAGTTTTACATGTACGTGTTTTGTTCTATGCATTTTTATCCCACGTGTATGTTTGTGTATCCACCACCACAGTTAAGATGTGGAACAGTCCCATCACCACACGGATCCCTGTAATTGCCTTTGTAATATACACCTTCCTTCTCACCCCTCACTCCCTCTTTGTCTCTGACTTTCACAGACTCATCGGTTTTCCATCTCTAGAATTTTGTCATTTCAAGAATGTTAAATGAATGGGATTGTGTAGTACGTAACCTTTAGGAATTGCTGGTTTTTTTTCTTTTTTTCTTTTTTTTTTACTAAACATAATTCCCTTGAGTTTCATCCAACTTATTTGTGTTAACAGTTTTTTATTGCTGAGTGGTATTCCATGGATACTGGTATACCACAGTTTGTTTAACTATTCCCCCATTGGACGACATCTGGCTTATTTCCAGTTCTTGGCTGTTATGAATAAAGCATCTGTGAATGCTTGTGTACAGGTTTTTTTGTGTGAACATAAGTTTTTCTCTGGGATAATTGCCCAAGAATGCAATTACTAGGTTATATGGTAATTGCACCTTTAGTTGGGAAAGAACTTGCCAAACGGTAATATTTTCTAAGGTGGTTGTACCTTTTTACATTCCCACCAGCAGTGTGAATGAGAGATTCGCTTTCCCCACATCCTCACCAGCACAGTATTGTCATTATTTTTATGTCCTATGAGATGATACAGTCTGATATGAATATTAATCAAATGGATAATTTAATGAGTTGTGGACATTAATCAATGTATAATGTAGCTAACATTATCTCCAATAAAAAGTAGTAATTAAATAGATCAAGTGTTATGAAATTGAATAAAATGTACTTCTAATATACTTTGAATATTAATACTTAATCAAGAAGTTAGCTCCTACTTTTAATTTTACCATTAAAGTAAGTAGGAAGAAGGCAGGTGTTACTATGTCCAAGTTTTTTTTTGTTTTTTTTTTTTAACATCTTTACTGGGGTATAATTGCTTTACAATGGTGTGTTAGTTTCTGCTTTATAACAACTATGTCCAAGTTTAAAGATTTTAGAGACCGATGATTTGCCTAATACCACTTCACAATTTGTTAACATTCTTTTTCCTTATTACTTTTCCTTTTCCTTACTACTTTTCTTTGATAGGAATGCTTGAACCTATCAGACTTGATTTTTTTTCAATCTCAGAAATAGAATGAAAAGAGAACTTCCTGATGTGATGGAAGCTGAACAAGAAAGAAAGGAAGGAGAAAAGGAGTCTAGGAGGATGCATTAATAGCAGGAGGCTGGGCTGCTGGTCAGAATGTGATGTACTCATGGCCTTCTAAAGAGGAGAAAGAGGGTAGTGAAGGGACTTTGAGCCACACTATTGGGATTCATAATTTGGACAGTACTTCTAGTTTAACTTGTTAGTTTCTTTTGCTCTGTAAACATATTTTTATTTCCTGTCTTGTCCACTTTAAGCCTGTTTATAACGGTTGTGTGATAGTACTGTCAGTTGCAGCCTCTCTTAGAGTTGCCTTTGGAGCATGAAAATACATTTCCTTTTTGATTGTTGTAACCCACCTTAATATAGGTAACATTTTCTGAGCCCTTACTGTGAACCAGGCACTGAACTCTTTATTTAGCTTATTTAATCATAGTGACAACTCTGTGTAAAGAATTACCCCCAAATTTAGCAGCTTAAAGAATGAACATTTATTATTTCAGTTTCTAAGGGTTAGGAATCTAGGATGCTTAGCTAGGTGCATCTAGTTCAGGATCTCTCATGAGGGTGGACTCGAAACATTTTTTTTCCCTGTGCTCTACAGTAGGTCCTTGTCGGTTATCTATTTTAAATATACTAGTGTGTACATGTCCCAAACTCCCAATCTATTCCCCACCACCACCACCCTTTCCCCCTGGTAACCATAAGTTCATTCTCTAAGTCTGTGAGTTTGTTTTGTAAGTTCATTTGTATCTTTTTTTTTTAAGGTTCTGCATATAAGTGGTATCATATGATATTTGTCTTTCTCTGACTTACTTTGCTTAGTATGATAATCTCCAGGTCCATCCATGTTGCTGCAAATGGCATTATTTCATTCTTTTTAATGGCTGAGTAATATTCCATTGTATATATGTACCACATCTTCTTTATCCATTCATCTGTCGATGGACATTTAGGTAGCCTCCATGTCTTGGTGATTGTAAACAGCGAACAGTGAACATTGAGGTGCATGTATCCTTTTGAACCATGGTTTTCTCTGGATATATACTGTGTATATGTGTGTGTGTGTGTGTGTGTGTGTGTGTGTGTTTGTGTTTGTGTGTATATATACACATACTGTGGAGTGGGATTGCTGGATCATATGGTAGCTCTTTTTTTAGTTTTTTAAGGAACCTCCATACTGTTTCCATAGTGGTTGTACCAATTTACGTTCCCACCAACAGTGTAGGAGGGTTCCCTTTTCTCCACATCTCCCACATTTATTGTTTGTAGACTTTTTGATGATGGCCATTCTGACTGGTGTGAGGTGATATCTCATTGTAGTTTTGATTTGCATTTATCTAATACTTAGCGATGTTGAGCATCTTTTCACTTGCCTCCTGGCCATCTGTATGTCTTCTTTGGAGAAATGTCTGTTTAGGCCTTCTGCCCATTTTTTCATTGGGTTCTTTGTTTGTTTGTTTGTTTTTTGATATTGAGCTGCATGACCTGTTTGCAAATTTTGGATATTAATCCCTTGTCAGTCCCATCCTTTGCAAATATTTTCTCCCATTCTGTAGATTGTCTTTTCGTTTTGTTTATGGTTTCCTTTGGTGTGCAAAAGCTTTTGAGTTTAATTAGGTCCCATTTGTTTATTTTTGTCTTTATTTCCATTACCCTAGGAGACGGATCAAAAAAGATTTTGTTGTGATTTATGTCAAAGAGCGTTCTGCCTATGTTTTCTTCTGAGAGTTTTATAGGATCTGGTCTTACATTTAGGTCTTTAATCCATTTTGAGTTTATTTTTGTGTATGCTGTTAAAGAATGTTCTAATTTCATTCTTTTACATGTAACTGTCCAGTTTTCCCACACCATTTATCAAAGAGACTGTCTTTTCTCCATTGTATAGTCTTGCCTCCTTTGTTGTAGATTAATTGACCCTATGTGCATGGGTTTATTTCTGGGCTTTCTATCCTGTTCCACTGATATATATGTCAGTTTTTATGCCAGTACCATACTCTTTTGATGAATGTAGCTTTGTAGTATAGTCTGAAGTCAGCCTGATTCCTCCAGTTCCGGTTTTCTTTCTCAAGATTGCTTTGCCTAATCGGAGTCTTCTGTATCTCCATTACAAATTTTAAGATTTTCTTTTTTTGTCCTAGTTCTGTTAAAAAAAATATGCCATAGTAATTTGATAGAGATTGCATTGACTTTGTAGATTGCCTTGGGTAGTATAGTCATTTTGACAATATTGATTCTTCGAATCCAAGAACATGGTATATCTTTCCATCTGTTTGTATCATCTTCTATTTCTTTCATCAGCATCTTATAGTTTTCAGTGTACAGGTGTTTTGCCTCCTTAGGTAAATTTATTCCTAGGTATTTTATTCTTTTTGATGTGCTGGTAAAGGGAATTGTTTCTTTAATTTCTCTTTCTGAACTTTCATTGTTAGTGTATAAAAATGCAGTAGGTTTCTGTGTATTAATTTTGTATCTTGCAACTTTACTGAATTCATTGATGAGCTCTAGTAGTTTTCTGGTAGCATCTTTAGAATTTTCTATGTATAGTATCATGTCATCTGCAGACAATGACAGTTTTACTTCTTCTTTTCCAATTTGGATTTCTTGTATTTCTTCTTCTTTTCTGACTGCCATGGCTAGGACTTCCAAAACTATGTTGAATAGAAGTGGCAAGAGTGGACATCCTTGTCTTGTTCCTGATCTTAGAGGAAATACTTTGAGCTTTTCACTGTTGAGCATGTTGTTAGCTGTGGGTTAGTCATATATGGCTGTTATTATGTTGAGGTATGTTCCATCTATGCCCACTTTCTGGAGCGTTTTTTATCACAAATTGATGTTGAATTTTGTCAAAAGCCTTTTCTGCATCTATTGAGATGATCATATATATGGTTTTTATTCTTCAATTTGTTGATGTGGTGTATCACACTGATTGATTTGCAGACAATGAAAAAATCCTTGCACCACTGGAATAAATCCTACTTGACCATGGTGTATGCCCCTTTTAGTGTGCTGTTGAATTCGGTTTGCTAGTATTTTGTTGAAGATTTTTGGGTCTGTGTTCATCAGTGATGTTGGCCTGTAATTTTCTTTTTTTTGTGGTATCTTTGTCTGGTTTTGGTATCAGGGTGATGGTGGCCTCAAAAAATGAGTTTGGGAGTGTTCCTTCCTCTGCAAGTTTTTGGAAGAGTTCCAGAAGGATAGGTGTTAACTCTTTTCTAAATGTTTGATAGAATTCACCTGTGAAACCATCAGGTCCTGGACTTTTGTTTGTTGGAAGTTTTTAAATCATAGTTTCAATTTTAGTATTTGTGATTGGTCTGTTCATATTCTCTAGTTCTTCCTGGTTCAGTCTTGGGAGATTGTACCTTCCTCAGAATTTGTCCATTTCTTCTAGGTAGTCCACTTTATTGGCATATAGTTGCTTGTAGTAGTCTCTTATAATCCTTTGTATTTCTGTGGTGTCCGTTGTAACTTCTCCTTTTTCATTTCTCATTTTATTGATTTGAGCCCTCTTTCCAACCTAACCTTACACCTAGAGCAACAAAAGAAAGAAGAACAAACAAAACCCAAAGTTAGCAGAAGGAAAGAAATCATAAAAATCGGAGGAGAAATAAATGAAACAGAAACAAAACAATAGAAAAGTTCAATGAAACTAAAAGCTGGTTCTTTGAAAAGATAAACAAAATTGATAAACCTCAAGACATTTTTAGCTGGGGCTGCAGTCATCTGAAGACTTGGTTAGGGCTGGAAAATCTGCTTCCAGGACGACTTGCTTGTGTAGCTTTTGGTCCATCATCATGTAGCCCTCCCCATAGAGCTTCTTGGATATCCTCATGACATGGTGCCTGGCTTCACCCATAGTGAATGATTCAAGAGAGTTTTCTACTGAAGAAGTCACAGTGCCTTTTTTTATTTATATTTATTTTTGGCTGTGTTGGGTCCTCGTCTCTGTGCGAGGGCTCTCTCTAGTTGTGGCACGCGGGGGCCACTCTTCATCGCGGTGCGCGGGCCTCTCACTGTCGCGGCCTCTCTTGTTGCGGAGCATAGGCTCCAGATGCGCAGGCTCAGCAGTTGTGGCTCACTGGCCTAGTTGCTTCGCGGCATGTGGGATCCTCCCAGACCAGGGCTCGAACCCGTGTCCCCTGCATTGGCAGGCAGACTCTCAACCACTGCGCCACCAGGGAAGCCCATAGTGCCTTTTTTTACCCAGTTGCTAGAAGTCACACAGTGTCACTTCGGCCATATTCTTTTCATTAGAAGTGAGTCACTAAGTGAAGCCCGTGCTGAAGGGGAAAGGAATTAAGTTCTACGTTATGAATGGAGGAGTGTCAAAGATTTTCTGGACATAATTTAAAACTGCCACACCTGGGTTACCAGTGTTGTCTCGATTTTCCAGATGAGGAAACTTGTGAATGGAGAAGTTAAGTGACTGGTCCAAGGTGCATAGCTAGTTCGAGAAGTAGGGTTTAAGTCTCAGCAGCCTGGCTCATGTGACTCCTTTTCTTTGTCTTTCTTTTTTGTTTGTTTGTTTCATTTTGTTTTTACTACATATGCTTTACTGCCTTGAGTACTTCATCTCCTGAGTACACATTAAAAAGTCACAGTGACTTCACTTCTTCATACTCATTCACAACTGGATATTTATGGGTTACTTGCCTCTTTTATGCCTCACTCCTAGTACTGTGACTTAATACTTAGATTCACTCATTTCGTTCATTCTGTAGATACTTAGCATCTACTGCTAAGTACTGGGATGCTCACCACTGTCGTGTGGGGAAGAACTTTGATTTTGAAGGTGTACTGACCTAGCAGCAAAGAATTTCAAGGTGTATATTGGGTAGTTTCCCATGACTAAACATTGGGAAGCAAACATTTTTCCCATAGCCTTTTAGTTTTGCAGTTCTCACACCTTCTGTAGTTGTTAGAACTATGGTGCATTGTGGGTGGTTATTTAGAATGCATTGTGAACTAAAGTTGACAGTGGGATCAACTTCCTCAGATGGAGTTTGTCCACTACTGATATCAAAAGCAATAAATGCATTAGACCCCTGGGCAGTGTTAGGACCATAATCTTGCCCCTGCTAATTTTTTCCAGTACTTTAAGTGACTATGAAGAACCCTGTGCTATCTGCGATAGTTTTCCTCTGCAGTTTGGGAGGAGTAAAATGAAGTAAAAAAATTTTTTTTCCCCAAGAGATCTGCTTTGTAAAATGACAATCACAGTCACCCAAACTCTGCCGAAAGAGAAAGAGAGAGAGGTCTTAGAATTTTGATAATATTTCTGTATATTCTTGTCTTATATTTCATTTTGTTAGGCCATGGAATAGTCTGTATTATGGGTAGCCCAAGGGATCTTTTTGACATACAATTTTAGGGTACACTATAGGATTAAAAAACCCTAAGGGTAACTGCACTTTGGGGCATCAGAATGCAAACTTCTGTTTATAATGTACTGGATAACGTATCCAATGAAAAATCTTCATGTTTTAGCAATGTAAACAGTGCAGTGTAATTGGATAAAGAGTACGCTTCCATGGGTTAACCAGTGTTAAAACAGAATAAGCCATCAGAAAATTGACTAAAGGAACTTGGAGAATCCATGGTGGGGTGTTAAAGGGTAAAGCTTCCTACCTTTATAAGTAACTTCTTGTTGAACTCGAAGGACTTGACAACCATATATTGTGTTTGACAGCACTCAGTGAATTTCTTAATAATGTGGCTAAGTTCTCACTTGCGCGCGCGCGCACACACCCCCCCCCCCACATACATATATATATAAATCTAGTTTCCTATCTAGGCTAATTCAGACCCTGAATTCCTAATTTGCCTCTGGTACCCACCTCTCTTTGTCTCTCACAGCACTAAGAAAATTTCTTAATGAGGTTAAGCGCTTATGTGTACAGACACCTCTGCCTATACTTGGGCAGTTTCAAACCCTAGAAATTCTTGATTTGTCTTATCCTTTTAAAAATATAACAGATGTGAGGAATGGCCTAGATTAGACTTTGGTTTTAAGAAGTCCTATCAAGGTGAGATTTTGAGACCAACTGATTTTAAATTGATATTGGGTTGGACTGGGGTAATCCTCCAGAATGAAAGTAGAAGCATGGTGTACCTAGTGCTAACTTGTGGCCCAGTTCTCTGTCCATTTTCTGAGCCCTGTACATACGAGTTTATGAAACGTGATGTTTCTCTTTCTTCACTATGTTCTCCCCTGAATCTTCCTCCTTTACCTCATAAGTTAGTGGAAACTTTCTGATCACCTTGGCAAAGGGGGACCCTGGTTTCCATGGGCCTTAAATAAAGCTATCAATTTGGTTATACAGATAGGATATCCAACTGAATAGCACTTGGGGCAAACACTAGTGGATCCCTCAAAACTAGGGAGTCGTGCATTGTGGGTAATTATGTGGCTTTTTTCTTTAGAAAGGATAGAACAATTATCCATTTAAAGCTAAAACAAAGCTGGGAGTCCATAACAACAGCTTAGTGGCCCTTTTATCCTATGGTTAGTCAGTCCTTGGTGTCCGTAGCAACCTGGCCTCCTGAACCAAAACATACTTTCTCAGGCCTGAAAAGGAGCAAGTCTTTAAGTCCAGTAGGGGGCCATTGTCAGGAAAAAGGAACTTGACCACCTGTCCAATTTGAAGCCAATGCCAAGAAGAAACTGGAGCTTGACCAAAGGCTGGTCAGTTTCTGCTGAGCTGCAACCAGAATTAAATACCTGGCAGGCCATTTTAATGATTGTGGTAATCCACTTCTGTGGTGGCAAGATACGAATGGGAGGACTTCCCTGGTAGCGCAGTGGTTAAGAATCCGCCCGCTAATACATGGGACATGGGTTCGAGCCCTGGTCCGGGAAGATCCCACATGCTGCTGAGCAGCTAAGCCCGTGCACCACAACTACTGAAGCCCGTGCACTAGAGCCCGTACAGCCCGGTGGCAACAACAGAAGCCACCGCAATGAGAAGCCCATGCACCGCAACAAAGAATAGACCCTGTTCGCCGCAACTAGAGAAAGCCCGTGCACAGCAACGAAGACCCAACGCAGCCAAAAATAAACAAAATAAATAAATGTATTTTTAAAAAAAAGATACGAATGGGAAATCATAGCAGGCCAGCAAAGCCTTCTTTGGAACTGAGAGGACCAGCAGTCCTCAGTGTGGTTCAGTCTTGCAGTTTGGGTTTTCAGCTGGTGCTTATAGAATAAGCAAAGAACTAAATCTACTTACACTTTATTTAAAAAGAATAAAATAATTTATTATTATTTAACCAGAGTGTAAAACTTACAGGGCTCTGGAACACTCAGATCCCCTGCCCCAGCCTCGTGTGTTTAAACAACCCAGCTCTATGGGACTTATACTGCCACACATACGTGGAGCTCTTTTTAACTTCTCTGCCCCTGAAACCACGTTTATTTCATGGTCTCAAGAGATAAGGCACTTCTTGGATGTTGGAAAGTGAGTAGTGATTCCTCTGTTCTTGTCCTAGTGAGAAGTAGGTTGATCACAAAGCAAGAACACCCCTTTGCCTGAAGCTAGGATGAAGGCTCCTGCGCCTAGGGCCTTAGCTTAGAGTCACTAGTGCCCTTTTTTGGGTTCGATTTTATTTTTAGAGTAAGTACAAAGAAACACTCACTGACGGTCAGAATAGAAATGTGAAGCAAGTTACGTAAATGTGTATTTCTACTAGATCAAGTTTGTCCCTTTGGAGCAAGGACAGGCAGAAAATGAGAATTTCTAAGGACAAAAGTGGATGGGAAGGACCCAAGGTTTATATTTTCAAAGAAAGGAGATCTGTTTGGGCTTGTGTTTGTTCTTTTTTAAGAAATAGTTTATGCTTATAAATAGTTAAATGCCAGAGGGTACAAACATATAAAATGAAAGTTCTTTGTAATCCCACCTTCCCTCCCCATTATTAATTTAATAGTTAATGCATTATATATTCTTTTAGTACCTTTTTTTTTTTTTTTCTTTTTTTACCTGCGCATGTACTTAAAAACACTGAAAGAATTAGTGGGATTATGGGCAATTTCTGGTGTTTGCTTTTTTACTTAATAATCAGAAACCTTGTTCTATATCAGTAGATAAGGATATCTACTCACCATTTTAAATGTGCAAGAGTTTGAGCATTTTCTCAAACTTTTTGTGAATTACTCATTTACCTTTGAACTTGGACTTATTTAAGCAAACAAAAAGTACGTTTCAGTCGTCATTAGTAGAAATGTGATTTTACTGTTTCCCATGTCCTGATCGTTCTCTCCTTGTTAATAGGTGTACAGTCCTGAATTTTCTGTGGTCTGTTTATGACTTTTTATGTCTGCGATTTTTATGTGATTTCAGTCTGTTTTTCATTTTTCTCCCTTGCTTTTTGTCTCATTTCTCATCTAAATTTCTGTCTCTTACAACGTTAATTTTTTCTGACTTTTTGTCACACGAGTGTTTATCATTTGATGTTGTAACTGTACTGATATGATTGTGACTGGGAAGTATGATCACCTCATTTTGTTTGCCATGTCATCACCAGAGGCGTTGACAAGCAAACACTTACTGTTTCCCATGAATACAATGTTACTCTGCAGACTTCTAAAATCAAGGGAAAATTTTATACTGTGTGCTTAGGACTGTGCTACACACTACCCAGAAAAGCACTTTCACCCTCTAAAATGCCCACTGCAAGATCTTACCTGGGAATCCACTTGCATATGTTTCAAAAAACAGTTACACCAAAAGAATGATTTAAACATACAACACATTTGAAAGCTGCTTTTAGGAGTCTACATTTGTATGTGTGAGAATGTGGATAGGTGGAGAGAAAGTTTGCAGAGGATAGATGACCACAGAAGCACCCCCATGGGTTTTAGGATATTTCAAATAAATGATTATACAGTTATTCATGAGTCATTAGAAAATGTGAAGGTGCCTTTCCCAATCCTAGGATTTAAGAGGAACCTCAAGACGTCAGCTCATAGCAGCTAGAGATGATGTCTCAGACCTTTTTTTTACAAACGATTAAAATGTCCACAGAAAATGCCCATAGTCTTGGGACACTGTGTGTTTACTGGCTGTGGCCGCTTACTGAAAAGTGTGCATGATTATTCTCTACTGAAATTATATACTGAATTTAACAAGCATTTGTCTATTGGTTTTTATTTTAATGTCTAGATTACCTATAAGATCATGCGTGTTCTTTGTTAAAGGGAGGGCGTTTCCATTTCAGGGCCTGTTTTGGCCTTTCTGTCCAGGAAAGCCCAAGACGGACACAGTGACTTTACTTACTGACTTAGAGTTTAGAAGTCAGTCACTGAAGTGTGGCTCGTCTTTCCCCGTGGGAGCTGGCAGTGCCATTTAAGAACGCACAGCTGGTGTTATCCAAAATGTAACTGTGGCCTCTGCAGGAATGGTTGATAATGGCTGAGCCAAGAAGGCCTTTGCTCTAACTGACCCGCACAGGACGATTTCTCCTAGCATTTATTCTTTCAGTCCTGTTGGGGTAGAAATGAAGTTGGAGGTACATCCACAGAATCCATTAGCGTCCCTTTGGGACAGAGCTGTCAGCAGCTTCACATCTTGAACTTCTATGAGGCATGTTGTGTCCTTGACTGAGAAATGTGTTTCCCCATGTGTCTGATAAAGTAGACATCTGCAATGCTAAAGGCGTAGTGCCAGGCACATCTGTGTCCATAGACAATGCTGTTAGATTAAGGGTTGCCCTGGAAGACGATTGACCTGCGACAAAGTTCATTTGGCATCGTTCATTTGTTTTGGGGCGCTTTTTTCTGAGTATTTGATCATGGATCTTACATGTCTCTTAAACTTTGATCTCATTGTTTGGGTTCTAATTGTTTACTTTGTGAATGAGCTAAGCTTCCTCTTGTCACAGAAAGCTGCATATTCCTTCAGTGACAGTAAGCTCCCTGCAAGCAAGAATCAGTGTCTAGGAAAGGGAACCCTCCTGCACTGTTGGTGGGCATATACTCGGGGCTCTCTGCATGTATTTCTGCCCTCAGGCAGAGGCTGTTGCCCGGCACTGCTGGCTATCAGGGAATCCAGCAGACAGAGCAGATGTCTTTTACATGTCCACACGTGCAGTCACATGGTATTTGACTAAACCGAATGGCCAATTAAATTCAGAATTAGATTGCCTTTTTCCTCTCATCTGTTTGATTTACTATCAATCAATGTGGATTAAACAATCGATTCTCAAAAAAAAAAAAATCATGTCTAGGGACTTCCCTGGTGGTCCAGTGGCTAGGACTCCCGCTTCCACTGCCAGGGGCGTGGTTTCAATCCCTGGTTGGGAAACGAAGATCCCGCATGCCACACGGCCAAAAAAAAAAAAATCATGTCTAACCTTTGCGATTTCCATAGACATAGCAAAGGCAAAACCCAGAAGTGCTTTACTATTTAATGGCTCAGATAAAACGAGTGGTGGTGAGAAGAGTAGGGAAACTAAAATGTTTTAAAACATCCCCGTGATTTTAGGTCCCAGTTACCATAGAAAAGCATGAATTAGATATTCAGGAAGAGGGTTTTTTTTCCATTCACTATCCGTGATTTTTTTTTTTTTTAACTTAATGAAGTTTCCCAGTCTGAGGAGGTCTAGAAAGGATTCAGAACACATAGATTCCAAGCATTTGGATTTAAGAGACCTTTAGTTGTCCTCATAACTTCATAATGTAAGTATTTAAGAGTTATTTTTCCTAGCCAGTCTATCTGTTCTGTCAGAGGAGAGAATAGCTCTTCATTGAGAGATAAGATGTCTTGGCAGGTTTCTGAGACAATAATGGGCTTCACTAGATTCTAGGAAATGTAATTCGTGTCCATGTATAAATAAAGTGTCAGACATCTTAGTTGCCTCTAATTTGATGAACAAAACAGAGTGGCCTTGAGTCTCTTTTTAATGCATGGGCGAGAGGCAAATTTAGGCCTATCAGTTCAGTGGGGTTTTTTTGGTTGTTTTTTTAATGTTTAACAGGTTTTTTTTGTTGAGATACTGAGATAAGAATCTTCTAATTCTGAAATATATAAAAAAGTGTATAAACTTCACAATTTTTATTGATACAAATATTGACATTATTTATGGTTTCCTAAATAAAGTAATAAAAAAATGTAGGCTGTTCTCAGCCTAACAATGCATTTATAGTCTCTAAAACATGCTTATTATAGAAAGATAGAAAATACAAATAAGCTAATAAAAAATATCAGAGTCACTTATTAGGACTTCGCTGGAGGTCCAGTGGTTAAGACTCTGTGCTTGCATTGCAGGGGGCATGGGTTCAATCCCTGGTCGGGGAGCCAAGATCCCGCGTGCCACATGGCACAGCCAAAAAGAAAAAAGAAAAATCACTTATTATTCCACCATTCAGGACTAAGTAATGTAGATATAAACCTTTTGGCATATATATCCTACGGTGTATTTTTCCCCCTTTCCGTATACATACATGTGTTGGCTTTTTGTTCTGTAGAATAAAACTGAATGTACTTTTTCCTTGAACATAATTTTTATTGGTTGCGTAATACATTTTATGGATGTAGATGAACCTTAATTTATACCAAGTAATCTTTCATTTAACTCCCAGATTTCTATTGGTTTTTTTTTTTTTTTTTTTTTGATAAATTGTTTGACTTGCAAGCTTCTAAAGCCTTTTTCTTTAGAATAGTGCTAGGAATGATAGTTGATTTCCTGAGTTAACTCCCCAGATCCTAATTGATACCTGTCACATGGCTAAGCTTTCCTGCTGGACAAATGGTACTGTAGTGATAAAAACACAGGCTCCGCTTATCATTATTTCCATGGAACGCTGTGTAATCCATTCACCACCTGGCATAGTGCCAGGTACAATGGGCACTCAACAAAATCTGAATGAGTGGAAGCTGGGATTCCTTCTCTATCCAGGTTGTCGTGGCCGGAGCCGCCAAGTAGAACACATGGTGTTCACTTTCTGGAACGTGGGAAGAGGGATGTGGATAGCAGAGAGGGTGCGCAGGATAGCAGAATTCCCTTGTGCATGTCTTCGGCAGTTGTCAGTAATTCAGCCTTAGCAGCTTTGATAGAGAAAGTTCTGTGGAAAGAGTGTTTATCACTGGCAAAGTTGAGAGAGAAGGGGGAGGCAAAAGGTATACTGAACAACAAACTTGACCTTAATTGAAATGTATGAAACACTATACCCAACAGCAACAGAATATTCATTTATTTTACATACACACAGAACATTTATCATGTTCTAGGCTGTAAAACAAGGAATTGAAGGGCAGTTTTTTAAAAGTTGAAGCATATACCTACCATATCATCCAGCTATTCCATTTTCAGCTACTTATCCAAGAAGAAAGAAAACATATGTCCACACAAAGACCTGTACAAATCGATACATGAACGTTCATAGTCATTTTATTTGTAAAAGCCAAAAAACGAGAGATAACCCTGATGTCTCATAAACAAGTGAATGGATAAATGAACTGTGAGTGTTCATACCACAGAATACTGCTCAGAAATAAAAATAGACTATTGTTACATGCAGCACTGTGGATGAATCTCAGAATAATTATGCTAAAGTGAAAGAAGTCGGACGAAAAAGGATACCTACTTTATGGCTCCATTTGTATGAAACTTTAGAACATACATACTAATCTGTAGTGACAGAAGGCCGATGAGTGATTGCGTGGGGATGAGGATAGTAGGACAAGGTAGAAGGAAGATTAAAGGAGCATGAGATAAGGAAACTTTTTTGGGGGTGATGGATATGTTCATTATCTTGATTGCTGTGACGGTTTCACAGGTTATACATATGTCAAAACGTATTGTAAAGCAAGATGTACAGTTTATGTGTCAATTATACCTCAATAAAGCTGTCTAAGATATAAAGAAGCAAATAATAAAAAGGCACTCATGATTCTGGGGCTGTTTACTTGATCGTAGTGTTTATTGTACACCTACATGCAAATGGCATTACAACTGAGCATTGATTTTTTTTTTTTTTTTCCTTTGAGTAGTAACGTGATTTCTAATGAGAAACTCGATCATGTTGTATCAGCTTGAGTAGAGAAGAGGAATAGAAAACATGGGGGTGAAACCGAACTCATAAAAACAGAGTAGTTAGTTCCCTGGATCTGGAGGGTGAGGAAAATGGGCAGATGTTGACCTAAGGATACAGGCTTCCAGTTAGAAGCTGAGCAAGTTTTGGGGAATCTAATGCACAGTATTGTAAGTATATTTAAGGTACTGCATTATAGGTGTACTTGAAAGTCGCTGAGAGGAGCGCTTAAGTGTTCTCATCTCAAAAAGAGAAATGGTAATTTTGTGGTGTGATGGAGGCGTTAGCTAATGCTGTAGTGGTAAGCATTTTGAAATGTACATAAAAGTTTATTAGGTCAAAAAGTACATTTGAAACTTAATATTATGTGTCAACTATATCTCAAAGCTGGGGGGTGGGTCTGACTAAAGACTCACTAAAATAAGTAGAAACAAAATGTGGCAGTGATGATGATTCAGTGTTTACTCCTTGCCTATTGAATCAAGACCATATTCCTGAGCCGATGACGTCATCCCCCCTCGGTTTGATCTTCCACTACCTGTTCACTTTTGGCTCCCCTTCTCCCAGAATCCACTGCGCTGTCATCCCCCTCTTCATTGCCTTGGTTAATGCTTTTTATCTGCCTGTGCCTCTTCCCCACCTCACCTTTTTATATCTATGTGGTAAAATCCTACCTATCCTTGAAGTTTCCATTCAGATGCCCACACGTTTACTCTGATCCTCCCAGCTGGAAATGTCATCCGTGTTCTGTATTTTAGCACACATTAAGTACGTATTTTGTACCGTAGCCCTTACGGTACAGCCAAGTCTGCCCTGCTGTTTCAGAACTGAACAGACACAGGGTTATGCATTTGGCTACTATTTAGACACATTTCAATTGTTTAATAAACTTCTACATTTATTAAAATTACTGTAATTATCAATGCCAATGAGGGAAGCAATGACAAGACAAAGTAGGACAAAAAAATTGGTTCAGTTGTATTTTTGAAGCACATTCTGTGTTCATTTGATTAGAGCGGAGGGGAGTGGTAGATTTACTGTCCTCATGACATTTTTGTTTTCCTTAAGCTAATGTTTTAATTATGGACCCTCTTTTTTTTTTTTTTTTTTTTTTGCGGTACGCGGGCCTCTCACTGTTGTGGCCTCTCCCATTGAGGAGCACAGGCTCCGGACGCACAGGCTCAGCGGCCATGGCTCACGGGCCCAACCGCTCCGCGGCATGTGGGATCTTCCCGGACCGGGGCACGAACCTGCGTCCCCTGCATCGGCAGGCGGACTCTCAACCACTGCGCCACCAGGGAAGCCCTATGGACCCTCTTTTCCCTTCACATGTTTAGAACCAGGCAATGGCTAGGAAAGAAGTCAGCTTGTACGTTTAAATCTGCTAGAAGTGATTCACTCTGATGAATCACACAGGGCTACTCAAGAGTTGGCTTAATGGCATCTTAACATTAGAGCAGTCATTGTGTCATGGAAAGAGCATGAATTAGGTAGGAGTCGAGGAGTATTTGAAGAAATGTGTTTGGGGGATTTCAGGTGAGCTATTCTATGACTGTCCACTCCCATGATCACTTCTTGTATTTATCTTCTAGGTCCGGACTCTCTTTGTCAGTGGTCTCCCTCTGGATATCAAACCTCGGGAGCTGTATCTGCTTTTCAGACCATTTAAGGTACCTTTTCTATCTTTCAGAAATTGTAAAAGGAGACAAAGAGTGTGTGTATAAGCTTCCTGGGGCTTTTTGTAGAAAGAAATGAAATGTCTGTGAAAGCACTGTTTTTAAAAGGTTAGTGAGTAAAGGAGATTTGACAACTCGGTCCTAATATACATTTTCACTTTGGAAGGACTGAAACTGCCTTTTGTCCTCCCAGTAGCTAATCTGGAGAAGTCTCTTACCGAGGTGGACATGCATCTGTTTCTGTTCTACAGAACAGCTTTAGTGTCCTCCCTGTTTATCCTCTTGCCAATTAGGGGTGTTCTTCTGAGTACAGATCACCAAAAATACTATCAATGACTTATTCTGTATTTATATTTCAAATGCAGTAAAAGTCAAGCCCTACCCCAAGGAGGTTCCTTATCAGTTGAAATACTGCTGTTAATACTATTGTTTGGAGACATAATAGGTTAAGTAGGCTTTTATGAACTAGACTAGGAACCTAACTAACACCATTATTTTTGCCATGGGCAAAATGTCCAAAGTTGCAAAAACAGTAAAACAAAATTTTAAAGAATTGCTCGGTATGAGTTGAGGGAAATCTTTCCTGTTGCTTCGTGAAATATTTAATGCAAGTTGTCTGTCCATTGTGACTATCAAGATAAAACTATTTTAGAGATAATGAATGTAGCTGGGATTGAAAATTTAACAGGAAATTGAACTAAAGCTGAAATAACCATGCTCCAAGGAGAAACCTTGAAGGTTAGCCTTTGGAGGGTAGGGTAGGGTAGGGTAGGGTAGCTGGGGCTGGGCATGATGTGGGCTGAAGGCTTTGGCTCTCAAGGAGTGAACCTGGAAGTCATGACAGATTCAGGGCCTGTGTCTGGCCTGGTCACGTCACCTGAGGACATGTCAGCAACAGTGCCTGGCCGGGGCCACACTTACGATCACGTGATGGGCCACCTTGATTGATGGTTAAAGATCCATCCTGATTTGAAGCAGGACCCCAGCCACAGAGGCAAGACAGGTTGAGGGACAATATCTAACTTCTTAGGGGGAGAGAGTAGGATGCGACAGCTGAAAACAGTTGGGTAGTAGAAGGAGAAGGATGGTTGAGCAGGCAGCGAGTTAAAACCAACAAAGATAAAACAGTCTAGTTTATGTGCCCCAAAGGCAGCGTGTAATAATGGACATAACTCCATTCTGACAGCTCTCCTTTTAATGCAACAATAATGATGACATTACAGAGGGAAGGAGAAAGGTTAGCCATGAGGTTGGCTAGAGGAAGTGGGAAAGAAAGAGAAGGTATTGTGGGGAGAGTGCCAGCTTTATAGAATTTCCCGAGTTTCTTCTGCAGGGTTGTAGTTTTTACTGTCTGTCTCTTCTGTAGGATGAGGACTTTTTAAAGCTAACTGATCCTCGTATGTATCCAATAGTATGTATCCAACATAACATAAATAGTTATGTTTTTGTATACATACAGAGAGATTTAGCCAGCAAGCCCCTTAAGAATTATTATCTCATTTAATTCTCATCACAGTCCTTTAAAGTGGGTTAGCCTCATTTTTTTCAAATAAGGAAAATGAAACTTGGAGCAGTTGAATACATTTTGCTCAAGTTTACACACATAATAAATGGCACGGCCAGGATTCAAACCCAAGCAGTCATCCCTCATCTGAACTATTATTTGATACTGCTTCTCTTTTTGTGACTCGAGAGGACAGTATATCCCTACTGGTGGTCTTTTACTTGAGTGAAATATCCATTTGTCCTCTGCCTCTGAGGCCTTCAGGGTGTTTAAACCTTCAGGCTTTTCAAAGAGTGAAAGCACCTTGAAAAAGGAAGAGGCGGGGCTGTGAATCACGACCTCTCTGGCTAGAAGAGCTCAAGGCCTTGGAGGTAAAATGTTTACAGTAGCTAATTAGTAACATCGTTCTCTGCTGGGAAAATAGGAGGATGAATCAGTCCCAACATGCTGCCCAGAAACCCAAACGCTGAAGTCAGGACCCTGGTACATTCCCACTAACCCTCTTTTAATTAAAGTCCCCAGAGTCTGACCCTCGTCTGCAAATCTGTCTCTGCACCGATACGTGTGGTGGTCAATCATGTCAAGTGTTGTTTTTTCCCCTCCTGTGTCATCCATCAGTGCAAGCTAACAGTCATTGATTATTTTCAGAAATAAACAGACTTTGTTATCCTTATCCTGGGGAGCCAGGAGGGCTTAAGGGAGGGAGTGAAAGGAGTGTTTCCATCTTCCTTGAGGATGAGCTGGAGTAAAAACCCAACAGGGAATTTTCACATCTCCCAATCAGAATACCAATGTGAAAAACTGATGGCTGCAATAAATAAGCAAAAGAACTCAAAAGATTTTAGCATCACTGCCTATTTAACCTTTCCTGGAAGTTTTGAAATTTTCATTAAGTTCTACCAAGTACGATCTTAATGTTTTATGGTTTTATAGCAAATATATGACCAAGTCATCACACACTCTGACCTTCCTAACTTAATTTATCCCCTTCCCTCTCCTAGTTCTATAAAATGAAAAAGACCTGCTGTTGACATAGACACCATTTTCCTATGCATAAGTGCATTCATGCACTTATGTTTCTTTTCCCTATGCATTTTCATGAATTCATGCACTTATGTTTCTTTTCTGAATTTCATAAAATATATAGAGATAAGAAACATAAGTGCATGAATTTCAGGGCTTGATTTCTTTTAGGCCCAAGTATGCAAAGATTGGCGTATACATCATGCGTGCGTGTGTGTATAAAATTTGTTTTCCCAATGAACAGGCGTTTGTGAGAAGAGTTGGTCAGTAGTCATAAGGGACTCATTTTCACTTGAGCAGGATGCTGTTACAATTGATCTTTTCTCCTATTACTCTTTATTTCTGGTCTAAGTTTGGTTCTTTATTTTCAGGGCTACGAGGGTTCTCTTATAAAGCTCACATCTAAGCAGGTAAGAATTTCAGACTTGCACATAAATGATCGCGTCCACAGTAAGTTTGGATTGGCTTTCTTCAGGAATGTTACTAGGGCTCGACATTCTTTTTTTATTTCCATTAAGATTTTATTTTGTTGTTGTTGTTGCTCTAAAATTAAGGGTGAGATTGCTTAGGAATTAGCACAGGAAAGTGATTCCTAATTCCATAGCCTCCAGCTAGAGTGTCTGAGTCTGTCCTCAAGGAAGGTAAATATAATGCATCCAGCATAGTTATATTGGGATTGATCTGTATATTCAAAAGAAATTATTGATTATTATCCAAATTCACTTTTATTGCCAATTTTTTCCTGGGTGTTTTTTTTTGTTTGTTTTTGTTTTTTTGTAACGTTAAACAGGCAAACTTTTCATTCACAATCAGTATGGGAATCTGATGACGAAGAATCAGCCTGTCTCTTAAACCCTTAATAACCGCAGGCAGAGTCTCAGGTCTAGAATGGAGGTAGTAACCAATGACCCTGATAGTTTCTGCAGGTGTCTTGAAAATTTGTAGCTATGTGCTTCTTTTTTTTTTTTTTTTTTTTAAATGCTGAGCAACCAGCATCCTCCCTCTGGGTCACTTTTCATCTCTCAATAAGGTATTCTCTGGTTCATCAGAGAATAAGCTATGTTGCAACCATCCTTCTGGACTGAAAGATACTGAGTCCAAAGGAATTGTGACCCCTCTCTTTAGTTGGAACAGTATGGTTTATACACCTAATTAAACACACAGCTTTTTAAAGGCATCCCTTGGGGTTTGAGATTAAAATGTTCATGATATAATTTTGATCATGCAGTGAGAATACAGGGCTTTTATCATTGTGTCATTATATTCCTTGCACTTACAGTGTACCAAAAGGTGATTCGGTTCTCTTTCCATTTTAAAAGATGAAGAAACTGAGGTACAGTGAATTCAATTTAGGAAAGTAGAGCCTTTCCACCCAAGTTTTCCTCTGTTCCCTTGTTCACTGCTGCTCACCTTCCAGCCCCTTCTAGATTTTTTTTTATGATTCTCTAAATCTCCAGCTGTGCCCTTGAAGAACCACCCTCACAATCCCTTTGATTCGTGTTAGAAATTTGGCTAAGCCACTGAGTCATGATTCTTCTGGACTGGCTTTCTTGTTTCTACCCATTGCCTGTGGTGATTTCTGTATCTTAGCTCTTCAGTTTGATATCACCTTTGACCCAGAAAAATAGACATCCCCAGATATTGTTTTCTTCATATTTTTTTTTCTTTCCTTAGCCCGTAGGTTTTGTCAGTTTTGACAGTCGCTCAGAAGCAGAAGCTGCAAAGAATGCTTTGAATGTAAGTACTAATGATGTTAATCTTTGGGGGCTTCCTTATGAGGTGGTAGGAAGTAATAGAACCTCTTTGGACAGGAAATCAAATGGAAGGAATAGGACTGCTCGATCTAACAGCAAGGGATTAATTAATTAGCCCTCTAAGGAAATTTTTCCTAAAATTGTGGTTAGATGTGCAAACTATTAAGTAACACTTTGCTCTTCTCTAGCTTTGACTGTAGTGCTCAAAATACCCGATGATGTGGGTCTTTATTCAGCCCAGTCACATCCCATGGTAATGTACAGTTTAGTTTGACCATCATTATACTCTCAGTGGCTAAGTCTAAGTCAAGAATAGATGAAAATCTTGGCTTTCCTTAACACGTGAGGTTTTTGTTTAAGGTATGTGGCTTAAAAAAACAAATTTACAGGTTGTAGTCTTTATTCTGATTGATTAAAAACTTGCATATACTGCTTTCCCAGAAGACATTCTGCATTGTGGTATAATAAAAGATAGTCGACTATAATTGAGTAGAGATACCTGTATTTGGTTTGTAAGCATTTTGTAAGTAGGTTCTTTTTTTTAGGTTCTGCTTATAAGCAATATCATATGGTATTTGTCTTTCTCCATTTGACTTACCTCACTTAGTATGATATTCTCTAGGTCCACCCATGTTGCTGCAAATGGCATTATTTCATTCTTTTTTTATAGTTGAGTACTGTATATGTGTGTCACATCTTCTTTATCCATTCATCTGTCAGTGGACATTTAGGTTGTTTCCATGTCTTGACTATTATGAATAGCGCTTCTATGAACATGGGGGTACGTGTATCTTTTTGAATTATCGTTTTGTCCAGATATATGCCCAGGAGTGGGATTGCTGGGTCATATGGTAGCTCTACTTTTAGTTTTTTGAGGAACCTCCATACTGTTTTTCATAGTGGCTGCACCAATTTGCATTCCCCCCACAGGAGGCATCTTTCTAAATGCAGAAATATTCTGGGTCCTTCTAAATTGAAGTTTTCACCAGCTTCTTTTTCCTGTTCTTATAAAGGAAATAACAGCAGCTGAAGCTTGTTCACAGAATGGGCTTTCCATTGCCCTTCATCATCTCTGCTCTGGGTAGAAACATGTCACTGACCCACTGTCTGAAAAACAGTAGGTTTTTACGGTGGGTTGTTTATAGCTTGATCTTTTTTAACAGAAGTTTATTTTTTAGATGTTTAAATGGTCATAGTCAAACTGTGTTTCCTTGCCTTATTAGGCAGAGTATAGCTAACATCATTTCACTTTTTCTTAGTACTGAAGGTTGTATCATTACACACAACCGGTATTGAGACATGCAGTAACATTGTGATAGAGGTGTTTAAGCCCATTCCTGTGCCAGCTGGCCCCAGATCATTATGCTCTCTTGTCCTAAGGTCTGGCTTTAGGCTCAGTGTTTGTTGCTCATATATTAATAACTTGGGAAGAACTCCAAGTGAAACAGGTCTCGTTCTGTTCTATTCTGTGGACCTAAGAAGAGTAACTCTTAAGATTTACCTGTGGCGTATTATACCTGAGCTTTCTTCTGCTCAGAGGTTGGCTTGTGAGTTTAGAGCATCTATTAAGGTCCTGGGTCATCTCTTTCTCGATATTTTTAACTTTTATATAAAAGTATTAGAGGTTTTTGTACCTTAGAAACTGTCCTGTTTCAGTTAAGAGAACTGAGACCAGAGAGGATGGATGGCTCAGTCAGAAAGTACAGGTTTAGAGCTACAACTAGAAGGAAGCCTCCTGTGTCTTAGTTCTGTCTACTTTATGTAACTTCTTGCTGTTTGCTTGTTCCATGGAATGTTGCTGCAACGACAGACTATTTAAATCACACTGTCTAGGACAAATGTCCACAGTAAAGTTTGGTACATGACCGTGGAGCAGGGTTTCTTCTCTCTGCAGAGAAAATGGGCCCATTCGGGATAATGTATTTAATTATGAAACCGCCACATCTCTGTGACCCAACATGCTCTTTTCACGATCATTTTTTCTAACCTGGTGAATTAAAAACATCCGATGCTCATAGCCATTACAAAATTTTTTCCTCATGTCATTCGTCCAGCTTCTCTTAAAAGCTTTTCCTCACATTCCTTTGGGGGAAAGTTCCATGTTGTAATGTTTTGTTTTGTTCCACTATTGAGAAACGTAAGCCTCAATCCAGTAAGTTCCTCTATATAGGGTAGCTCACAGTGTTATAAACCACTTGTCCATGTTTAGAGCTTCTCTTCTTATTGTTTCCCTGTCTTGGTTCTTGTCTGGTTCAGTTATTAGTATTAAGTCTTTTCCCAAAATGACTTTAAATGATTTTAAAATCCATTTATTTTCTTCCATTTTTGGAGTATGCTTTAGTCAGTTTGATAATTTTATGGAAAAACATGCTCAGATTGAATTAAGTGGTAACACTGAACTTATATCAGGGTGTTCGTTAAATCTTCTAAAGTAAATACAGTATATTTTGGTTTTATAGCAAAAACTCTCAAATTAAGCTAAAAATAACCCAAACCCAGACTTCCCTTCAGGTTATCTGTGGTCACATTAATCCATATGACTAGAAACCCCATCCATTCTTTAACCCGACAGCAAAATATCTAACCTATCCTTTACCCTTCACACACAGTTATAATTTCTATACCAGCAGTTTTCCATTTTCCGTGCTAATGGAAGGGGGAGCTGATAATCCAAACTATCAAATTATTTTTAGGATTTGTTTATAATTTTGGAATGTAAATCAACTACAGTGATATTGACAGTTATAGTCTGGTTTAGTAAAAATTTGATTTGTGGAAATTTTAAGAAGAAACACACACAGGAAGCAAGGCAGGCCTGGCAGTAAGGACCCTGAGCAGAGGTGGGAATAAGCCATCTCTGGCTCTTCCTGCCAACTATGAAAACCCCAGTGTTGCCATTGTTGTGTAGCTGAAATCGTGTTTTCGTAAGTAAGAAAGACTGTGGTTAACACGTGATATCTGCAGGCCTGATTGTGTACACTTCCATGACAGGCTTTGTCTTACGTTGGTGTTTGAGATTCACTCACGTAAAGTATTTAAAAAGGTTACGTGTGGCCTGTTGAGTATATGTGCCATTTTGATTGATAGCCCTCCTCCCCTAATTTTAAATAGTTATTGGCCTAAGTTTTATCATAGGCTTTATTATAAGTTTATCAGAACTAAAGAAGTCGGATGCAAACTAGGTGCATTACTACAGATTGCCTTCACAACTAAACATTGCTTAGGCTGTCACAATAATTTGCTTTACTCTCAGTGTAGACTCACTGATGTTAGTGATCTCCAGTTATCGTGGCACCCTCAAGTCTATTGGGTTCTTTTATAAGTAGCTTTATTGAGCTATAACTCACCCATTTAAGGTATTTAATTCAATGATTTTGGGTATGTTGTTATTTTTGAGTATATAAAACATATATAACAATTTGACATTTTAATGATTTTTTTTAAGTGTACATACAGTTCAGTGGCATTAATACATTTACCATGTTGTGCAACCATCCCCACTGTCTATTTCTATTTTTTCATTATCCCAAACAGAAACTTTGTAACCATTAACCAATACCTCCCTATTATTCCTTTCCTGTAGCCCCTGGTAACCTCTAATCTATATTCTCTCTCTATTAATTTGCCTATTTTAGCTATTGAAATATTTGTCCTTTTGTGTCTGGCTTCTTTCACTTAGCATGATGTTTTCATGATTAATCCATGTTGTAGCAGATATCAAAACATCATTCCTTTTTATGGCTGAATAATATTCCATTGTATGGATATTCCACATTTTGTTTATTCGTCTTATTGGTGGACACTTGGGTTGTTTCCACCTTTTGGCCGTTGAGAATAATGCTTCAGTGAACACTGGGGTACAAATATGTGTGAGTCCCTGGTTTTCAATTCCTTTGGGCATACAGCTAGGAATGGAATTGCTAAGTCATACGGTATTTATGTTTTTAGCTTTCTGAGGAGCCTCCAAACTTTTCCATATTGGCTGTACCATTTTACATTCCCACCAGCAATATATGGGAATTCCAGTTTTCCCTGTGCTCACTAATACTTGTTGTTTTAAATTATAGCAATCCTACTAGGCGTGAAGTGGTAATTGGTTTCTTGATAAATACTTTTTGACTAATTTCAGTAGTAGATTTGATTTCTCTTGAAACCCCATATGACTTAAAATATTGTTTCTTTTAATGGGGATTAGTAACGTTTCTTTTCTGTGACGGCAGTTCTGTGTAATAGAATTGTGTTACCCTTAAATAGTTTACCTGTTCATAAAAGAAAGGAGGGAAAAACCCAACCCTTGGATGATTGGTTTAATAAGAGAAGACTTGGGCTTTGTATTCTCTTGTATACATTATGCCAGGCATGAAGGAAGGAAAGGTGTTTTCTTAAGGTCTGAATAGACTTTGAATTAAAGAGAAAAAAGTAGTTTGGTTTTGAGGAAGAAAAAGGTGGCGGTCATCTTAATAAGCAGAAAATGAAGAGGTCTTGAGGATATATAGTGCTAAATTATTTCTTGGTTACTGAGGAGATTTATTCAATAGTGTGAGGTAAAAAGAATTTTTTAAAAAATCTTTAGTAGTTTGTAAGAAAGCATGCTGAAAAGGTACTTGGTAGTGTCACACGTTGAAAAAACCGACATAATCAGAAAAATAGTTTTCTCCATCTCCATAAATTCCTGGCATTGAAGTAAACACTGTAGTTATTTATAACACAGTGATTCAGCCTTGTGCATAATTTGTTTTGTTGAATAGCTTGAGCTCTCCAAATAAGTTTTAAAACACTTGTATATAATAAATTCATTATTCCTATACCAGGTTTCTCATCTGTGAAATTCGGGGTATTACTCCCAACAGCATTAAAGGGAAATCACCAAGCAAAAACACTTGCAAATGTCCTAAATGTGAACCCGTACCATGAATATACTTTCTCAGTGAAAAGATGTAGCCATAAAGTCCTGGTACAAACTCTTGAGTACAGAGGAATACCAGGGTACTCGAGAACAGGTATTGGCCACACGGAAACAGAAGTCTGGACTACAGTCTCTGGTTCCTGTAGCACAGGTTCTTCTGACAGTTTGTGCGAGTCAGGACTTTTTATTGTAATATTTGTACAGCTTGTGGGTTAGATGAATTATTTCCACTAAACAAAACGTTTCACATACACAAGCATCCAGATGGCTTGTCTCAGCTCCCTGTTCACCAGGCACCATGTCAATATGTTTCTTATCAGTTTTAAAAATTTCTCCCTAAATTTCTCTTAGCTCAAAGTAGTTGAAGAGGCCCAATTACTGTGATCCCAGCTGGGACTTTTGGATGGGAAATATGCAGGGCTGCCAGATGAGATCATGAGTCTGATCTAGTGTTTATCTGTTAAATCTGTTTATAACTGCTTACTCTTGACTTGCAGTTTTAAAGCAGCCATTTAATGTCACTGGGTTGGGGACTATGCCCGTGTCGGTCTAGAGCCGCCATAATGCAGGGTTGTTGGACTCTCCTCTTTTTCTCAACGACTGCGTGCACTTCGGGGCTTGACAAACAGCTTAATCTGCCTAGCCCCGCTCCAAGAAATTTGAAATAGCCCCTTTTTTTGCAGGGGAGGGAGTGCTGTGCTCTGTTCTTTCTTGCAATTTGGGGTTGTTATAAAATCTCTCAAGGATGGTGCGGCACATAATTTAAAAGTGGTTCTGAAAGAGCAAATGAAGGTGAACGTGAGGAATTTGCTGAATTCCCAATTAGAGTCTTTGCCTGAAGAAAAGTAGGTTATTTAGATCTATTAAGCATTCACATAGGAAAGTAGGAAATAAAATGCTGGTAAAAGAAATCCTAAGGAAGTTTGAAGAAGGAAAAGTAGCTGGAAGTGTTAGCATCACCCTTTCCCCAAGGAAATTCTCAGGAAGAAGCACAGGTTCTCACACGTAAACCGGTCTGTATTCTAATGACAAGTATATGTGGAGATCTCAAGGTTGCCCAGTTTTTCCCTAGGTAAAATAGTTCATCAGATATTACACGGCTGTGTGAAACTGCCCTCAGACTTTG
Organism: Delphinapterus leucas; assembly: GCF_059928025.1. Taxonomy (NCBI): domain Eukaryota; kingdom Metazoa; phylum Chordata; class Mammalia; order Artiodactyla; family Monodontidae; genus Delphinapterus; species Delphinapterus leucas. The sequence goes on from NC_143149.1 coordinate 23,401,925, forward strand.
CATTGTGGCCTTTCTTCAAGGATCTACTTGTTTAAACTTCTCTAAACTCTCTTTTTAAAATGCTATCTTGTATTGGCCTTGCCCTTACTCCATGGTTCTTCAGGCATTTCGAAATGCTGAGAAGGTATTTGCCCCTGTTGTAAATGAAAGTAGAAAATATAGCTAGTGTTCGTGGTACCTGAAGTGCAAAGAATGAGTTATTTGCTAGGATTCCTGTCCGTAAGGAAGCCAAGCTAGTTTTAGAACCAAAGATCTTGACTCCCTAGGCCGTGTACGTTACTGATCGTTCTGCAGTGCAGCACATTTTGGTGCCTTAAGTCACTGTCTTTGTTGTAGAATTACTCTTCTACTCCTTAGTGAATGATCAAACCATCATAATGACAAGCGGCTATGGATCTCCCTTCAGCATTGGCTTTTATGTTTCTGATTATCTACACAGATTTGAACTGTTGGTCCACAAAACTGAAACCCTTTGTCTTGCTCTGTAATTAGAATGCATTAGAACATTTTAAAGCCTTGGGGAGTAGGGTAGGACTTAACCCCCTTAAAGTGGAATAGGTTATCTTGACAGGGCATTTGTTAATTATTCTATTCTTATTTCCTTACACATACATACAGCATTTCTTTCTTTATAATTAAATGCAAACTTTTCTTGCTGTTTCAGTAGACTTTAGTACTTATTACATGGAAACATTTTTTAAAATGAGAGAACCACAAATAGTCAAGGATTTTTTTGTACGTAAAAATAAGAAGAGGCAAGGAAATAGAGTAAATCCTTCTAGGATATGGAAAATATATCTAATGCATTATAAACATGGGAATAGGATAAGAAATAAAACAGAATTCTAGTGAACATTAGGCTAGTCTAGAATCTTAAAAATAATAAAATCTGTCTAAAAAGGCTAATATTTATAAAAATAAACCATGAAATATATATATATTTCTCCCCCCCGCCTCCCCGCAAAAGCTGACGTCTTCTTTATTGACAGAATCAACAGAACACGCGTGGCCGAGTTGGCCACAACGTCCCAACACAGCACATTCTAACATTCAAATTAGACTTATTTAAATGTGGCTCCTTTTGATTCCTTCACCTTGGTACCATGATGATTATCTGTACGCAGGGATTCTATATTGAAACAACCTCACTCACATCACCACTATCACTCAGTTTTTGGAGACTTAACAGCTTGGTCCAAATTTTAAAAAAGGTAATAGGCTAAAAGACAAAAAAAAAAAGTCAACTAACCTATCAGGCCTAATCAAGAATGACTTAATATTATTCACTGTCTTCTTTGAACATTTTCCTTAAGTGTTTTACTAGCGCTACTAGCTCAGGGTTCCCGCCACATGCATCAGTTTGTTTATAGACTTTAGATTCAAGCTCTTTAAGAGTATTCCGAGTGTGTTCGAACCTACGTTCTCAGAGAAAGATAACGTACGCAGTATTTTTAAAGATCTACATTTTCGGTTCTCTGGCGCAAGGTATTGTGTACCTGGGTGCTTTCAAGCCTCGAGCAAATAGCATGAATAGTAGGGAATGAGAACTTCCCTCTGTTAGATCTTCACAAAAGCTTTTGTTTTCACTATATTCTTTGGAGTGTAGATTAGCATAATCATCCCTGATTTGGAAAAAGAGCCCACGTGTATTCAGTAGTGGCTTTAAATCTTCTTTGTAATCAGAGAACAACTGCATGAGACCTACTGCTAATCCAAGTAGTCCACCTGTCTTTCGCAGCACCGTTGCTTTACATTCTTCTTCAGTGGGAGAAGTGTAATCCTCCCTCCAGTAGATATCTAGGCCTTGTCCCTGATGGAGTTCTAAAAGCTGGCGGGTAAAAAGCTTTACTGCATCTGGGTGATCAAGGGTTAAGACTTTCTCTAAGCCAAGAAGATAGACATAATTGGCAGAATTGATGACAGATGGAATTCCATAGATGCTGTGTGCCACTGGAAAGCCACGTCGGAGTTTTGAGTTGTCTTCACTATCATCGATGAGTAAACTGGCATTATGCGACATTTCCGTCACTTCAATGATAATCTGTAGCTTGTCTTCTGGAACCTGTAGCCAATGATTAAACGCCTGTGAAAGTTTGGTTTTCACTTTTGTTTACCTGGTAACTGAAGTAAGTACTTGTAAGGTTCTAGAAGAATTCTTCGGGCTGTTTCTTGAGTATTCTTCATTGTTTTTTAATTTCAAAGCTGATGGTTCGAGGATGATATCACAACTTTCATGCTGGGGGTCCGGGAGTAGCAGTACCCAGCATCAACTTCCCACCTTATAGTTCAGAACAAGGCTCCCCCGGACGCCTGCATGAATCCCTCCCCTCACTTCACCATAGAACTCTCCGCCCTCCTCACCTGGCAGCAACACCGCATTACTCGGTGCAAGAAAATGCACCATCCCGTGAACTATATTTTTAAGACTAGAATTTCTCTTCTAAAAATGTAGTGATAAATTTCAGCAGAAAACAATTTGAGAAAAATTAAGGGGTACCTTGAGTAACCCTGACATTGCATAAAAGGATGTAAGTTTTTGTTTTCTAGCCATAGTGGACAAGTTATTTATTTATTTATCTATCTACCTACCTACCTACCTACACCGGGTCTTCGTTGCAGCACATGGGCTCTTTAGTTGTGGCTTGCAGGATCTTTAGTTGTGGCGTGCAGGATCTAGTTCCCTGGCAGGGGATCGAACCTGGGCCCCCTGCATTGGGAGCATGGAGTCTTACCCACTGGACCACCAGGGAAGTCCCTAAAGATTAATGTTTTAAAATTAAAAGATCTAGATAATTTCCTTGGAAAATACAGTTGGGTAGAAAATTCCTAGTGTAAACCATTTTAATCTATTTTATTCTTTATTTGCCTGACACAAGATATCACTCAAAAGTGAATGGATGAATAAATATACAGAACTTAAAGAGTATAGAAATGTATTATGGGAAATGAAAATAAGTTTAGATGGAAAAGAATTCACTCAAGCAGAAAGTTTACAACAAAGGAGCAAAAACAGGCAAAGTATAAAAGCGTTTCTGCACTTTCAAAAGTAGGAATAAAAATTAGAATTCACACATCATTATAGTATAATTTTTAAATTTTTATTGGAGTATAGTTGATTTACAATGTGTTAGTTTCTGCTGTAAAGCAAAGTGAGTCAGTTATACATATACATATATCCACTCTTTTTTCGATTCTTTTCCCATATAGGCCATTACAGAGTATTGAGTAGAGTTTCCTGTGCTGTACAGTAGGTCCTTATTAGTTATCTATTTTATATGTCATACTGTGTACATGTCAATCCCAATCTCCCAATGTATCCCTCCCCCCTCCCCCCCGGTAACTATAGCTTTGTTATCTACATCTGTGACTATTTGTTTTGTAAAAAGGTTCATTTGTACCATTTTTAAAGATTCCACATATAAGCGATATGATATGATATTTGTCTGACTTACTTCACTCAGTGTGACCATCTCTAGTTCCATCCATGTCGTTGCAAACAGCATTATTTCATTCTTTTTAATGGCTGAGTAATATTCCATTTTCTATATGTACCGCATCTTCTTTATCCACTCCTCTGTTGCTGGATACTTAGGTTGCCTCCATGTCTTGGGTATTATAAATAGTGCCGCAGTGAACATTGGGGTATGTGTATCTTTTTAAATTATGGTTTTCTTCAGATATATGCCCAGGAGTGGGATTGCTGGATCATATGGTAGCTCTATTTTTAGTTTTTTAAGGAACCTCCATACTGTTCTCCATAGTGGCTGGTACTAATGTACATTCCCACCAACAGTGTAGGAGGGTTCCCTTTTCTCCACACCCTCTCCTGCATTTATTGTTTGTAGACTTTTTTGATGATGGCCATTCTGACCAGTGTGGGGTGATACCTCATTGTAGTTTTGTTTTTCGTTTCTTTAACTCTTAGCGATGTTGAGCATCTTTTCATGTGCCTCTCAGCCATCAGTATGTCTTCTTTGGAGAAATATCTATTTAGATCTTCTGCTCATTTTTTGATTGGGGTGTTTGTTTTTTTGATATTGAGCTGCATGAGTTCTTTGTATATTTTGGAGGTTAATCCCTTGTTGGTTGCTTCGTTTGCAAATATTTTCTCCCATTCTGTGGGTTGTCTTTTCCTTTTGTTTATGGTTTCCTTTGCTGTGCAAAAGCTTTTAAGTTTCATTAGGTCCCATTTGTTTATTTTTGTTTTTATTTTCATTACTCCAGGAGGTGGATCAAAAAAGATCTTGCTGCAGTTTATGTCAGAGAATGTTCTGCCTATGTTTTCCTCTAAGAATTTTATAGTATTGGTCTTACATTTAGGTCTTTAATCCATTTTGAGTTTATTTTTGTGTGTGGTGTCAGAGAATGTTCTACTTTCATTCATTTATGTGTAGCTGTCCAGTTTTCCCAGCACCACTTATTGAAGAGACTGTCTTTTCTGCATTGTATATTCTTGCCTTCTTTGTCATAGATTAGGTGACCATAGGCACATGGGTTTATCTCTGGGCTTTCTATCCTGTTCCATTGATCTATATTTCTGTTTTTGTGCCAGTCCCATACTGTTTTGACTCCTGTAGCTTTGTAGTATAGTCTGAAGTCAGGGAGCTTGATTGCTCCAGCTCTATTTTTCTGTCTTAAGATTGCTTTGGCTATTCAGGGTCTTTTGTGTTTCCATACAAATTGTAAAATTTTTTGTTCTAATTTTGTGGAAAATGCTATTGGTAATTTGATAGGGATTGCATTGACTCTGTAGATTGCCTTGGGTGCTATGGTCATTTTGGCAATATTGATTCTTCCAATCCAAGAACATGGTATATCTCTCCATCTTTTTGTGTCACCTGATTTCTTTCACCAGTATCTTGCAGTGTTCTGAGTCCAGGTCTTTTGCCTCCTTAGGTAGGTTTATTCCTAGGTATTTTTTTCTTTTTTGATGTGACGATAAATGGGATTGTTACACTATAATTTTCCATAGAATTTTGGTATTCATTTAGAAGGCCAGTGTAATGTGCAAATAAAGGAAAATTGAATAGAAGGTGGAAAAAGACTGTTCACGGTTACAGGTCATAGATACACCTCAATGAAAAAAGCAAACAGCCGCATTATGAAAGAGAATCTGCCTGTTTTCCACATCTTAGAATGCTGAATAAAGGAGAAACGGAAAGTCTTTTATATAGGCTTAGAAAAGTCCACGGTAAGATGTTGATTTTTGCCAGCCTCCACTCTGTGTTCTTGGTTTATCTGTGGGGCCTTTCACCAAATTCTAAAAACATACTTAACACAACCCTAAGAATGAATTCTAATTCACTGATATTAAAAGTATGGTGTGTATTTGATTTATTAGGGTGTTTTTTTGTATTTGTGCATAACATTAAATGTATACCTGTGAAAAAGTACTGAATCTCTAAATTGCAGCTAAGGGGAGGGCAAGGAAAGTGTGTCTTCTTGGTAACCATTTATCACGTCTGAGGGGCTTTCTGGTCAAAAGCAGTGTAATAAATAAAGGTGTCAGTCAGACTGACCTGGCTCAAATCCAGATTTTGCCACTTACTAATCCAAAGTTGTTTTCTCCCGTTAAGACTGACAGTACCTATCACAAAAGGTGAGAGGGTCAAATTAAATGAGATAGGTATTTTTAAAGCCATAGAACTCAGTAAATGGTAAAAATTCTGATAATTGATGGTGATGATGACTTACACAAGGAACTGGTTTTAATTCCTTAGGTCCCCTTTTCTACAGACTGATTTAAATAGAATTTCTGTAGAATCCCGAGTTCTCCTGGGTTCAGAGTACTTTTATAAACATCGGTTTGTATTATAGTATGATTAATGAAGTAGATTCACCAGTGCTTCCTTGGAGTTTTTTAGGGAAGCAGAGTGCAGAGTAACAGTGTTGTCCTTAATGTTCTCAAGTCTTCAAAATATCGTGAGCCCAACAAGCACACTCTCATCTCCCTTTTATCCTATTAAGCTAACAATGCATGTCTTTCTCCATTTCCGGTTCCAGTTGAATCTGTTGCAAACCAAAGAACCCCACCTCAATTCCGTATAAACTAATTTGTTTAACAGCCAGTGAGATTCTTTAAAGTTTTTTTGTCTAGGCAGCCTATTAGAGAGGGAGAAATTCAGCCTCTGCCTTGTCAGATCACCAGTAAGTGGCCTTGAGGTGATGCATGAAAGTGGAGGAAGAGTGCGGATTAAAGTTGCTCAGAGGCGAGATCTGTTTTGACGGTTTATTTTGGATCCCCGCGCAGCACAGGAAGTACTTTGCAGTGAACTTCCGAAGTTTGGACTTCACTGTTTACATTCTTTTCAACCAACTCTTGCTTAAGCCCCAAATTCTTGGTTGGAAAGAGCTCACAAGCCATTTGATGGTCTAAGCAAGAGTTTTTTTAAAAAAACAAGTTTAAGGAGCAAATGCTACCGTCCTTTTTTAATTTCTATATTTTTGCTGTATTCATCAGAGAACAGATTTCCCACCACGGATCGATTTATCTGTAATGGTGTTAGTAAGTGACTTTGAGGACCAAATAAGTAACTTATTGGTAAAGTTGGCACTCATTTCTATCCTCAGTAAAGTTGAGGGTATAACATCATTGACTTTTAAAAATACTTTTAATCTTTAAATATAATGAAACCTTTCTTCTCTAAGGACTTGTCATTATCCTGATGTGTAGCTTAAAAATCAATAGCTAGGATGTACATGTTTCGCCTCCTCTCAGTATTTAACTTTAAGATTACCCTAAATATGGTTATACACGCGCAGTGTGGGAGAGTCCTCTGGATCCTATTGGGATGAGGGATGTTCACTGCTGACAAACTGGAAAGCAGAAACAGGGCTGTAAAAATATACTTGGGGTCTATTGTGGGCTGTGTCTGATCTTTTTTTTTTTTTTTGGCTGCATTGGGCTTTCTCTAGTTGCTGCAGCGAGCAGGGGCTACTCTTCGTTGCATTGCATGGGCTTCTCATTGCGGTGGCTTCTCTTGTTTCGGAGCACAGGCTCTAGGCGCGCGGGTTCAGTAGTTGTGGCACATGGGCTTAGTTGCTTCACGGCATGTGGGATCTTCCTGGACCAGGGCTTGAACCCGTGTCCCCTGCATTAGCAGGTGGATTCTTAACCACTGCACCACCAGGGAAGCCCTGTGTCTGATCTTTAAACGGAAGTCTTTTCAAAATGATTTTGGAACGTTTAGGCAACTGTCTTTTTTCAGTTATAGGGTTCGTTTACATCAGCACTGTTCTCCCCTCTTCCCTCCTTTTTTCTCCTACGCCAGCCACTAATAAAGACTCAAAGGAAACTTTGCAGAATGATGCTTAAAGCACATACAGAAAGTTAAGGTGGGTGCTCAGATGATCTAACACACACTTTAGGTGAACCTGAAAGAAGAGTGTGTTAAATACATTCTCTCTTCCTGCCTACCTCGCAAGTAGGACTTATTCTTCATATGCTTTTCTACGTAGGCACAGAAATAGTTGGTTGTTATAATTCTGAGGCTGTTTACTTTGCAGAGTGTTAATCATTCAGGCTGTCTCAGAGTTCAGAAAGTACTTTAATAACACACACACACACACACATATATCCACTGTCTTATTTTTCCTGGCATGCACCTAATACGTGTTCGGTGCAGAAGCAGGTTGGTTTCCTTCTTTTCATTAATTAGAAAATTAGTGTGTAATTAGTATGATTATTGTTTGCCTTGAAGAGCTAACACCACCACTAAACTCTGGTCTCAACACCAGTAACCTTTTCATCTTTAAAGGACTAAGTCATCTATTAATGATACATTGGATGTGGAATTAGTAAGCATTTAGAGACACAGCCATTCCCAGTTTAATTCTGGGTTTTGTGATTTCCTCAAGCTGTATGAACACATGTGTGGCCATCACTAGGAAAAGAGATTTAAGCTTTTTTTTTTTTTTTGGTGGTACTCAGGCCTCTCACTGTTGTGGCCTCTCCCGTTGCGGAGCACAGGCTCCGGACGCGCAGGCTCAGCGGCCATGGCTCACGGGCCCAGCCGCTCCGCGGCATGTGGGATCTTCCCGCACCGGGGCACGAACCCGCGTCCCCTGCATCGGCAGGCGGACTCTCAATCACTGCGCCACCAGGGAAGCCCTAAGCTTTTTTTTTTAATAGTTGTAATTGATAGGAATTTGAACATAAACACCCTTGCTTTTTCATCAAATATACTATGTGACCAACTGTGTATATTTTCTAGACTGGTTGGTGTAGAAATATAGACTGTGGCTAGCAATAGGGTGTGATTTCTTTTGTTAGTTTTATTGTTTAGTTTTCTTTTTTCTTCAGTGCCACACTCGCTGATTTAAGCTCACAATCTGGGCTTTACAGAGACAAACTACATACCCTAGAAAATCATTTACACTGGCACAGCATGGTTTACCCCCTACCTTTCTTTAGGCTGTCTCTTTCATCCCTGAAATTTTTGCTGTGGCAGCCATAAGGTTGTGGACAAGTACAGGGAAGTACCTGGTTGAGGCAGAACCTCTTTGTTGATTTCTCAAATAAGTTAACCTCAAAATTCTGCGGTTCCTCTGGTGTTCAGTGGGGCAACAGACATCGGACTAGATGTCACAGACCAATATTAAGCAGATGTGGACCATCAAAAGTTTGTCTGTAGGTTTGCCCCATATCACCTCAAGATCTTCTCAAACACTTAAATGAAAACCATTGCCTAGAATCTGCTTTCTTTTAAGCTTTCATTGTGAGTGCTATTTGAGTGCCGTCATTCGGCAGATAGCAGGAGTGAAAGGCGGTCATTCAGCTATTACCTTTAACCCCAGGGGAAAGAGGAGATGCTCATGGTTGTGGTCTCTGTCCCAACAATGAGGTAGGAGAGAAAGAGGCTTGAGGACTAGACAGTAAAAGGGACTGCTGGCAGCACAAGTCACATTTGGCATTTGTGGGTTAAGGATTCCAAGAGACGCCTTTGTCCCTACCAGAACAGTTGACCCCCTGTTTACCTTCAGAGTCCTCAGGGTAAAAACGTTAACGTCGGGATTCTTGAATGAAAGAATACTATGTGCACTCTGTCCTGTGTTTCTTTCCGTGTAATATTATCTATTTCAAAGTGTCGCTGTAAAATACTGCTTTAACGGGTAACTGACTGTGCGTGAAGTGGAGACATCCTCTTCCTAACATTGTCAGGGCCCAGCTCTCTCAGTCATCCTTTTCAGGACAGTTTGAGAGCATAGTGGCAGAAGTTCAAACGATCATGCCCTCTCGACCCTGTGGAAAATAAACTCCGTTTGACTCTGATTCTCTTGACATGTTAAAGATTGAGTTTATAGCTTCTTCAAAGGCCCTGTCATGACTTTATAGTTGTCCTATACAAAGCAGATTCTTCCCGGGCATGGTTATGTACACAGGGGGTGGCTGCCTAACAAAAAGTGTGCTTTAGTGGAAAAGAAAGAAATTTAGCTGTGGTGAATGGTCAAGTCACCAGATAATGGAGACCCAGATATCTCCGAATTAGGTACTTTTACCTAATTCTCCTCCATAGTGGATCCCGTCTCTGGAGTTACCAGCCAGTCTCCCAAGAGCTACTCAGACTGTGAGAACATTGCAATAGAAATGGGCAAGAGAAGCAGGATACACATCTGTTCCCTGTGGGGGGAATGAAACCAGGTAGAATAAAAGAATTCTTTGAACCTGTACAGCACCATCTCCTCAAAACAGCAGCTCAGGTATCCCACTTTCTGCAGTTGGAGGAAATCTCATAGTTGAGCATGAATCACATCCTTCTCTTTTACAAGTGGTAGAAACACCTTTCCAGAAGGTCCAAAGGCGAAGAAACCCCTATGAGTCCATGTTAGGAGGAACAGCTCTTTAGTTGGCCACAGGAGTGTTTCATAGGCCAGCATTAATCTAACCATTTTTTCTTACAATCAACCCTATGAGGTACGGACTGTTATTCCCAGTTTACAGATGAGGAAACTGAGGCACAGAAAAAGGTTAAATAAACATACCCAGGATCGGTAGTGGAGATAGATATGAATGCCCACACAATTGCCACATTTTAAGCCTCTTTTTTGGGGGGAGGTTCTACCCAAAATTGGTTGTGTCCTTGAGTGGGGTATCTCCTTTATAATTGTCACTTTAATTCACTGCCACTGATGGTACCTCTGGAGAACGTGTTTTCTTGCTTCTTTCACCAGTAATTGGCAGGGGATCCACCAAGACCATTTTCTTTTTGTTTTTTTCTAGTCCTTCTGGATTAGGGGAGTGGGGTGGTCAGAAACAAAGTTTCCCTCATTTTGTTCTTGGGTCAGATCTGTCCTAATGGTAACCACTTTGTAGGTTTTACCTTAAGAGTGTGGCTTAGTGTTGCGAGGGTATGAATTTGAGTTCTACAGTTTGTTCACATGAAAATGAAGCCCCTTGGAAGTGTATTTTAAAAGTGGCTGAGTCACTAAGAAATATAAAAATTCTTTTATTCCAGGCTCAGGTTGGCTAGTGAGGAATGAGAATGGGTTTCTCTATCACAGCCAAGCTGATTCCATTATAACACTCACCTGAGCTTGCTCCACAGTATTATCGGAGGAGGAATTACATAGGCTTCAAATCAAGGGTAAGCCTCTGGAGACATTTTAGGGTAGACGTGGATATTCCTTTCACTAAAAATTTCCAAACAAGATAAAGTTTCATTGTATTTTATGGAACATCTGGTTTAAAAAAAATTCTACGATTTTTTTTTTTAATTCAAGGGGTTAAAAAAGAGGGGCTGTAAGACATCTAGAAACCTAATACTTATTGGAAGACTTTTAAATTAGTCAGTGGAGCAGGAATTGTACCTGGACTTATAGCCCAGCTCCAACTCACATAGCCACATAAGCCCAGAGAGCCCTTTGGAAAGGGGTCTCTTTGTTAAAGTATGGTCTAGATATGTTACCAATGGAGAGGGACGCCTTCTTTCCAAATGACTCTGCTTAGGCGAGGAGGAGTGAGTAGTAAATCAGATTATTCTAGGTAAATCCAGGGCAAGCATTCTGAGGTAGCTGGATTAAGAAAAAGAACAAGGCGTAATTGGTCTGATAGTTTCTCAACGGACAATGACCCAGTAGCACAAGCTGTTGTATTAACAGTACTGATATTTCTGCAAGCAATGCCCTTTTTTAGGAATAACATGAAATATGTTTTACATCTGATGGATTCTTCTCCTCACTTGTTCATTTTCTGTTGGAACTCACGTCTATCTAAATTTTAGCACAGTGGAAACTGAACAACAACCTCCACTTTATGTGAAAATAATGTAGTCTTTGGAATATAAGGAACTTCACAGAGCTGTAATGTACACACACGCACACAATCAACAGGAATGAAAATTAAATTCCGATCTTTATTCTACCAGTAGTTAACTGGGAATTTAGGCAGATTACGTGACTTTTCTCCATGTTCATTTCTTCATGTATGTTGGGGAGCGTATGGCACTTTGGATGAGGCAGTTCTTATATTGTATGGGACTACCCTGCCCATCGTAGGAGTTTAACACCCTTATTATTTTCTGCCCACTGAGTGCTCTCATACATTTCCAAATATCCCTAAGGAGTGTGCGGGATAGTGGGGGTAGGAGGCAGGTGCAGTGAGGAACACTACACATGGTTGAAAACTACTAGGTTAGGAGGTCCCCCCCCCCCAATTTTCTTTTCTTACCTTCTCTTTATGTATAACATACAGCTCTTCCCTTAACTTCCCTCCACACTGTTGTCTCTGAATGAGCCCCATCCACTCCATAGTAACAGGTTACCCAGGTGTGTGTTTCTATTTGGCCTGTCATTGAGCCATTTTAAGGCCCTGACTGAATGTAGCAGTTGTTTTCAGAATCCTGGGGAAACTTCTGCATGTACCTCGCCTAGAGTCTGTTTCTAATTCTATTGAATGTTTTATGCTGCCTTTAGAAGAGAAAGCTGAATGTATTCAGAAAACTGTAAATATATTTTTTGGTCCCCTGAGACGTCAGAATATCTCTGAAGGACGTATTTACTTCCTCTGAGTTTCTGATGGAAGTGACATGTCTATCAATAATTTTCAGAAAACAGTTAATATTTCCAACTTCTTTTTAACTCTAAAAGGTAAATGTTAATTCTTCCAGCTTCATTCCCTTTTATATGTTGAATGATTTGTGGCCCCCAGGTTATTTCCTTTCCTTGTGACCAAAATGCTGTTTGAAAATAGAAAGCTTTTATTTTCAGTCCTCTTTACAAAATGTTTTAAAATTTAACAAGCATAGAGAAATGGACATCGAAGCCACGTTGAGACACCACTTCACACCTACTAGGATGGTGAAGATAAAGACAGGCAATAACAGGCATTGGTGAGGATGTGAAAAAATTGGGATCCTCATACATTGATAGTCGGATTGAAATGGTATAGCTACTTCAGAAAACAGCTTCACAGTTCTTCAAAAAAGTTAACATAGGGGCTTCCCTGGTGGCGCAGTGGTTGAGGGTCCGCCTGCCGATGCAGGGGACCACGGGTTCGTGCCCCGGTCCGGGAGGATCCCACATGCCGCGGAGCGGTTGGGCCCGCGAGCCATGGCCGCTGAGCCTGCGCGTCCGGAGCCTGTGCTCTGCAACGGGAGAGGCCACAACAGTGAGAGGCCCGCGTACCGCAAAAAAAAAAAAAAAAAAGTTAACATAGAGTTACTATATGCTACAGCAGTTCTTCTAGAGAATTGAAAACATATCCACACAAAAACGTGTACACAGTGTTCATAGCAGCCAAAAAAGTGACAACAACCCAGTGTCCAACTGATGAAAGGATAAACGCAACGTGCTATGTTTGTACAGTAGAATATCATTCAGCAGTAAGCAGTGGATGAACCTTGGAAACATTCTGATTAAAAGAAACCAGTGTGACAAAAGACCTCATGTTGTATGATTCCGTTTATAGGAAATATCCAGTATGAATAGGTACTTTCTCAGAGACCGAAAGTAGATTAGTGGTTGGGGGAGGGGAGTGAGTGAAGAGGGAGAGGGAGGAATGAGCAGGAAGTGCGAATGGGTGCAGTTTCCTTTTGGGGTGACGGAAACGTTCCAAAGATGTATTGTGGTGATGGTTGCCCAACTCTGTGACTGTACTAAAGATCTTGACATTTAATGCAAAAGAGTGAATTTTATGGTATGTGAATTATTTGTAGCACCAGCTGTATGAAGTATATCTATAATAGCGGAAACTATTCCAGAAACTTTAAAAACAAGAGCGTTGAATTTTTAGTTAAGTCAACGTTAAATAGAAACTTAAGTCATAAATAAGAGACCTCAGTGTTTGGTCACTTAGCAAGAAAGGACTTAAATACATTTTTGTGCTTGAATGAAGCACCTTTTGAAGGTAGCATGGTGTAATTGTGCCATCTCCAACCTCTGAATACCTTGCCTGTATCTTCCCCCACATACTATTATGACTGGAAATCTGTTGAGTACAATGCGTACAAGAGTAAGTAATAAGAACCATTTTCTCATTTATTTATTAGCTTGTTCTAGTCAGCAGTAGGGGAAGGAAGTAATTTATTAGCTTGTTCTAGTCAACTGAAGTGGAGGGAACTGGTGTTGGAGCACTAAGGGTTAGTTTATGAGGACGCCATCTTGGTTTCTCAGTTGCTGAGAAGCTGGGTAGTTGTTTACTAAAGCTCAACCAAGTCATGATCTCAGTGAGTTGGAATATAAGTGCTTTGCAAAATCCCCACAGCCTCAGCAGAGTATGCCTTTCTCTTTAGTTACTCCTGAGAACTGATTTAATTCTTCCCTCCCTATGGATCTTGTTTTATATACTACTGTTTACAGAAATCAGCAGTGTTGGTTCAACTTTTCTGTTGAATGCTTGATGATTCTGATCATTTAGAAGGAAATCACTTTACCACCCCACCCCCTAATCCCACTATGCTCTCTGATTTCTTCTGTCTTGTAGGATCATAATCACGCCTCAGTAATAGAAAGGTCAGTGGGCATCAGGTATATCAGCTGCCACCTGGTGGAGCTCCGAGTCTTGGTGGTTTTGACAGCAGTTTTTGAAGCAGCCCTGGAGATTTACCGGGGTCTCTGAGTAAACCTGAAGAGGCATATCAGAACTCCAGCCCTCAGATGACCTGGGCTTTAGTACCAGAAACCGAGATAAGGCGGGTGGTGTGGTGGAGCAGGGAGATAGGATCCAGGTACTGAGATTATTACAAGATCAGAGGGGTATTAGTACTAAGTTTGACCTTGATTTGAGCTCCTTATTTCCTGGACACAAGATGGGGGGTTTCATTAACCTCATCTGTAAAGGTTAAAGGAAGTCCTGAAGGCTAGGGAAGAACCGAGCCGATTAATACAAAAGGAATACTAGGATTTTCCTACACCGGGATACTGTTGTTCAACATACATAGTTTCTGGTGACAAATTATTCTCATTCTGTATTAGAAAGTCCGAATGAATTGGTTAAAACCTATAACCTGAACGAGGAACATTATTTCTCCCCTTCAGCACAGACACCTGGCTAGGCAGGGCTTTCTGGATACTCCACATTCCTTACAGCAGCAGTGGGTCTTCGTTTGGAGTGGGGTATAGACTAAAGGGCAGTAAGAAGCTTATTAGACTCAACCAGGAATCTCAGCAATGATATGAAGTTGACTCTTAGGAGATTGCTGCTACTTTACTATTTTTATTCTACACACAAGAAGGTAGTTTTATCTGGTTCAATACCGAAGCCTCAGATCCACTGGATTACTGGGTCAGAATGGGGTGTGTGTGTGAAACACCAGGAGATTCTGATAGGAAATGACCTTAGCTCTAGAAGAAATGGGTCACTTGCGGCTGTGTCTCAGAGGAGAGCAGGGTCCACTGGCGGTGGAGTGAACAGTAGGGGCAACCTGTTGCTTTCCAGTAGAGTTTCATGTAGTTCACCCGAATGGAATAGTATTCTAAACATTTGAATTTGCACATATCGGGACACTGTAAAGGCGATTGGCCCAGGACTCAATAGGAAAAGCCTGGGCATCAACCCAGGTTCATTCAGGCCTCGAACTTAACTGAACCTTTATAGCAATATTTATTACAGCAATTTTAGCCCCAGTTG
The DNA here is from genome assembly GCF_059928025.1 of Delphinapterus leucas. Lineage (NCBI taxonomy): Eukaryota > Metazoa > Chordata > Mammalia > Artiodactyla > Monodontidae > Delphinapterus > Delphinapterus leucas. The sequence goes on from NC_143149.1 coordinate 23,416,989, forward strand.
TCTTTACCCCTTCCCCCCCCTTTTTTTTAACATTTTGACATATTTCAATTAGAAATTGAAAATTAATTAAAAAATTAAGTTCAATAAACAACATTGAAAACCTTGGTTATTTAGAAACTTCCTTCAAAAGATTGGGTGTCTCAGGAAGTCACGGCAGGTTGGGGGGATGTTAAAATTCTGAGTCCTCAGCCTTTTAGGCAACATACGTAAAATTATTCAGAAATTCATAACCAGGAATTCAGAAATGGGTAAAAATGAGTGGGTTGATGAATCAACTTTAACTTTTCAAGTGGTAAAACAGTTTTACCTGCTATGAATATACAGAGAGAGAAAGTGAAGACGACAGAATGCGGGGAGACCCCAAACAATGCAGATACAAACAAATGAATCTATTTCAAGTGAATAATACAACCACAGTGAAGTTGGGAAGAATGGGGAGAGCTGACCCAAATAATTATTGAATGTACATATCGGTTATATACTTTCAGGCCTAAGACAAAAAGAACTATATATACTGAACTGTAGTTAATAGGTTTCCTTTTTATGTTGATATTGTTTAGCGATTATGAAACTTCGTTCCCGTGTTGAGCGAATAAGTAAATGTATAGTGGATAATGAGAGCTAGGATTCAGAAGGAGTTATTGATACAAATGTGGAGAGGGAAGGCTAGAATTAACCTAATGGTGTTGGATTGGAATTGGAGGTATCAGTACTAACTTATGTTTTTAATATATCTAAATAGATGTAGAGAAATAGATACGGATGTGAAAGCATGTATGTGTTTCCGTATAAATCTGGGACAATTTGAGCACCGAAACAAATAATAGTAATAAATTATAAATCATAAAATAAGGTATGAATTGTACTGATGTGTGAGTGAATGAATGAACAAACGAATGTAGAAAGGAATAAATAATAAACAGGGCCAAAGGGTAAGCTTTTCCTTAGAGTAGAAGACTAATGAATATGAAAGGAATGATAGGATTAGAAAAAATCACTATTTGGCAATCACAACAGTAAAGATTGCTTCAGGTAAGAATTATCAATAGATGTTAAAACAATAGATCAATAGATGTTAAAATCTGAGAAACAAAATATTTAGTCTCAAAGTTATCTCCCTATGAGATACTTATTAGTTAAAAAGAGAAAAAATAGTAACCTCACAGTGGAGAAACTTGGCAAGTGATCAAAGTTATTATCACTAGTAATGAGACAAAAACGACATCATGTGTCTCCTGATACGATGCACTGAGAATGACACTTCTGTGATACTCCTGCCAAAAATGTATAACCTTAATTTAATCAAGAAACAAATCAGATAAACCCAAATTGAGGGACAGTCTACAAAAAAAATAGCCTGTACTCTTCCAAAATGTCAAGGTCACGGAAGACAAGGACTGAGGGAAATATTCTGGGAGACTAAAGAGATGACAACTAAATGCTATGTATGCCTCTGGATTAGATCCTGAATCAGCAGCACAAAGAGATGTCCTTGCTTTTAGGAAGCCAAACTGTAAAGGGTAAAGGGTATAGTGCTTTCAACATATTCTTAAAACAGTTCAGGGAGGACAAAGGTGTATGGGGAAATCTAGGCAAAGGGTACACAGGAATTCTTTGTACTATGTGTGCAACTTTTCCATAAATATGAAATTATTTCAAAGTAGGTATTTTTTAAGAACTAAGCAGAGGGCTTCCCTGGTAGCACAGTGGTTGAGAGTCTGCCTGCCGATGCAGGGGACACGGGTTCGTGCCCTGGTCCGGGAAGATCCCACATGCCGCGGAGCGGCTGGGCCCGTGAGCCATGGCCGCTGAGCCTGCGCGTCCGGAGCCTGTGCTCCGCAACGGGAGAGGCCACAACAGTGAGAGGCCCGCGTACGGCAAAAAAAAAGAAGTAAGCAGAAAGCACCAACATATCTGGTTGAGTGCTGTCTGCCAGGATATCTGTTACTGTTAGTTATGCTCTGGCTCTGCTAGCGCTCCACAGGAACCCTTTTATTCCCGCTCTCTCCCTCTTCTTTCTTCTTTTAACCTGTGTCAGATCCTGTAAATTATAACTTTATAAATTATACATATTTGTAATAAATTCAAACTATACAAAATCATACAGACTAGAAATCCCGTCCCCACCGTGACATTGCCACCAAAGTTACCACTATTAACGGGGTGGTTGTCCCATTATAAACATTCCTGGGTTCACACACTCGTACATACACAAAGGCTCCTCCTTCTAAGGCTACTAAACATGGTTGAGTATCTTTTTCTTTTTTAAACCTCATATTGCCATGACATCTTTCTCAGTAAATATATATATTTTTGCCTCATTCTTTCCCTTTTTCCCCCTCTAAATGAATGCTTCCTTTGTCTCTAAAGCTAGTTGTCAAGGGCTGATAAACCCACTTACTTTAATGGTAGAACCATTTGTAAAGACACTGGGCTATAGCTCACAGATTTGAAGGATGTCCCAAATAAAGAAGACTCCATCCGGCATTAGGACAGCACTGAAGACCTCAGTGACAGGAGTTTAGAGACCTTTTCTCTAGTGGGAGACTGTTAGGGTAACTCAGCTCCAGCCACCTCCATTTTCTGTATTTTTATACTCAAGGTTGAAATCCTCAGAAGAAAAAACATGTTTGGTCACTGATGGCCACATCTATCTGTTCCTTAACTAGTCAGCTGTCACGAGGGGAGTGAGGGCACAGAACCTGGATGTTGGCCTCTGGGCGCTTCCCAGAAAAGAAGAGCCAGCAGAGCAGTTATCCCAGTCAACCTCTTTCCAGGGCTGTTTGAACTGCTTCGCGTCTGGTGTGTTCCAGTCTGTTTAAGTCCAGCTGCCCTTCCACCACTAGAGTTAGCCTCCACTGCAGTGATTCTCAGATGTGGTCCCTACGCAAGCAGTGTCAGCGTCAGCCTGGCAACTTGTTACAAACGCAGATTCTCAAGTCCCATCCAGGACCTACTTAATCAGAAACTGGAGGCGCGGGTTCAGCACTCTGTGTCTAGGAAGTCTTCCAGATGATTCTGATACGTGCTAACATTTGAGGATCACGCTCTACTGCATAAATCTGATCATAATATTTCCCCAGTTAAAAAAATTTTAGCGGCTCAGCCATGCAGATACTCCAGAGTCCTCACTCATGACCTGAAAGTTCCTCGTGATCTCATCCCAGTGCTTATGCAGTCTTACACACACACACTCACACACACACACACACACACACACACACACACACACCCACCCACACACACACACACACACACACACACCCACACCGTCTTCACATCCTGTCATACAGAACTTTGCTGAGCTCTTTCCTGGACTACCACCTGGTAAATTTCTGCTCTTCTGTCACTTCCTCTGTGTTGCCTTCCTGGTCCCCAGTCACTCAGGGCCGTGGCTCTGTTTCCCGTGGAGTCCTAGACATTGTGTTTGTTTGTTTATCTAACCATCAGTGTACCTGTACAGCTCCCTCACCAGAGCCTGAGATCTGAACTCCTCAAGGCAGGGACTTATTTTCACTGATCCTTGTGTCTCTAGTACATGACAAACGTTATGTGCTTGGTTGAATCTGTTCTGTTTTTACTTTTTATTATGAAATTTCAAGCATACCAAAAGGTAGAGAGCATAGTAATGAGCATCCATTAATCCATCAGAATTTACCAACTTAACATTTTGCTGCATTTGCTTCCATTTTTTTCTAAGTATTCTAAAGTAAATACCTGATATTATGACATTTTGTCATTATATCTTCTTTGTATTTCAGTACAAAAACTAAAGACATTTTCCTACATTACCATTTTATCACACCTAATAAAATGGGCAATTCCCAGATATCACATAATGCCCATTCTGTGTTCAGCTTTCTTCATTTTCCCACGAGAGGTCTTTTATATCTGGTTGTTCAATCAAGGACCACACATTGCATATGAGGGTAGGCCTCTAAGGGTTTTTTTTTTTTTTTTGGCGGTACGCAGGCCTCTCACTGCTGTGGCCTCTCCCGTTGCGGAGCACAGGCTCCGGATGCGCAGGCTCAGCGGCCATGGCTCACGGGCCCAGCCGCTCACGGGCCCAGCCGCTCCGCGGCACGTCGGATCTTCCCGGACCGGGGCACGAACCCGCGTCCCCTGCATCGGCAGGCGGACTTTCAACCACTGTGCCACCAGGGAAGCCCTAAGGGTATTTTAATCATTCTAGAATAGCCCTTCTCTCTCTTTTTTTCCCCCATTATTCAATGAAGAAACTCCTGACTAATATTTCCACTCTTGTGGCATGACATTAATACCAGGGACACTACTAAGGACTTGGAATGGTCTTGAACCTTTATGTTCAGCATAATTATATGACTCCAAATCCACGATTTGCAGCCAATAAATCCTTTCCAGCACAGCCTATGTGCATAAGAAGCCAGTATCACCACAGCTAGAGAAACAGGAGAGCTACTTGGGATCTGAGCTTTGCAGCACATTTAATTAATAGCTTCTCCATTTTGTCTTCCAGAAAGTCACTGAAAGAGCTGCAGGTCATTTACAGTGACTCTCTACATTCCTGTAGGCTTGGGTCTTCAGGATTTGGTGATTTCCTTTTACCTTGCCCATTTCCTTGTGTTTTATTATATACTAGCTCTTGCCTTATCCTTCTAGGACTCCGGCCTTTGACGTAGTTTGTAGAGCACTAAAATGGCATTTTAAAGCTCTGTAACTTGCTGAGGATCTTAATTCAATTTAAATAGGAAGCACAAATTTGCATTGAGGGGTCTAGGTCTACAATTCAGAAAATTCTCTTTTTCAAGATTTTCTGTTTACAGAGAGTTCTTAAGCTTTAATTTTAGGAGACAGAGGAGGAGGAAAAAAGAGGATTTTAAAAACTTCCCTCAACAGAGTCCTAAATGCAATAATATACTCTGTTTGAGTTTAGAGCATTACAGTATGCAAATGCAGGGTTTGAATTGTCCTTCAAGCCTCTGATTGCTCTCTGTAGCTTTTGAGATTGAACTGTTAGGACTTCCAGTAATCACATGTATCAACCAAGGTGGTTGAATAAAAGTGTTCCTATAGGCTGAGTCACTTGCAGTGAGGGAACAGGTGGGGCTGGGGATGAGGCTGGTGGAGAAGAGGAGAGTTACCTGGACGAGACTGTAGAAAGTTCAGAAAGAGTACTGTGAGGTATTTTAGGAACTACGGTGCAGGAAAGGAAACCGTGTCATTAAGGTATCTCAGCTCTGGCTGCCATAACAAAATACCACAGATAGGGTGGCATCAACAACATTAATTCTCTCAGTTCTGGAGGCTAGAAAGTCCAAGATCAAGTTGCCAGCAGATTCAGTATCCGGTGAGGACCCTCTTTCTGGTTTGTGCTGATTCCACCTTCTCACTGTGTTCTCACGTGGCCTTTCCTTGGTGTGTACTCCTGGAGAGAGAGGTCTCTAGAGTCCCTTCCTCTTCTCCCAAGGGCGCTAATCCCTTCGTAGGGGCCCTACCTCTGAATGCCATCACATTGAGAGTTAGGGCTTCAACATGGATTTGGGGAGGACACCAACATTCAGTCTGTGACACATAAGCATGTGGATTTGCTGCTGCCCTGATATACTCTTAGGTATAGTAGGCTACTAAGGATACTTTCTATCTCCCAGAGTTTGCCCTGGGTAGGGAGTTTAGCCTTTGTAGATCACAGTGAACCTGTGTTGCTTTGGTCACAGTGTTCTAGGCCATCTTGCAGAGACTATTGGCTGTTTCTATAGCCAGTCAGATTGGGTTGCTTCTAAGTAACTTCTCAAACTGATATCATACTGATACCTAGAAACTGTCCTTTTTGGACACCAAGGAAATAAGACACCATTTACAATTGCAAGAGAAATGTTTCTGTTCACTTACCAGAAGGGTTTTGGTGAATTATAGGCAAGAGAGGAAAAAGTTGATTTTGAAAGGCACAGATTCCCCCTTTGATTTAGTAGTAATCTTTTCCTGACAGCATTTAATGAGAAGTCACTGTGGCCAGAGAATAATCTTATTGGGCTTTAATTAAAAGCACAAGGGGATTTGTTTGTTTTGTTTTGTTTTCACGTCTCCTTCCTATCTGTCTCCCTCTTTTTCCTCTTTCTCCCCTCATTCTTCCTCTTCGCTTCCATGTTCTCCCTACCCCTGCCCCACTCTGCCTCCTCCTCTTCATCCTTTAACATTTAAAATGTTTTTGGCTTGGCTGGTCCCTCTGGACAGAAACTGAGCTGAGCAGGATATTGATTACCAAATATGGTATTGCTGCTAAAGATGTTAGAGGAATGTGACTTGTTGTAAGCCTCCGGCCTCTGAATAAGCTGCCAAACAAATTAGGTCATTTTAACTTCTGAGCTTTTTTTTTTTTTTTTTTTTTTTAATAAAGAGCTGGAACTTTGATCTGGAACATGATGGTGGTGTTATTTTAGCTCACACAGGGAGGAGGGGTATGAAGACGGGGGTGGGGAGTAGAGGAGACTCAGTTAAGCATGTTTTAGGACCTGAGTCATGAGACCAGGTTGTGTAAGAGGCAAGCACGTTGTATGGAGCCTCGATGAACAGCTCTGGCACCTCAGTGAAGGAGCTGAGGCATAGAATGCAGACGTCCAGCCCCATTCTCTGAGACTAGAAACTCCAGAGGACCCCGACAGGTCCCAGGGTACTCTTCTCATGTTACCCATGCTGCTCACGTGGATGGGGGCTCAGGGTTATTAGGAAAGCTGCTGCTTCACAGGAAGGATGGGGGAGTTAAGTGCCAAGGAGGACACTTGGACACACTTGGAAATTGATAGCAAGTTGCTTCTGTGTGTAGTTGGATGGGGTGTGATGAGAATAAGCCAGTCCTTCCACAGCATACCTTGAAATGACAGCGGGGACTGTGCTCGTCTCCCAGCAAAGGCCACAGCTCTTCAGATCCGTATTTGGAAATATTCACTCTGTTGTTGATAGCAGCTTTGATAGAGTGAAATGCTCGTAGTGGAAGTGAATGGAAGCAAACACTGCTTCAGGGTGCTGCTTTGTCTTTTTCCCCTTATGTACATTTTTCTCAAGATTAATACTGAGGCTTCTCAAATTAAAACGAAAACTGAGACCAGTTAAAGAAAGAATTTCTTTTTATATCTCATATACCTGGCGCCCCCTTTTCACTTTTCGTCATTGGTTAGGGCTGCACCAGAGGATTCCTTTTCTTCTTGTCCACCCGCACCTGTCTGCGCCTTCAGTTGGAAATTTCACCCACTCCAGGACATCAGTGGGCCACGGCTCTGTGGCTGTAGTTGTGCCTCCCTGAGGGCCTCGCTTTCCTTCCGCTCCCCGCCCCCTAACCCCCTTATTTCTCTTATTGCCGCTCCCGTCACGTCACAGGCTCTTCCTCCCGTCTTTGGAGCTGAGCCTGAGAAGTTCAGAGTTGTTCATCCTGGTCTACAGAGTTAGAGACTCTTACTAATTTCTTGTGGAAATTGCTCTTGTCTTCAAGCTTATAAAAAGAAGAAAGGGGCTTTGGGGCGCCCAGGCCCACGTGGGTGCTAAACTGAGAACCTGTGTTCTTAAGGTACTCATTTTCAGAACTTCACTCCTTTTTCAGAACATGCCATACAAACAAACATGGTACCTAAGCCTGTTCTGAATGCACGTTTATGCATTTTTGATACTATTGTTGGGGTCCAGAATCATAGCATTGGACGTAAATATCATGAGATTATTCATTATGCTCAGTAGTAGAGGCATTCTTAAATGGTGGGAGGGTTTCAGAATAGATTTTTCTTGTCCTAAATCTTGTACTTTATAGTGTTTGTGACTTATTTTATTGAATATATTTGGTTTAGGTAAACTGCAATAATAGGGTTAAAGGTAATTGAAATTACTACCCTCTCTTAGGCCCATATAATCTGTGGTCTGTCTGTCCATGTAGCTAGTAAGCCAGCTATAACCAAAATCAGGACCATACCACATTCAAGACATTCATATGAATTTATAAGCTAACTGGAATTAAGTAACACTAGTTATATTGAAATCTTAAAACTGTTTAGTTCCTGTCTACTTAGTAACTCAGAGTACGTGTATCACCAGTATGAAAGCTCTCCAGTTAGAAAGGGACGGGAATTTTCCCCCTCTAGAGGTGATGAAACTGAGGCATTGAAGAATTAACATTGTTTTAAACACTGGTCAAAGCCTTGCCTCTTACGATTTCAGGTGTTAGACTTTTCCAGTATTACACAGGGCTTTACATTAATTCATTCTTCTTGGTAGCCATTAATTAGTTTTTAACTATGCTAGGCATTTGCTGGTCCAGATTTAAAATTTGAACCTGAACGTTTTAGTCCAAAAAGAAAAGGAATAGATGAAAAACCATGCAACTCAATTTTTAATACAGTAGACTAAATCTCCCTGACTGTGTGGACATGCTGTGTTACGGGTTTTCGTGTATTCTGTGTAAGTAGTGAGAATGAGAGCTCTTACTAACTTTTTTTTCCTGATAGGCCGGGTTTACTGGTGTGTTTATTTTGTCACCATTCCGGTTTGACTCTAAGGAAATGAAAACATCTTCCATTTGTTCTTTATTTCCAAAGGGCATCCGCTTCGATCCTGAAATTCCACAAACACTACGACTAGAGTTTGCTAAGGCAAACACGAAGATGGCCAAGAACAAACTAGTAGGGACTCCAAACCCTAGTACTCCTCTGCCCAACACTGTACCTCAGTTCATTGCCAGAGAGCCATGTAAGTTGATCTACTTTTCATTTTGGAAAAAAAAAATAAGAATTGTTCAAGTACTTTATGTGAGATTACACCATGGGACATAGAGCTGGCTGAGTGTCATTTTCCATTTGAGAAGAGACTGCCTTTTCTTGCTGTCTGAATTCCAAATACAGCAATCTTGTTCATGATTGGCTGTCCCAAAAGATGGTTCAGCTTGATCAGAACTGTAACTACAAAATTTCGTTTCAAGTGCTATAGATTTCCTTAATGTGATCTCAACCTTATGGTGAGTGTGCCCTGTTTGCCTTGGGGTTTAAATCCTTATTCGTTTCCCCATCCCCGGACCATGAGTGCTGGTTGTCAGCATTCACTTTACTTCATCTGTTGAAGAATATCAGTTCTGTGGCTTCAGGGAAATAGAATATTAAATATGAAAGAAGCAGATAATAAGAAGTTTGTTCTGTTTTTGAGAACAGTTTGGCCATAAATCTAGGAGGGAAAGTAAACATACACAAAGAATTTATATAGTAGAACGGTCAGTTCTAACAAACTAATACCAGTAAAGCTTTAAGAAAATTCGGGGCTTCCCGTTTTAAATTAATTGGGTAAAGACACTGACTAATTGCAAAACAAGTCTTTTACCCCACCTAATGAGCTTAAATTCCCTTAAATGTCCAGGCTACAATTTCTGCCTTTGAGTAACTTGAAAATGTTGTCTTAATTTTCTTTCTCAACCTCAGTCAGTAGCAGAAGTGAGGCGTGAGATGGGCTCTAGCTTTTCCTTTCAGTGCATGGCCATACGTTATTGAATACGGCAGGACATTCAAGGAATCCCAAGTGCCTTGCCGTTACTTGGAATATTTCCATCCTATCATTCTTTTTTTTTTTTTTAAACATCTTTTTTGGGGTATAATTGATTTACAATGGTGTGTTAGTTTCTGCTTTATAACAAAGTGAATCAGTTATACATATACATATGTTCCCATATCTCTTCCCTCTTGCGTCTCCTTCCCTCCCACCCTCCCAGGCGGTCACACGTCCTATCATTCTTAATCTTCTTTCTAAGCCACATGATCTTGATCTTCTCCCTGCCTTCCCTGACAATACGCTTCAACTTTTCTTATTGAAATCGAAGGGCACGTGGGTGGGTCCCCCCCCCCCCCCCCGTGTCATGTGCGTGTCAGATTTAATCGGGTTGTTGTGGAAACTACAGTCATTCTGTAGCTCAGTCACTCTTGAAAAGCTGCTGCTTATCAGTGGAAACTAATAGATAAAAGAAGAGTTTCTCCCTCGGTGTGTTCTATAGTTTTTCTATGAAGCCAGGAAATCATAATAGAGAAAAAAAATATTTTGTTCTTCCGTGTCCTAGGGGAACTTAAAACCTTTGTTTATTTGGGAAATCTAAACAAAAGTTTCATCTTATGGTACAGTTGTACTACAGGAGGACGTATGGACCTTTCTTACCAATTCTGTATTCTAAACAGCATCTAGCCCAGTGCTTTGTACATTGTATATATTTAGTAAATATTTATTAGTGATGATAAGACGATAAATTGAGTATTTTAATTTGGCTATGTGCAGAATTATTCCATTTGTATGCCTCTTCATTTCTTTCTGAAATTTCTTCTCTCTTGAAGGCATCAGAAAAGAGTATTTGTAGGATACTTTCACTTAGAAAAGACAACCTAGAGTAACTCTTTACTTAGTGAATTTGTCTGCTTCACATCTCAGAGTATTTGGACAAAATTAATTCAGACAGGAAGTGTAATGCAATACTTTTATCCTTTCAGTTTTTTATTGAATTCTTTTCTTTCTGAGAGTTTGGTTTTTGGGTTTTTTTCCCCTAAATTTGCTACAACAGCTCTGTGAAGTAGTTAGCCAGAGAGGTGATGGCCAGTTCACAGTAGGGTACATGAAAGCAAGATAGATGAACAAACTGGACACCCATAAGTCCCTGAAGTTACAGGAGAGCTTTGAACAGAGTGCAGAGCACTGCTCTGGCCGGCTCCACCTACCACCCTTCCCTGTGTACTGAACCGCTCAGAAGTGGTCAGATAGTTTCCATGTCAGGGTCAAAACTTGCCTGACTGCTCATGGCCAAACAGACTTTGAAGTTTAAAAAAAAAACAACAAAAAAAAACGCAAACACCAGTGTATTCTTGAGAAAATAAGTTGGCCTGATTTCTCTTAATATAGCTCCTTTTTATGACATAGGGGCCTTGACGGACAGCAATTATACCGTCCACTGAGATCGACCTTATCCATTACAATTACCTCTGGAAATTGTGAACTTTTCTGTCACATGTGCAAAATTGTTGTTTTCCCTGAAGCAAAACACACTGTAGTGGTTCTGTACTGGCGAATCCAATTGCATTTTGCCTATAATTGGTACTAGAGGTGGTGAGTTTAACTACCTGTCAGGAGTAGACTATGATGGAATCATAGGATTTGGGGGTTGGAAAAGGCCTGTAGCCTTCTCTCTTTCAGGCCATGAGAGAGAGGTTTTATAAATGCTTCTTTTTGTTGATGTTTTTTATATGATGGTGGCTGAAAAGTACTCATTGCCATCACTAAAGGAGGAATGTGCTAGGATTCGATTATACAAACAAATATTGACTTGAACTCTCATTTCTCAAATATTGAACTTAAATGAGCACCAGGTGTGTTAGACACTGGGGAAGAAGGGGACTGTGGTTTCTGCCTTAAAAGAGCTGTCAATCCAAGGGGTTGGTGGTGATCAAAGTTGTCAGGAAAGTTGGCCCATATAAAGGATATAAAAGAGATGCCTTGCAGCTTAGTCTAGATTGCCGCTAGTCATCTGCCTTATTTGCCGAACACCTGCTCTGTGCCAAGCATGAAAAACGAGGAAACCAGATATTGCAACTTAAAGAAAAACCTTTGACCTTGCCGTGCTCCTGTTCCCTTGCTGAAAAATGGGAATAATACCTTCCTCACATGATTGTTATGAGAGCTAAATACGATATTATAAGATTGTGTTCAAGATTAAATGGGTGTAAATATATGTAGAGTACTAGGCAAATGTAAAGGACAATCTTAATTTTTCACAAAAAAATGAGTTGCTTTTCATTCCTGATAGTTAAACGTAGGTTTTGATCTTCTGAGGTGTCATCACTGGGTGGCTATAGCCAGTTGTCTTTACAAATTAGGAGAAAAGATGAATGACATTCATATACAATCCCACGAAAGTAGTATACTTCCCTAACTAAATTCTTATTAATTTGAGCTTCTCCTTCTCTTACTCCCTCTTATGTAATAAAGAAAAATAAGTGTGCAAAAGCAGGAAGTTAAGAGATGTATAAAATTTATAAATTATATAAAATTGTGCTGGATTATACATTTGGTTATACAGGAAAATAGTGTTCTGAAGTGTAAGAACTCCGCTTTAGAGATGAATGCAGGGCGAGTCACCGTCTCTGAGTTTTTGTTTTCTTCATCTTTAAAATGATGATACTGTGTGTCAGACCACTCTGCTAATAAGCATTTTACATGAATTATCTCCTTTGATTCTCAGTAGCACTATTTTACAGGTGAAGAAGCTGAGGCATAGGAAGTTTCAGTAACTTTCTTGAGGTTTCACAAGTCATCAGGTGTTTGGGGCTGAATTGTGTCCCTCCCACCCAAATTCATATGTTGAAGTCCCAACCCCCCAGTTGGGCGTTGCCTCCAAATGTCACCATATTTGGAAATAAGGTCTTTAAAGAGGTGATTAAATTAAAATGAGGCCATTGGGGGGACCCTAATCATATGACTGGTGACCTTATAAGAAGAAAAAGAGACATAAGGGATGTGCTCACACAGAGGAGAGGCCCATGTGAGGACAGTGCAAGCCAAGGACAGAGGCCTCAGGAGAAGCCAAACCTACCGACACCTTGACCTTGGCCTTCTAGCCTCAAGAACTATGAGGAAATTAATTTCTATTGTTTAAGCCACCCGGTCTGTGGTATTCTGTTACAGCAGCCTGAGCAGTCTAATGCATCAAGCGATAGAGCCTGGATTTAATAAATTCTGACCAGTCACTTAACTAGTTTTGTAACTTTGGTCTAATGACTTAACCTCTCTGTGCCTCAGTTTTCTCAACTATAAAATGGCAATAATTGAACATACCCGTACGGTTGTGAGGATTAATTAATTGACAAATGTAAAAGTTGGAAGAGGGGCCACATAGTGAGTACTCAGTGATGGTTACTATATGCATAGAAGAATGTATGTTCGTCTCTTGTTGTGAGACCTATAGTTTTTCTGCTTTTTGTATACTCAGTATCCTAGCACCTAGAAAAATACGTGGAATGTTTTAAGATGCCACAGATTTCATTTTCTGCTTTTTCATTTGGAACTTTTAAAATTCACAGCATTAATTGGTATGATTGGGATATGATAAAATGCACATACTTCAAGTGTCTAATTTGGTAAGTTTTGTCATAATACATGTTGAATTTAATTGAATAAATGCTCTTGATCTGTTTACATTGCAGCATACCATATTCTAATGCCATTAGAAGGTGGAAGCAGCCAGTGCTCAACAGAGCCCTTAGGTCAGACAGATCCTCCCCCTTTCGATTCAGATTTATGGAGCAAATATCAAAAGGCTCTATAGAACTTGGCAGAATTCAGATTCCTGTAGTCCAGCCCTGAGGATTCTGATTCTGTGGGTCTGGTCTAGGACTTAGGCTCTGTATTTTTAAAAGTTCTTTGGGGGATTCTGATACACAATCATTTTTGAGACTCACCCGCAGAGCAAGGAATTGTAAAGTTAAGTTCCCCTCAGTACTCACTGTCCTCCCTGACCCTAGCCTCACACACATCTCCTCCCCACAAAGAAAGCCAGTGCTCTCTAAGAGTGATACTTTTATTTTATTTTTTGTATTTGGATTATCTTTTTTTTTTTTTGCGGTACGCGGGCCTCTCACTGTTGTGGCCTCTCCCGTTGCGGAGCACAGGCTCCGGACGCGCAGGCTCAGCGGCCATGGCTCACGGGCCCAGCCGCTCCGCGGCATGTGGGATCTTCCCGGACCGGGGCACGAACCCGTGTCCCCTGCATCGGCAGGCGGACTCTCAACCACTGCGCCACCAGGGAAGCCCTGGATTATCTTAATGGCTTCTTTTTTTTCTTTTGAATTTTATTTTGTAAGAGTGATACTTTTAAACACCTAGTAAGCACATAAGCCTTTGGTGAATAATCAAACCACTTCCTAGTTTTCCTGCCACACCACTGGAATTTCCCATTTGTCCGGTACTGACCCCAGCCTTCGGGAAGTGAACTTTCTGACTTATGTCTGAAGAGATCCTGTGAAAGTTCACAAAAGCCTTTAAAGTACCTGGCAAGTGCCCTCCCAGGGACAACACTCAGCAAATATGAAATCTCTTAGCCATCACCTCTGTGGCATAGGGGCCTTCCAGGGCCTGGACTGAAGCTCCCTGTGCCCAGGGAACAGAGCCAGCATGCCTGCATTTTCCAGGGTAGCGTGCACAGCATGTGCTGCTTGGAAAACCAAGGGTGTCTTTATCGTCCCCGCCCCTGCTCAGAAAGTGCACTGAGTGCCACCAGGACCGGGGGCTGTGTATCCCACACCTGCTGTCCTCAAGTGGGGTCACCTAGAAAGATGGTGACTGGGCCTGAGGAAGACCTAACCAAGCTGGGCAGAGGGAGGCAAGGGAAAGACAAAGTTGCAGGTGTTCTGTGGGGAGGAGGGCAAGACTTGTTTTTACTCTGAAAAGCAGCTCCCTTGCATTTTTGTTTTTTATGTTTCATGATGCAAATAGTTTTAGTTTTTTCTGATGGTAAAAGTACATGCTTCTGAGAGGAAAAACATTTTTAGGCAGTCCAGGAAAATATAAAGAAGAAAATAAGTCACTAAAATTCTACCACCCCAAGACAATCACCATGAACATTTTGGTGTCTGTCCTTCCATGCCTTTAGAATGAAAGTGTATCTCTGATTTTTGAATTTCAAACTCGTTAATTCACCTCTTTGTCTTTGGGACAAAGTTCTGATGCGCACTGAGATTGAACGGGCAGAAGTAATATCTGGCCCTCACAAGCCTTCACACGGTCTCTCTGTGTTGCACTTACTGTAGGGCACTATGTATTCAGGTGGCACAGATACCTTGCTAGAAACCAGAGGAGTGGTGGTAGACATGTCTACTGGGCTGTCTTTCTTAACGATCTGAGGTCTCAAGTGAGTCCAACAAGCTCCTGAACTGCTGGAATTCAGGTGGTTGATTGAATGACCCGTAGGCTTTTATTAAATGCATGGGAAGAGAGGAAACATTTATTGAGCAACTATGCCATTCCTTTAAGAACTGCGTGTAAAATACTTACTTTCCTTCCCAAGGTCACACGGCTCATTTTTAACCTAATTGGCTCTAAACCCACTGCTGGTCTCACCATACCATACCACCTAACTTACGGCCCACAGGTGCTATCACTGTTTTTAAGATATTCCTTAGGAGGTACTTTAATAAACCTTCAGAGGTTTGATTTTAAAGACCCCAGAGGCCCGCATCAAGTTGTGAGGGCAAGATTTCAGGGCAGGTCACTACTTAGTGCAAATCAGGCTTCTTTAAAGTATCAGATTTGGCTGGCCAGGGTCCATTAACTCTAAAATGTATTCTTAAGCAGTTGACCAACTTGAACAACTGGACAGTTTTATTTAGTTGTGGTGTCGTTAATTCTAAGTCATTATTTCAGAAAATAAGAGTGACCACTTTTAACAGTTTATGTATTTTAGTTCAATAAATAATGGCATCGTCAGCCAGGATATTTGACTTCTTTGTTTATACTTGGAGGACATGCACACGGGTCGCTTAGGACGTTTTTCAGATCATTCAGATAGAAATGGCAAAGAGCATGGGTGGAAAGGCGTGCGATACAGCCCTGTTTTATTTACATTGTCTGGGGTCCTAAGACCTCACCTGCCCACTCCTTGAAACTGATAGTATGAAACCAGCATAAATACTCACCGGTTTATGGTTAAGCAGATAGCGTGCTCTATAGGTGGTGCCTCTTTGTAAAGTTCCAAGAGGCTGATACACAATCTGCAGGACATTTTTCCCTTTTAATTTTCAAAGCGATTGAACAGATCAGCAAGAAACCTTGCCTGCTCTTTATGTAAAAGATAAAATTGAGAGGCCCAGTCCCGCAGTATTTTTTTTTTAAAGGAAAGCTAACACGGAACTGAGGGATTGTCTAGCTGGATACTGGATCTGTTACTTGGGGAGATCAAAGGTTTCAGTCTATTTTAGGGACCATCCCTGGAGACAGAAGTATGATGATCATATGATCACAATCTGAGCCCATCTGCATTTGAGAAATCGGCCCATCCTGTTTTCTTGAATCTTCTCGTTACACTTAAACTTATAAAATTGTATTTTTATTTCATTTTGGAAAATGATGATGCCTGACCCATTTTATTGTTAGTTATAAAAGTAAGGAGACCATAAATGAAATTTGAAGGGTTAAAATGATAGATTTTCCTCCCGTCCAGAAATAACCAGTTAACATTTTGTTGTGTATCTTTCTATATACATTTCTATACATTTCTCTCTATATATGCATAAAAAAATACAGAGTGTGGCAGGTTGTTGTTGTTTGGTTACAACGTAGGATCATGCTGTCTTTATCAGTTCTCCCTTACCTCCTGAACACCCTTCCATCCAGGATTGTAAAACCAGAGCATTATTTTTAAAGGCTCTTTATAAGTGAAGGGTATGGGCGTGGTGGTGAGGGCCTTTAGTGCCAGGCTAAGGAATTTTTTCTAAATTAACTTGTAGGGAGAGAATGGAGATTATTGAACACAACAGTCTCACACTTTACCAAGGCAGACTCTCCTTCTTTAAGCTCTAGGAAGCTGCATTGGGAAGACAGGAAAGGGAGCAGAACACCATAAAATCTTTTACGTAGAGAAGGAAAATGGGTCGTGGGAAGAAGGCACTTGCCCCAATTTTGCCAAATTTGACTCAGAACGCCCCTGGAAATACCTTAGGGAGGTGGCGTGTTTAGGACTGAAGCCATCCTCCTCTCCACTCACCCCTTCCACCAAGATTATGGAAGAGGAATTGGTGATGGTGAGGACACAAATCATTGTTTCGCCTGTTTTGCCTAACCCAGTCCTTGCTGGTAAGGGTTTTGATGGGAGGGAGCCCAAGGGTGAAGAGGAAGTTCTGGAGAAAGACAGCAGTAGTGAGGAGTCTTTGGCCAGTCAGAGGCATTGGGAAGTAGTAGTAAAGGAAAGTAGTACAGGTCAGGAGATGGACACAGGGAGGAAACAGGAGGCAGCCGGCTGCTGAGAGGAAAGGAGATGAGGACATCAGAGTATATATAAAAGCTGAGCTTCAAGCACCCATTGCCTCCGAGGCAGCTCTGCAGTGGGGACCATCAAGGCTTTCTGTCCTTGCTCTGGACCAGTTTGAAGCTGTCAGAAGTGATGTTCAATGAAACATGCCAGTGACTTCCATTCTGTGTACTGAGACTCCCTACTGTTTGAGTAACCCACTGAGCGCTCTCCGAACACCCTCACCCCAGCAATACCAGCAGGCTTTTTTTTTTTTAACGGTACGCGGGCCTCTCACTGTTGTGGCCTCTCCCGTTGCGGAGCACAGGCTCCGGACGCGCAGGCTCAGCGGCCATGGCTCACGGGCCCAGCCGCTCCGCAGTATGTGCGATCTTCCCGGACCGGGGCACGAACCCGTGTCCCCTGCATCGGTAGGCGGACTCTCAACCACTGCGCCACCAGGGAAGAGCCCCCAGCAGGCATTTTGTACTCCCGATTGTTATGAGTCAGGACATACATTCGGCACTCAGCATATATAAGAGCACCTAGGCCCCTGGACATTCTGAGAAATAAAACCATGGAACAAAACCACTGTGAATAAGGACAGCAAAATACTCTTAGAAACCAGAGACCTAAACTAATGTTTATTTCCACCTATGTCCCACTCTGAAAAAGCAAAAGTATTGTTTTCCTTATAAAAAGAAGAATCAAACACTTACTGAGCCACACCAAGGTTTACAGCCCACTTCCATCTCTTCTCTTCAAACCTGCACATATTCCTAGTTTTTGCTTAATGTGTATAATTGCAATAATTTTAGTAATTAAATGTAACAGTAATATTAAAATATTAGGCAGTGGATTTGGTAAGAGTGGTTTCCACATAGATATATCTTATATGGGAGGTATTTATTACAGTATCAGTAGATCAGCTAATTTGGTCCAATTTATTTACGTTATGATATAATGAAGAGCCTATCTTTGATTAGCAATGGCTGTTAAGATTTTGCTTTGAATTTCTGTTTCTTGTTTATCTGATCACTGATCAGCTATAAACAAATGCCTTAAGAACTCAGGAAGTCACATCTCCTTGGAAATCACAGAATTCTTTCATAATGCAAATAACTGACCCAACTTTAGTGTTTTGTAAACTCGTATTATTCATTACCTCTGCAGAGAAATGAGAGAATAAAGGGAGTTAATTTACTGGTACAGTCCAGAGAAACAGACACCACAGACTTCATTCTTTTAAGGCCACGTACCCTCTTTACCTGCTCATTAAAAGGAAAGCATCTCGGGCTTCCCTGGTGGCGCAGTGGTTGAGAGTCCGCCTGCCGATGCAGGGGACGCGGGTTCGTGCCCCGGTCCGGGAAGATCCCACATGCCGCGGAGCGGCTGGGCCCATGAGCCATGGCCGCTGAGCCTGTGCGTCCGGAGCCTGTGCTCCGCAACGGGAGAGGCCACAACAGTGAGAGGCCCGCGTTCTGCCAAAAAAAAAAAAAAAGGAAGCATCTCTTTCTTCGTTAAAGTTTGATGCAGGCTTTCTGTTTCTCTCTTCTGCTTTTTCATACACTTGTAATCCTCAAATACAGAGACACTTTTTCTTGTACAACAATTCTCAAAAGTATTGGTCTGCCAACCCCTGGTTGGTCTCCAAGACCCATTCAGGGAGTACACAAGGTCTAAACTATTCTCATGAGAAGAGTTTGTTTTTCTCACTGTGTAGTGGTAGACACAGCTACTGGCACCTTAGTACATGTCAAGACAGTGGCACCAAACTGTACTAGTAATCACTGTATTCTTCACTTTTTTCTAAATTTATTTATTTATTTACATTTTATTTTTGGCTGTGTTGGGTCTTCCTTGCTGCGTGCGGGCTTTCTCTAGTTGCGGTGAGCGGGGGCTACTCTTTGTTACAATGCGGTGGCTTCTCTTGTTGCAGAGCACAGGCTCTAGGTGCGTGGGCTTCAGTAGTTGTGGCTCGCTGGCTCAGTAGTTGTGGTTCACGGGCTTAGTTGCTCCGTGGCATATGAGAGCTTCCCGGACCAGGGCTCAAACCCGTGTCCCCTGCTTTGGCAGGTAGATTCTTAACCACTGCGCCACCAGGGTAGTCCTCCATTTTTATTTCTCAAGATTGCTTTGGCTATTCGGGGTCTTTTGTGTCTCCATACAAATTTTAAGATTTTTTTGTTCTAGTTTTGTGGAAAATGCCATTGGTAGTTCGATAGAGATTGCATTGAATCTGTAGATTGCCTTGGGTGGTATAGTGATTTTGACAATATTGATTCTTCCAATCCAAGAACATGGTATATTTTTCCATCTGTTTGTGTCATCTTCGATTTCCTTCATCAGCATCCTATAGTTTCCGGGGTGCAGGTCTTTTGCCTCCTTAGGTAGGTTTATTCCTAGGTATTTTACTCTGTTTGATGCAATGGTAAATGGGATTGTTTCCTTGATTTCTCTCTCTGGTCTTTCGTTGTTAGTGTATAGAAATGCAACAGATCTCTGTGTATGTATGTTGTGTGCTGCAGCTTTACCGAGTTCACTGATGAGCTCTAGTAGTTTTCTGGTAGCATCTTTATGATTTTCTATGTATAGCATCATGTCATCTGCAAATTGTCTTCTACTAAACCAGATACTGAAGAGGTTTGCAAAAATGTAGAATTTAAGTTTTTCCTTGTTTGTTTTGAAATATGTTTTTCACAAAATATATCTTATTTATTTTAATATGTAATCATTTGGTTTTAATGTTTTTCAAGTTTTAATTTTTAATATGGTGAATATCAATTGATATAACCCACAGCAACAAAAGTTCTTTGGTGTCTTCAGTAGTTTTTACCAGTGTAAAGGGGTATTGAAGCTAAAGTTTAGAAAACACTGGTCTTAAACATTTAAAGTTAATATTTTATTCCTGGTTGGATAGAGTGGGCACGGAGATCTGCAGTTACCAGAAGACTCCTGTAGGTTTGGGGCAGGTGATTATTTGGCTTCAGCAACTAAAGCCATTCAGTCTAGACTGGAGGGAAACATTGCCCCTGCAGTGCCTGGGACCTTGCAGGCTCCTATGCCAGCCTCAGCTGTGAGAGGACCTTCTACTTCTGCTGCTTATTGTCTAGAGACCAGCCCGAGAATAACTGCGTTAAGCGGTGGTTTGAACAGCTGGATGATATGCCACCCATTCATTCTCAGAGAACCTCATACAGGCCTGGGCCTGGACTGAGTACCTTTCAGAAATGCTTATTCCTCCCCCTGCACACTCCCTTTACCAAATGCAATACAAGCTCATTTCAAGAAACTGGGAAAAGATAGAAAGGGAGTTATTAAAAGTTAATGTTTTTGAGTTCCTAAACCTAAAGGTACATGCTATTAAACTCTTTTGTATTTCCTTTGTTTTTTTGGGTTTTTTTTGCGGTACGCGGGCCTCTCACTGTTGTGGCCTCTCCCGTTGCGGAGCACAGGCTCCAGACACACAGGCTCAGCGGCCATGGCTCACGGGCCCAGCCGCTCCGTGGCATGTGGGATCTTTCCGGACTGGAGCACGAACCCGTGTCCTCTGCATCGGCAGACGGACTCTCAACCACTGCACCACCAGGGAAGCCCTCTTTTGTGTTTTTTAACATACAAGTTTACAAATTTTTTAAGTACAAAGGCTCAAGGCATTTTAACAGCTTTAAAAATGTACATGTGTTTTCCTCATGTTCATTGGTTTTTAATAATATAACTTTTTATTTAGCGTACTATTTGTATACCTTAGAAGTTAAATGCAGCAAATTATCTCTTTTTGTAAAGTTGCCAAGGAATCACTAACCCTGTGAGATGGGTTCCTAAGCTGCAGGTGATTTAAATTATCCAGGGAATGTTTTCATCACAGCGTTTTCTTTATACAAACATGCCTCACCCCAGTCCTTAGAGTCACAGGGTAATGAGACTTTGGTGGGGGAGGGGAGGGAGGTATCGTTAATTTACAATGTTTTATTAGTTTCTGGTGTACAGCAAAGTGATTGGGGGTGTGTGTGTATATGTATGTGTACACATACATACACATATGTATAGGCATATATATATATTCTTTTTCGTATTCTTTTCCATTATAGGTTATTACAAGATAGGTTCTTGTTGTTTATCTACTTCATATATAGTCATGTGTATCTGCTAATCCCAAACTCCTAATTTATCCCTCCCCCACCCCCTTTCCCCTTTGATAATAACCATCAGTTTGGTTTTTTTGTCTGTGGGTAATGAGACTTTTTAATAAAGCTTTCATTTCCAATTAAATTCAGGCTTCTGGATAATGGACAAAAGGTAGGCAGAACGGCCAGAGAGAATCTTCCTCTGCTTATCAGGAAGAAAAAAACAAAACAAAACAGCGTCCTACTTATCTCTGCACCCTTTTCTCCATCTATCAAATGGGGATAATACTGTCATGCACAGTTGTGATGAAAGGTGATTGTGTACTTATGTGCCTGTATTGGGCACATGGTAGTGGCTCAATTAAATGAGCTTTAAAAAAAATCATACTCGGTTGCCTACACCTCTAGATCCTTAAATCTACCGCAGATGTGTGGGCATGGAAGATTAGATGAGATGACAGCTCCCTCAACCCATTTATCTCAGGCTTGTGAGACCAGAGGCAGAGGACCTGTGCTTGCAATTCTGACCAATAGAATCTGTGAAATGGGGTTTTAAACCTCAGTCCCCTAATCCATACTTCTTTATCAGTTTGCTTTTTCTGTAAATGCTTACCTGAGATCCTGGAGAGATGTACTCTGTGATGGAGTTAAAAAAAAACAAACAAACCTAAAACGGTTTCTTCCTGTTCACAGAACAAAACCTTTCATCTGGATTTCCTTGAATTGGCCCAAACCCCCGTCCAGCGTTGTCACCCTCTGTTTTCTTCTGTGCACTATTCCTCCTCAGCAAATCTCGAGCTCCTTTGTGATTTCCTGCCATACTGTTCCTTCACCGTCTTCATCATCACGTCAGCCACCCCTTCAGTCTTTAGATCGCTGTGCACATTTTCTGCTTTCTGAAATCTTCTCACCTTCATCTACTAGGTCAGCCGGCTTCCAGGAGGTCTTTTCCACATTCGATGCATAATCGTCAGCTTCATCATTTGCACACAGCGTTGTCTATACATTCAGTTTTGCTCTGCCTTCTTTCTATCTCAGTCACTTACAGGCCTTTTGCTCCTACTGAAGTGTAAACATCTCAAGAGCAGAACTGGACCTTATTCCACTTTTTATCTCACCTCTCCTCAAATGTTTGCTCAACTCAAGTGGGAAAATCGGCACAGGAACACACCATAATTTCCTGTACAGAGCTGTTAATGTTTGGCCAGGGTGAGCTCCTTGACCTCCTGAGAGTTATTTAATTAAAAGACAGAAAGACACTTCTCCACCCTCAGCCACTGATTAGACTGTTTTGTTCAAGTAGAGAAGCTTCTTCTGGCTCCAGCTCCGTTGCTTCTCAGGACAGCTAAAATCCTAGTAGCTGCACACATTGTGGAATTCAGAGGAGTATGACAAAGCACGGACTACGTTACACTTCGAGCCTGATGTTTTTCATTTCATTTACGCTCCGAGCAACCACCACTTCTACTAGTTTTTTCCCCAAGGAAAAGAGCCCTTGATACATGGTAATCCATTGTTACAGATCAGCTGTATATTTCTTGATATGCAGAAATGAGGCCTAGAGCTGAGAACGAAAGCAAGTATCAGAGCATCATGTAATATATAATCCCATTTATATCAATATCAATATGTGTACATTTGTATGGCTTTTCATCACAGGTGTTAAAATATGTAAATCAAGTCTTTTTACAGTTGAAGTGTTCATACCAGGTCAATGTAATGCATAGTTAAGTCTCTTAAGTGTCTTTTAATCTAGAACAGTCCCCTTACCCCACTCTCTCTTTTTTATGCCATTAACTTGTTGAAAAAAGTGTCAGCCTTCCTGAGAAAAAACCGTCCTGCTGGGCTTTTCTGTTTATTTCTTTGTGTCCTTTTACTTGTTCCTCTGTTCCTTCTACTTACTGCAAACTGAAAGGCTAGATTTGAAAGGTATGGTTAAATTCAGGTCCACCTTTTAATTTTTTTTTTTAAACTTATTTCTTCTATTTATTTATTTTTGGCTGTGTTGGGTCTTCCTTGCTGTGCGCCGGCTTTCTCTAGTTGCGGTGGGCGGGGGCTACTCTAGGGTGCGCTGCGCGGGCTTCTCATTGCGGTGGCTTCTCTTGCTGTGGAGCACGGGGTCTAGGCATGCGGGCTTCAGTAGTTGTGGCACGCGGGCTCAGTAGTTGTGGCTCACGGGCTCTAGAGCGCAGGCTCAGTAGTTGTGGTACGGGCTTAGTTGCTCCACTGCATGTGGGATCTTCCCGGACCAGGGCTCGAACCCACATCCCCTGCATTGGCAGGTGGATTTTTAACCACTGTGCCACCAGGGAAGCCCCCATGTTCACCTTTTTTTGTCAAGTGTCACCATCATAGGCGGTGCCGTGTGCTTCGTATGGCATTGCATTATGAAGTAACTAACATATGGGCTATTCTGCATTTGGTGATGCTAAGATGGACCTGTGAATTTGCATAGCAGTGGCATAATCTCTTCATTGTAAATGTCTCTCAACTTCATTTCCCTGGTTTCATCTACTGATCTTCACCTCACTACTTCATTTGGGGTTGAAAAATGGTGAGTTTACTAATTATATATGTTTACTGTGAAATACAGTTAGTTCATCCAAGGCAGAAAAAATGCAGAATAAATGTGGATTATTTCCCTTTCATTGCCAATTTTGAGCCTAAGAGATAGGTACCTGGTTGTCTATATTGATGATCACTGTTTTGAGGGGGGTTTTGTCACTTCTTTTTCCTTTCACTTTCCATGTTTTTCAGCATCATAACGAACTCACGTTTTTATATTTTCAAGGTGTTGCAGTTTATTTCAGTCATTCTTTCTGATACCTGAGGGCAGCAAAGGGGCAGCATCTTTTTAAAAAAAACATTTTTTTAAATTGAAGTATAGTTAATTTACATTGTTGTGTTAGTTTCGGGTGTACAGCAAAGTGAGTCAGTTATATATTATTTTTTAGATTCTTTTCCATTATAGGTTATTTCAAGATATTGAATATAGTTAGCTATGCTATACAGTAGGTTCTTGTTTATCGATTTTATATATAGAAGTGTGTATATGTTAATTCCAAACTCCTAATTTATCCCCCCCCCCGCCATCCCCTTGGGTAACCATAAGTTTGATTTCTATGTCTGTAAGTCTATTTCTGTTTTATAAATAAATTCATTTATGTTGTTTTTAGATTCCACGTATAAGTGGTATCATGATATTTGTCTTTCTTTGACTTACTTCACTTAATATGTTAATCTCTAGGTCCATCCATGTTGCTGCCAATGGAATTATTTTGTTCTTTTTTTTAAGGCTGAGTAATATTCCATTGTATATATTACATACCACATCTTCTTTATATGTCATCTGTCAGTGGACACCGAGGTTGCTTCCATGCCTTGGCTATTGTAAATAGTGCTGCTATGAACATTGGGGTGTATGTATCTTTTTGAGTTAGAGTTTTCTCCAGATACATGCCAAGGAATGGGATTGCAGGATCATATGGTAGCTCTATTTTAATTTTATTATTATTATTTTTTTTTACCAGAAACAGTTTATTTCCTAGGACCACTAGACACTGACATCAGCTGTACCCTACTTGTTTGTGTCAGGTAATGAGATACTCTGCATGCAGAACACTTCACTGAATCGCCCTTGGGGGAAGCTCATTCCAAGGATTAGAAGAACATTTTTTATTGTAAACTACACACAAATTTGCCAGGTCATTTCCAAGTTCTGATGGAAAGTCTATATAATTTTTTTTTTAATCTTTATTGGAGGTTAATTGCTTCACAATACTGTGTTAGTTTCTGTTGCACAACAAAGCGAACCAGCCATATGCATATACATGTCCCCATATCCCCACCCTCTTGAGCCTCCCTCCCATCCTCGCTATCCCACCGCTCTAGGTCATCGCAAAGCACCGAGCTGATCTCCCTATGCTATGCAGCTGCTTCCCACCATCCTACTATTTGACATTCAGTAGTGTATATATGTCGATGCTACTCTCACTTTGCCCTAGCTTCCCCCTCCCACCCCACGTCCTCAAGTCCTTTCTCTATGTCTACCTCTTTATACCTGCCCTGCAACTAGGTTCATCAGTACCTTTTTTCTTTTTAGATTCCATACATATGTGTTAGCAAATGGTATTTGTTTTTCTCTTTCTGACTTACTTCACTTTGTATGACAGACTCTAGGTCCATACACCTCGCTACAAATAACTCAAATTTCGTTTTTTTTTATGGCTGGGTAATATTCCATTGTATATATGTGGCACATCTTCTTTATCCATTCATCTGTCGATGGATATTTAGGTTGGTTCCATGTCCTGGCTATTGTAAATAGTGCTGAAATGAACATTGTGGTACATGACTCTGTTTGAAGTATGGTTTTCTCAGGGTATATGCCCAGTAGTGGGATTGCTGGGTCATATGGTAGTTCTATTTTTAGTTTTTTAAGGAACCTCCGTACTGTTCTCCATAGTGGCTGCATCAATTTACATTCCCACCAACAGGGCAAGAGGGTTCCCTTTTCTCCACACCCTCTCCAGCATTTATTCTTTCTAGATTTTTTGATAATGGCCATTCTGACCAGCATGACATGATACCTCATTGTAGTTTTGAATTGCATTTCTCTAATTAGTGATGTTGAACATCTTTTCATGTACCTCTTGGCCATCAGTATGTCTTCCTTGGTGAAATGTCTATTTAGGTCTTCCACCCATTTTTTAACTGGATTGTTTGTTTTTTTAATATTGAGCTCCATGAGCTGTTGGTATATTTTGGAGATTAATCCTTTGTCTGTTGTTTCATTTCCAAATATTCTCTCCCATTCTTAGGGTTGTCTTTTTGTCTTGTTTATGGTTTCCTTTGCTGTGCAAAAGCTTTTAAGTTTAATTAAGTCCCATTTGTTTATTTTTGTTTTTATTTCTGTTACTCTAGGAGGTGGATCAAAAAAGAATCTTGCTGTGGTTTATGTCAAAGAGTGTTTTCCCTATGTTTTCCTCTAAGAGTTTTATAGTGTCTGGTCTTACCTGTAAGTCTTTAATCCATTTGGAGTTTATTTTTGTGTATGGTGTTAGGTAGTGTTCTAATTTTATTCTTTGACATGTAGCTGTCTAGTTTTCTCAGCACCACTTATTGATGAAGCTGTCTTTTCTCCATTGTATATTCTTGCCTCCTTTATCAAAGATAAGGTTACCATATGTGTGTGGGTTTATCTCTGGGCATTCTGTCCTGTACCATTGATCTCTATTTCTCTTTTTTGTGCCAGTACCATACTGTCTTGATTACTGTAGCTTTGTGGTATAGTTTGAAGTTGGGGAGCCTGATTCCTCCAACTCCTTTTTTCTCCGTCAAGATTGCTTTGGCTATTCGGGGTCTTTTGTGTTTCCATACAAATTGTAAAGTTTTTTGTTCTAATTCTGTGAAGAATGCCATTGGTAGTTTGATAGGGATTGCATTGAATCTGTAGATTGCTTTGTGTAGTATAGTCATTTTCACAATATTGATTCTTCAGTCCAAGAACATGGTATATTTTTCTATCTCTTTATGTCATCTTTGATTTCTTTCATCAGTGTTTTATAGTTTTCTGAGTACAAGTCTTTCGCCTCCTTAGGCAGGTTTGTTCCTAGGTATTTTATTCTTTTTGTTGCAGCGGCAAATGGGAGTGTTTCCTTCATTTCTCTTTCTGATTTTTCGTTGTTGGTGTGTTGGAATGCCAGAGATTTCTGTGCATTAATTTTGTATCCTGCAACCTTACCAAATTCATTGATTAGTTCTAGTAGTTTTCTGGTGGCCTCTTTAGGATTTTCTATGTATAGTATCATGTCATCGGCAAACAGTGACAGTTTTACTTCTTCTTTTCCAATTTGTATTCCTTTTATTTCTTTTTCTTCTCTGACTGCTGTGGCTAGGACTTCCAAAACTGTGTTGAATAAGAGAGTGGACATCCTTGTCTTGTTACTGATCTTAGTGGAAATGCTTTCAGTTTTTCACTACTGAGAATGATGCTTGCTGTGGGTTTGTCATATATGGCCTTTATTATGTTGAGGTAGGTTCCCTCTATGCCCACTTTCCGGAGAGCTTTTATCATAAGGTGTTGAATTTTTTCAAAAGCTTTTTCTGCATCTTTTGAGATGATCATATGGTTTTTATTCCTTAATTTGTTAATGTGGTGTATCACATTGATTGATTTGCATACGTTGAAGAATCCTTGCATCCCTGGGATAAATCCCACTTGATCATGGTGTATGGTCCTTTTAATGTGCTGTTGGATTCTGTTTGCTAGTATTTTTTTTTTTTTTTTTTGCGGTACGCGGGCCTCTCACTGTTGCGGAGCACAGGCTCCGGACGCGCAGGCTCAGCCGCTCCGCGGCATGTGGGATCTTCCCAGACCGGGGCACGAACCCATGTCCCCTGCATCGGCAGGCAGACTCTCAACCACTGCGCCACCAGGGAAGCCCAGTTTGCTAGTATTTTGTTCAGGATTTTTGCATCTATTTTCATTAGTGATGTTGGTCTATAATTTTCTTTTTTTGTGATATCTTTTTCTGGTTTTGCTATCAGGGTGATGGTGGCTTCGTAGAATGAATTTGGGAGTGTTTCTCCCTCTGCAATTTTTTGGAAGACTTTGAGAAGAATTGGTGTTAGCTCTTCTCTGAATGTTTGATAGAATTCGCCTGTGGAGCCATCTGGTCCTGGACTTTTGTTTGTTGGAAGATTTTTAATTATGGTTTCAATTTCATTACTTGTGGTAGGTCTGTTTATATTTTCTAATTCTTCCTGGTTCAGTCTTGGGAGATTGTACCTTCCTAAGAATTTGTCCATTTCTCCGTGGTTGTCCATTTTATTGGCATATAGTTGTTTGTAGTAGTCTCTTATAATCCTTTGTATTTCTGCAGTGTCAGTTGTGATTTCTCCTTTTTCATTTCTAATTTTATTGATTTGTACCCTTTCCCTTTTTTTCTTGGAGTCTGGCTAAGGGTTTATCAGTTTTGTTTATCATCTCAAAGAAACAGCTTTTAGTTTTATTGATCTTTGCTATTGTTTTCTTCATTGGTATTTCATTTACTTCTTCTCTGATATTTATGATTTCTTTCCTTCTACTGACTTTGGATTTTCTTTGTTCTTCTTTCTCTAGTTGTTTTAAGTGTAGGGTTAGATTGTTTTTTTGAGATTTTTCTTGTTTTTTGAGGTGAGATTGAATTGCTATAAACTTCACTCCTGGAACTGCTTTTGCTGGGTACCATAGGTTTTCCATCATCATGTTTTCATTGTCATTTTTTTCTATGTATTTTTTTATTTGTTTTTTGATTTCTTCAGTGATCTCTTGGTTATTTAGTAGCTCACTGTTTAGACTCCATATGTTTGTGGGGTTTCTTTTACAGTTTTTTTTTCCTGTAATTGATTTCCTGTCTCATAGCGTTGTGGTCAGAAAAGATGCTTGATACGATTTCAGTTTTCTTAAATTTTCTGAGGCTTGATTTGTGACTCAAGATGTGATCTATCCTGGAGCGTGTTCCGTGTGCACTTAAGAAGAAAGTGTATTTTGCCACGTTTGGTCTGTCTGCTCTTTCGTGTCATTTAAAGCTTCTCTTTCCTTATTTATTTTCTGTTTGGATGATCTATCCATTGGTGTAAGTGGGGTGTTAAACTCCCTTACTATTATTGTGTTACTGTTGATTTCTCCTTTCATGGTTGTTACCATTTGCCTTAAGTATTGAGGTGCTCCTATGTTGGGTGCATAAACATTTAAAATTGTTACATCTTCTTCTTGGATTTATCCCTTGATCATTATGTAGTGCCCCTCCTTATCTCTTGTAACAGTCTTTATTTTAAAGTCTATTTTATCTGCTACGAGTATTGCTACTCCAGCTTTCTTTTGATTTCCGTTTGCATGGAATGTCTTTTTCCGTCCCTTCACTTTCAGTCTGTATGTGTCTCTAGGTCTGAAGTGGGTCTCTTTTAGACAGCATACATATGAGTTTTGTTTTTCTATCCATTCAGCCAGTCTGTGTCTTTTGGTTGGGGCATTTAATGCATTTACATTGAAAGTTATTATCGATATGTAGGTTCCTATTATCATTTTCTTAATTGTTTTGGGTTGGTTTTTGTGGGTCTTTTTCTTCTCTTGTGTTTCCCACCTAGAAAAGTTTCTTTAGCATTTGTTGTAAAGCTGGTTTGGTGGAGCTGAATTCTCTTAGCTTTTGCTTGTCTGAAAAGCTTTTGACTTCTCCATCGAATCTGAATGAGATCTTTGCTGGGTAGAGTAATCTTGGTTGTAGGTATTTCTCTTTCATCACTTTAAGTATATACTGCCACTCCTTTCTGGCCTGCAGAGTTCCCGCTGAAAAATCAGCTTATAAACTTATGGGGATTCATTTGTATGTTATTTTATTTTTCCTTGCTGCTTTTCAGATTTTTTCTTTGAATTTAATTTGTGTTAGTTTGATTAATATGTGTCTTGGTGTGTTTTTCCTAGGGTTTGTCCTGTATCGTATGGGACTCTCTGTGCTTCCTGTACTTGGGTGACTATTTCCTTTCCCATGTTAGTGAAGTTTTCGACTATAATCTCTTCAAATATTTTCTCAGACCCTTTCTTTTCCTTTTCTTCTTCTGGGACCCCTATAATTCGAATGCTGGTGCGTTTAGTGTTATCCCAGTGGTCTCTTAGATTGTCTTCAATTCTTTTCATTCTTTTTTCTTTATTCTGCTCCTCAGCAGTTATATCCACCCTTTTGTCTTCCAGCTCACTTGTTTGTTCTTCTGCCTCAGTTATTCTGTTATTGATTCCTTGTAGTGTATTTATCATTTCAGTTATAGTGTTGTTCATCTCTGTTTGTTTGTTCTTTAGTTCTTCTAGATCTTTGTTAAACATTTCTTGTATTTTCTCACTCCATGCCTCCATTCTATTTCCGAGACTCTAGATCATCTTTACTATCATTACTCTGAATCCTTTTTTTTTTTTGCGGTACGCGGGCCTCTCACTGCTGTGGCCTCTCCCGTTGCGGAGCACAGGCTCCGGACGCGCAGGCTCAGGGGCCGTGGCTCACAGGCCCAGCTGCTCCACAGCATGTGGGATCTTCCTGGACCAGGGCACGAACCCGTGTCCCCTGCATTGGCAGGCAGACTCTCAACCACTGCACCACCAGGGAAGCCCTACTCTGAATTCTTTTACAGGTAGATTGCCTATTTCCTCTTCATTTATTTGGGCTTGTAGGTTTTTACCTTGCTCCTTCATCTGTGACATATTTTTTTGCTGTCTCTCTCTCGTTTTTTTTTTTGTTTTCTTTTTTTAAATGAGTGCGATTATGTTCCTGTCTTATTGGTTGTTTGGCCTGAGGCTTCCAACACTGGAGGTTTGTAGGCTATTGGGTAGAGCTGGGTCATGGTGCTGAAATAAGGCACTCTGTGAGACCTCACTCCAATGAATATTCCCTGGGGTCTGAGGTTCTCTGTTAGTCCAGTGGTTCGAACTTGGAGCTCCCACCACAGCAGCTTCGGCCCAACCTCTGGCTCATGAACCGAGATCCCACAAGCCACATGGGGTAGCAAAAAAAAAAAAACAAAGTAAAACATAAAATTAGACTAGGAAACTAACAGATATGTTGGAAAGAATACAAAAATAAAAATATAGATGACTCAACAACTTGAAGGTACATCAGTACCACAACAGTAAAAAAGAGGGGAAGGGAAAAGAAGAAAAGGTGGGGTGGTGGTGGTGGTGGGAAAGGCCTTGGCTGTGGAGGGTGGGGCCTAAGCAAGGGTGCGGTTTGGGTGGTGGGCGGGCCTATGCTCAGGACCCACAGGGCTGGAAAAGGCCCTGGGGACTGTGGCGGGTGGGGTTTAGGCTCAAGGAACAGAAGGGGCCCAGGCGTGCCCCCCACCCCTGGTCTCAGAGGGTGGGGGACCTCACATGGGAGCACAGCAGGCTTCCTGGGCTCAAGTGGGCAGGGCAAATGCCCTCCACTCCTCTCCTGCTTCTCTGGTCTGGGAGGGCCCCTCCCGCCTGCCTCTCCTGATCTCTGAGGCCTCCCTACTATGCCCCCAAGGAGCCACGTGGCTTGGAGGGGGCTTTGGAGGGCAGGGGACCAGACTGGGAGCTCAGCAGGCTCCCTGGGCCCGAGTAGGCCGGGCGATCACCCTCCACTCCTCTTCTGCTCCTTCCGGAGGGTCCCTCCTGCCTGCCTCTCCTGATCTCCCCGGCCTCAGGGATGCTGATGCTGTCTGGCCTCCGCTTCTCCTCCCCCTCTCAGCTCCCCTACGTCCTACTGGTTCACTTTGGGGTTCCTCCTGTCTCCTTGGGCATCAGTGTACGCTACCAGCGGCCAGCAGGCGCTCTAGTTGTGGGGAGGTGCTAACTCTGCGTCTTCCCACACCGCCATCTTGACTGCCTCCAGTAGCTCTATTTTTAGTTTTTAAGGACCCTCCATCATGTTCTCCATAGTGGCTATATCAGTTTCCCTTCCCACCAGCAGTGTCAGAGGGTTCCCTTTTCTCCACACCCTCTCCAGCATTTATTATTTGTAGACTTTTAAGCAATGGTCATTCTGACTGGTATGAGTTGATACCTCGTTGTAGTTATGATCTGCATTTCTCTAATAATTAGTGATATTGAGCATCTTTTTATGTGCCTCTTGACCATCTGTATTCTTCTTTGGAGAAATATTTATTTAGGTTTCCTGACTATTTTTTGATTGGGTTGTGTGTTTTTTGACATTAAGCTGCATGATCTGTTTGTATATTTTTACAATTTATCCCTTGTCGGTAGCATTGTTTGCAAATACTTTGTTTGTCTTTTCATTTTGTTTATGCTTTCCTTTGCTGTGTAAAAGCTTTTAATTAGGTCCCATTTGTTTAGTTTTGTTTTTATTTCCATTACTCTAGGAGCAGATCCAAAAAAATATTGCTGCAATTTATGTCAAAGAGTGTTCTGCTTTTGTTTTCTTTTAGGAGTTTTATACTATCTGGTCTTACATTTAGGTCATTAATCCATTTTGAGTTCTTTTTGTTTGTTTGTTTGTTTTTTGCGGTACGCGGGCCTCTCACTGCTGTGGCCTCTCCCGTTGCGGAGCGCAGGCTCAGCGGCCATGGCTCACGGGTCCAGCCGCTCCACGGCATGTGGGATCTTCCTGGACCGGGGCACGAACCCGTGTCCCCTGCATCAGCAGGCGGACTCTCAACCACTGCGCCACCAGGGAAGCCCTTGAGTTCATTTTTATATACGGCGTTAGAGAATGTTCTAATTTCATTTTTATACAGGTAGCTGTCCAGTTTTCCCAGGGCCACATATTGAAGAAACTGTCTTTCTCCGTTGTATATTCTTGTCTCCTTTGTTGTAGATTAATTGACCATAAATGTGTGGGTTTATTTCTGGGCTTTCTATCATGTTGCATTGAGCTCTATGTCAGTTTTTGTGCCGGTACCATACTGTTTTGATTACTGTAGCTTTGTCTATACTGTAGTATGGTCTGAAGTTAGGGAGCGTGATTCTTCGAGCTCCATTCTTCTTTCTCAAGATTGTTTTCACTGTGGGGCAGCATCTTTTTGATGGAAAGAAATTCCAAGACTGCCTCA
Organism: Delphinapterus leucas; assembly: GCF_059928025.1. Taxonomy (NCBI): domain Eukaryota; kingdom Metazoa; phylum Chordata; class Mammalia; order Artiodactyla; family Monodontidae; genus Delphinapterus; species Delphinapterus leucas. The sequence goes on from NC_143149.1 coordinate 23,449,650, forward strand.
ATGTGCAGAGCTTTGTTATGTCCATTATTCTTGGGGAGTGATGGGTTGTCCCCGCCTGGTGGTTCAGGAATGGAACAGTGCACTTTTTTTCATATACTTCCCCAAGTGCTCAGTAGGACATGTCATTGTTGGAGTATAAAGAGTTTCTTTGGACATGTATTTGGTCAAATCAGATTTTTTTAATCCACACAAAAAAAGGCCACTTATACGACCTCACTGAGGATAAGATTTTTAGAAAAAGAGATTGTTGTTTTTTAAATTCTTCAGATTACTTAATTAGGAACTGCAGTAGAGCACTGGGATTACTAGTCATTATATAGGATTGGATATTTTCTTCTTAATTTAAAAAATATGTGAGCAGAAGAGTAATGAAAAGTAGTTTTCCATTTCTCCCCATGAAATTAAACTAAAAATGGAAACGTGGGACATTTAACAGCCAGAATCATCCTCAAAAAGAAATGAAATTTATCTCATAAAACGAGTGTCTTTGAATTATGCACGTAAAATAAACGTAAAACAGACTGAGCAATGATATTGACTAGATACTTTAAAATAAGCTCGGGGGCAAAAAGTTAAATATTTAGATTAGTGTGAAATGTTAGCTTTGTAGCAGTGTGCCATTGATGGAGTATTCCTGGAACATGTCTTCTCTGCTTGTTTTAACACCTGACCTTGGTCCCTGAAATGGAATGTATAGACGGGAAGACACTCAGTGATGTGGGTGGGTTTGTTTGACATTTTCTCTTTGTTTGTATAAGCCTTTAGTTGTTTCTTTGCACTCTCTTTAATACCATTGAAAATTTGGTGGCTCTCTAGAATCAAGACAGTATGGATCTGTCATTCCATAATGATCTGTTTGGGTTCACTGACTATTCCCCCAGAAAGACTAGACACTTGAGTCTGAGGTTGAGCTTACTTGATTTTTCATTTTATGTTTATGAATAGTAGATTGATTCCATCAACAAATATGGTTCCTGGCACAGAGATGGAAACTTAGTGGGCACTTGGTTTAAAAATGCATAGTTCCCTGACTGTGCCCCTCAACTGGGGCTATTATCGTACATAAACTGATTCATTCTGTCTGATAGGCCACAGTGACATGGCATTTAATTGTTTATTAATGAACTTAATATCTTGTCGTATGCTCATTGGCCATTTAAGAGTGGTATTTTTCTATTTATCTGTTCCTTGTTTCCCTTAGTGATATGTCTATGTTAGAAAAACAGTGCTTTCTTTACTAGTGTGGTTGATTTTCAGTGGATAATTTCTTTATCATTTGGTTGAAGAAGAAGCTGGTAGTTTTGTGTTTTCTTTTTTCTTCCCCCAGAAAAAATGATAACATGAGCACCCATCACAGCTAGTGGTTTCCCTTTAAAGTAGCGATGAACTCCCTGTTCTGGTTGGCCTCACTGAGCTATAGTGGGGATAAAATGAGATAATGTGGGGCTTCCCTGGTGGTGCAGTGGTTGAGAGTCTGCCTGCCGATGCAGGGGACACGGGTTCGTGCCCCGGTCCAGGAAGATCCCACATGCTGCGGAGCGGCTGGGCCCGTGAGCCATGGCCGCTGAGCCTGCGCGTCCGGAGCCTGTGCTCCGCAACGGGAGAGGCCACAACAGTGAGAGGCCCACGTACCGCAAAAAAAAAAAAAAAAAAGAGATAATGTGCTTTGAAATATATTAAGCACTACATAATGGCACATTGCAAATGGTACTGCTTCACCAGGAGGACGTGAAACTCGGCTTAAACACAGTGTCATTTAGAATGCAGTTAGTTCCTCTAGAAATACCTTTTTCTTAATTTCTGGGCTCTTACAAAGTCCCTAAGTTTCATTACACTTAATATAGACACAAATTGTGTTATTATAATGGTCTCTTGGTATGTTACACTCTGGTGACTGGGGGAATAATCAAATAACCCAGAGGATAGACAAGAAAGAGTTTACATTTACAAATTGTTATCTTTCAAGGTCACCATTTTTAATGGCAATCCTCTAGGTTTTTATTTTTAACTGTTTGTTATGGAAAATTTCAAACCTACACAAAAGTAGAGAAATTGTTTGCATAATGTTTTGATGTTTTTAACAGTTTAAATCAAGATGCAGATCTGTACAATCTTTACATTGGGTTGGTCTCTGAAATCACTTCCGATGTGGTAATCTCTGTTCCTTTCTCATTCTCCTTTTTCCTCACGGTGTAGTTACTGAAGAACTCAAATTATTTGTCCCATAACTTCCTATAGCATGGATGTTGCTGATTGCATCTCCGTGGTATTGTTTAGGATGTTCCTATTTCTGGATTTTCAGTAAATTAGTAGTTTCCTTATGGAAGGCTTGATCAGATTAAGGTTTGAATTTGCAGTAGGAGGGCAAGAATGCCTTATAAGTACTAGCAGTTTGTACTTGCACCTAACGATTAGTTGTATCCTGATCTCTTTTTTGTAATGTTAACAGCCATTGATGAACGTTACCTAATAGCCCATTCCTTTTATATTTAATTATTTACTTACCTTGGTTATTTTAATGTATTTCGTGGAATTTTAAAAACATTTTATGTATTTGCCAGATAGCCCTGTATAAACATTAGAACCATTTACATAGTGTACAGCCATGTATCAGAGTACATAAACTTTAATTCTCTTTATAGATGATGTATCTAAGGCTTAAGTGGAGTTACAGTTTTCCCCAGGGTCACAAAGTATGGTATCGAGGGTTCAACATACGAGTCTTGCCTCAATCTCATACATAACACCAGCTTCCTTCTTCTCTTCTTTAACCACAGCTCATCTTCATTTAGGAGAAATGATGGAAAGGATAAAGAAGGTAAGGTGAGAGATTAAAAGAAAGGAACTGAACAGTTAACACAGGAGAGTTAAAGATACAAAACTGACTTCCAGAGCCTTCCCCCGTTTATCCTGTCATTTTGACTCTCTGTTGCTTCTCCGGCCATTGATTATCATTACTTAGGTCTCATTTATTGCCTGATCCTGTGTATGTTTCAAAATATACATTTAACCAAACATTAGTGGCTTTAGCATCTTAATTCAGACTTTGCCAGAAAAACTACATTTTTGTAGCACCTTTTCCCACGCCCTTTAAAGACCATTTTTAACACAATAATAAATACCAAAGCTGGAATCCTATGGGAACATGACAAGTTTAGTCCATCATTTCACCTTAACATACCACTTTTCCTAACACTTCTCTCTTAGTTTATCAGTGGGTGTATTTATGAAGTAATTTAGTCTAGATATATTCATGAAGAAATTTAATAAACAAGAATAAACCTTGTCATTTAAAGGTATTTCAAAAGCCATTTTGTCATATGGTAAATGTTTCTTCAACTTGTTCCACTTAAGTTCTTTTACTAAAATAGCAATTTAATTTGACTTCTGGCAAATACTTACTCCTCAAAGGTTGAGCTAAGTTTTGAATGTAGGGATTTTGCATAGAAGCTAAATTTAGCAATTAGCAGTCTTCCACTTCTAGTTCAAATCTAAGTGAACTTTTAAAAGTCTAAAATATACGGGCCTCTCTGAAGACCTAGACTCTGACTGATATTAACAAATGCCAAAAGAGAAGTGCAAACAGGAAACTATGTGATTCTTTTTTTAAATGTTTTAAATCATATAATCATTTTTCCACTTGACCCCCACCTCACCCCCAAATAAAAAGGATCTACAGTAAATCTGTGGAAACTTTAGAAATCTTTTTGTTTTTCTTCCCCACATCTCCCTATTTATATATTTTAAGTGCCACCTGATACGGCAAACAAATGTAAATGATGTCCTTTCACAGTTCACTGGCTTCCGCTCTGAAGTCATCTAAAATTCTGCAGCCATAATACAAACCATCAGATAAAAGTGTGAGAGTTTATACTTGGGAAACATTAAGTGCCTTAAAATGGTTAAGCGGAACCACAGGAGCATTTTTTTTTTCAGTTTCTGGAAGGGATTGTGTTACTCCTTTAAGCAAATGAGTAATGAGATTTCAGTTCCGGAGAATGGACGCTCCCTGAGGAGACTGTAGGTAGGTACATCCTGGTACAGAGGAAGGTATTTGGCGCACAGACCCTTCTAAGGGCAGGTAGGTTGCTAATCTCAGGATGAAGCCAAATAGAGCTTCCACCTCTGCCACTGGTGACCGCCCCTCCAGCTGGCCTTCCCAGCCTCTCGCTACTTCTCTGTTGAATTCTCCCCTGAATACCGTACAGTGTGTCAAAGAGTTCCTAAACCTTCAGGTGCAATGTATTGATTTGTTTAAAATATTTGATGTATTTAAATCCCAGATTAGCTGCAGTTATCTTTTTTTTTTTTTTTTCCTGTGTTGGGTCTTTGTTGCTGCGCGCCGGCTTGGGGCTACTCTTCGTTGAGGTGCACGGGCTTCTCATTGCTGTGGCTTCTCTTGTTGTGGAGCACAGGCTCTAGGCGCGCGGGCTTCAGTAGTTGTGGCTCGCGGGCTCTAGAGCTCAGGCTCAGTAGTTGTGGCGCACAGGCTTAGTTGCTCCGCGGCATGTGGGATCTTCCCAGACCAGGGCTGGAAACCGTGTCCCCTGCATTGGCAGGCGGATTCTTAACCACAGAGCCACCAGGGAAGTCCCTAGCAGCAGTTATGATAGCAGTTAAAAAGCTTTTTGATGAAAAGCTGTTTTTAATAGATCTCTGTAGTGGTCTGAGAAGAGCTCCATTGCCCTCTGGGTAGAGTCTCACCTCTTTACCACGGTGCCCCAGCCCTTTGTGATCTGTACCTCAGCAATACACAGCCCCTGGGAGTCTGCACTGGCAGATCATGTCCCCTCTTTGCCCCTGGGCTCTTTGCTTAGAGCGCCCATTCCCTGGCCATAAATTCAGTCCTTTAGCTACTTGTCCTGTAAAAGTCACCTTAACAGTCTCCTCCTCTGGAAAGCCTGGGTGACTATTCAAAGGAGGAATTAACTGTCCTTCTGGATTAACTGCCCTGCTAGATTAGTCGCTGCTATAGAACTGTGTTTATTCCTTTAGAGAAAACTCGTCATACTATATATTCAGTACTGTATAATGTATTGAAGTCGCTAATTACTCTCCATCTCCCCATCTGTAGTCTCTAAGTTTCTTGAGTAATAAGACTGGATGTTGTGGTAGATGCAGTAGTATTTAATAAATACTTGCTAAATTAATTCTTGCTCCAGTTCTGCTTCTAAATGGCCAAAATTTGTATACCCTGACACTTCCACACAGCAACCTATTTTTAATCCCTGGGCTTCATGGTACAATACAAGTCTAATCCACTTTTACATGATGGTCCTTCAGAGTCTAGATTTCTGGCAGATGGATCTCCAGAAAGAGTGAGATATTCCAGAAAGAGTGATTTCTTATTACATGGGCAGAACATACTTACTTGCTTGTAGAAGAGCTGTCACTGGGAGAAGACTAAAGCCTGGCTTTCCTTCTGAAAAAGCGTAAGCAAAGATCTTACAGTTTTCCTTCTAATGAAGGAAGGAAGACAATAAAGGTGATCGTGTAAATACTGACTACATTTAAGTTGGATGATAGGTATAAGAAGTTCTTAAAAGTAAAGACATTCCACTGAGATCAAATTTTCAAGCTCAATTTTATTTTAATAACTGGGAAGCCCTGAAGTTGGCTCTGGAAGCACACACAGCCTTGGGCAATCCATTCTGAGCTGTGTGGCTACCCCCGATTTAGACGAATTACATTCCCGGCAAGAGGAAGAACTGGTTTTAAAGTTCAGTGGCAAGAATAACTTTTTTCAAGAAATCATAACTAACTTTACCCAGCTAGAGGTGAGTTGTGTGGGGGGCATGGGAAGAAGGAAGGAAGGAGCAAAGGGAAATCCTTACTACAGTTAGGAGTTACCTTTGATTCAAAAGGAATTGGGAGGGCTTCCCTGGTGGCGCAGTGGTTCAGAGTCTGCCTGCCGATGCAGGGGACATGGGTTCGTGCTCCGGTCCGGGAGGATCCCACATGCCGCGGAGTGGCTGGGACCGTGAGCCATGGGTGCTGAACCTGCGCGTCCGGAGCCTGTGCTCTGCAACGGGAGAGGCCACAACAGTGAGAGGCCCACGTACCACAAAAAAAAAAAAAAAAAAAAAAAAAAAAGAATTGGGAGCTACTGGAAATGTGTAAAAAGGGTAATTACTCAGCATTAGGTTTTGAAGGAGGTAGCTTTGTGTTAGGTACTTTCTCATCTCCCCAAATTAAGCATAATGATTTAAAATGCATCATCAAAAGTGCCAGGGTGATGATTCAGATAACGCTCTGTGGCTCCATCCTAAAAAGGGCATGTTAGCCTGTTTTTCTGACACATGCTCTCAAGAAACTTTCCCAGTACTCCCCCCACCTCTATTTATTTCCAGCACCATTTGCCCCTTTGGACCTGATTCTCATCTAAAGATATTCTGAGTGTGGGAAAAAGTAACTTTTCCAACAAAACCTTGAGATAAATTATTGTAAACCCTCAGGCCAGCTTCTCGCTCTATGTTTGCAGCAGGGACAGAGGAATTAACAGATGGAACGGTTCTGCGAGCTGGTGTGAAGTCTCCACACCATGGAAGCCTGGCCCTAGCTGTGGTCTCACAGCTGCCCTAAGAGGCCTCTTCTGGGGCTCCCAGCCTCACTCTGGATGAAGTTGTTCTTCCCCCAACCACTAATTCTACAGGTCTCTGAGCTAAACTTCCCATTCTCCTTTCTTTTCATCAATTCTCATGAAAGGTCCAGAGACAACTCTCCAAACAGTCCTTTCTGTCTGTGAAACGTTTGTAAACTACTGTCCTGTCACCCACTAGCTGGCCTGCGGCCATTGGTTACATTCACAGCCTAGTCTTTTCATATTTTACCATCCAAGCCCCGCACAGTATGTGCCGTGGGCTTTATGATTTGTTTACCAGTTTGTTCCCAGCCTCTGCATCCCACGCTGGGCCTCAGCACTGTTTGAGAAGAGAAAAATTTGGAGGGGATCCAGCACAAAGCAAATGATTGAAAGATTGGAAAGAGGAGTTGCTAAGCGAAAAGAATGAAGGAACTGGGTGGGTTTAGCTCTGAGAAGGAGATAGAGAGGTTGAGAAGAATAGTCAGCGGTCCCTTTGCTTGCTTCATTTTCATCATAGTTACAGTACTGTCCATAAAGATACTTTAAAAAAATTGTAGGGCTTCCCTGGTGGCGCAGTGTTTGAGAGTCCGCCTGCCGATGCAGGGGACACGGGTTCATGCCCCGGTCCGGGAAGATCCCACATGCTGCGGAGCGGCTGGGCCCGTGAGCCATGGCCACTGAGCCTGCGCGTTCGGAGCCTGTGCTCCGCAACGGGAGAGGCCACAACAGTGAGAGGCTGGCGTACCACAAAAAAAAAAAAAAAAAATTGTATTCCTTGTTTAGTGATGGACTCTTTATATAGAATGTTACATTACTTAGGACAAAGTGGTCTGAGCTGCCCACACAGACTCTTCAATAGGATCTTAAGCTGCCTGTGTTCCTGTCCCTCCTCTGATTTGCTGTGAAATTTTGGTGGCGAAGAGAGGTGAGCTGATGTTGCATGAGGAAGGGTGGCGCTCCTGCGAGCCTGTTCGCCTAATGAACTCTGGTTGGAGAACTAGGGCATTATCTTTCCTTACTATCAAGGTGGGTCTCAGGTCTTATACAGTTGTGAGAGCTGTTAAAACCTGGAGTCAATAGGTAGAGCATGTGTGACCTTTGGGAATCCTCAGGTGTGAGAAGTTTGAAAATAATAGCGATTATAGTAACAGCAGCCATTGTTACTCAAGGCATTTTGTTAAGCTCTTCATATTCCTTATCTCATTTACTCTTCACAACAACCTGTCACATAAATACAGTGGTTATCCTCATTTTACAAATGAGGAATCAAACTCAGAGAGTTTTAAAAATATGTCCAAGGTGTCACATTTGGCCGAGTGCCCATCTGGGGTTCAAAACCAGGTCTGGCGGGCTACAGAGCACAAGGTATTTGTGTTTATTTAAACAGCTTTATTGATATATAATTTGCATACCATGCAATTCACCCATTTAAAGTGTACAGTTCAATGTGTTTTTTGTATATTACTAATTTTTTAAGTTGTAAAATATGTATGACATAAAATTTGCCATTTTAACCATTTTTAAGTGTACAGTTCGGTAGTAGTAATTGTATTCACAGTGTTTTGCAACCGTTACCAATATCTGTTTCTGAAACTTTTTTATCACCCAAAACAGAAACTAACCATAAAGCAATAACTCCCTATTCCCTCCTCCCCACAGTCCCCCAGGAGTCTCTAATCTGCTTTCTGTCTCTGAATTTGCCTATTCTATATCATTCATGTAAGTGGAATCATGTAATGTTTGCCATTGATGTCTGGCCACTTTCTCTTAGCTTAATGTTTCAGAGTTCGTTCATGTTGTAGCATGTGTTAGAATTTCATTCCTTTTTAATGGCTGAATAATATGCCATTGTATGCATATACCACATTTTGTTTAGCCATTCATCGGTCGATGGACTCTAGAGTTGTTTCCACCTTTTGGCTGTTGTGCAGAGCCCAAGTTTTAACTGGCACGTATACATTACAGCCTAAGCTGAGGACCACCCCAGGGTGGACTCTCCTGTCTTCAGCCCTTGTTGCAGCGAACTCTGCATTGCACCAGCTTTTTCTAGTAGTACTTAGAAGAGTCAGGCAGATTTGGTTTCTGAACTACAGGTCTGTCACGTGTCAGCTGTGGGACAAGGACCAGTTACTCAGCTTCTCTCACCCTGAGTTTTCTCAGTCTCTAAGGTAGAAGCAGTAATACCTGCCCTTCAAGGTTATTTTGAGACACATAATACCTAGTAGCTGTGTTTGCTTGTTTGTTTGTTTTTAATTTTTATTGACGTATAGTTGATTTACAAGGCTGTGTTTGTTTCAGGTGTACAGCAAAAGTGAATCAGTTATACATATATCCCCTCTTATTTCTTGAGTAGTTTTTTAAATGGGTCATTTGCTGGGGTTTAGATATTTTTCTTCTGTATAAAATTTAACAAGTATAAAATTAAGAATATGCAAAATCCACTATCCAGAGATAATCACAATAATATCAATGAATATGTGTTATATTCGCAAGGAGTTTTCTAAATCCGTTACGTATCTCATGCAATTCTCCTGACAGCCTATGAGAACATGTACTCCTCTCCCCCTTCTCTTCCCCTTCTTTCTCTTTAAAAATTTTCAGATGAGGAAGTTTGGCCTTAAAGAAGTTACTCACTTACCCCAGGTCACATAGCTAATAAGTAGCTCAAATCCTGGACCGCTAACCAAAGAAGTGTGCCAATCCCTCATGCAAAGCGTGTATGTGTGCGTTATTAGGGAGATTATACTATCCATGTTGTTCTGTAACCTGTTTTCTTTTTCACTGAGTGTTCTGTTAACATTTTTCCGTATCTGTAAATGCAGATTTATCACATCGTTTTCAGTGGCTATAATAATATGCCGTTTTATAGTTATTTAACCAGACTCTAGATTTGAACATTAAGGTCCTCCTCCCCCTCAGTTACAAAGAAGCAAAACAAACCTCACATGACCTGCTTCATAATGCTTAACCAGCTGCCAGTTCTAGGTTTGTGAGCGATCTCACTGGCACTGGGGTGGCTTCGGGCATGTCCTTTCTACTGTTAAGGTGCTCTGGTACCTGACTCTGAAGAGGTGAAGCAAGCCCACAGACTCCCCACTCCTCCTGCCTGGATTGCCCACCAAGGCTCAGGAGTCAGGCCGTAGCCAGCCAGCCTTCCTGCTGACCCTCTCATGTTTCCCTGGTTTTGTATATCAGCGTAACACTGGAAAAGACTTACACTAACAAGCAACCTTTCAGAGTTTGAAGGTAATCTGGTCATCACAGACCTGAGATCCTCAGGAGATAGAGTTACTTTTCCCCTCAAATGAAGAAGCTCAGTTAGCCTAACCCCTCCAGTTCTGTTTTGGTATTTCAGGGCTTCTGACCAGGTTAGGATGCCCTGTTCTCTCAGATGAACTCTTCCTGTCATTCACATCCCAAGAATGAGTAGTCTTCAGGAATGAGTGGAGGAGGGGGGATAGTATACAGTAGTGCTTGCCAAGTTTTTACTGTTGGTCTTACTGCAAAGTCAACAGTGCGACTGTTAACCTCCTGCACAATTAAGATCTAGGCTTTTTGTTATGGTTGTTCTTAAACTTTGTGCTTAAATCTTTCTGATTTTTATGAGGCATAGAGATGGCGAAAAAAGGGAAAATACAGTCTGGCCAGTCAGGGGCTGAGGTGCATCAACTCCTAGAGCTGCTGTTGTAACTTAGTCCTGTTGTAGCCGGTGGAATTGGGTGACCGGGGAGCTGTAGATCACAGTTGCCAAAGGTACTTGGTCACTTTTTTTTTTTTTTTTTTGCGGTACGCGGGCCTCTCACTGCTGTGGCCTCTCCCGTTGCAGAGCACAGGCTCCAGACGCGCAGGCTCAGTGGCCATGGCTCACGGGCCCAGCCGCTCCGCGGCATGTGGGATCCTCCCGGACCGGGGCACGAACCCGTGTCCCCTGCATCAGCAGGCGGACTCTCAACCACTGCGCCACCAGGGAAGCCCACTTGGCCACTTTTATTTATGAGATTAAATGGACCTTTGAGCAGATCAGATTCTCTTAGAGAAGCTGAAGGGCAGTGAGACTTCTTTTAAAGGAAGCCTTGTGCTATTAAGAAAGAGCGCTGTTGTTTCAAAAATAAAAAAGTGAATGCCATGTAGTTAACAAAGCTTTATCCTCTAGTGATCATCAGCTTATTCCTGGTAAAAAGAGCTGAACAGTACGTGTGGGGCACAAAAGAATGAGGAAGACACATGAAAAGTGGCTGAGGGCACACATTCCAGTGCACCACTGCCTCCTCCCAGCAGCTTCGGCCCCAGACAATTTGACGAACCAAGGAGTTTTCTTGTAAATAGGATAGAGTTCCTATAGCAGAGATATTGTTTACACCCCCAGCTTGTGTCCTCACCTCCTTTCCTATATCAGCGTCAGTAGTTGTTGCTGTTGTTACGTAACACTGTGTGCGATGCAGCGCACTTACTATACGCGTCTCGAGATCTCAGTTCCTTTTTGTAATGAACCTATGTGATAGCCTGTATTTTTCTCTGAGGAAACTGAGGCTCCGAGAAATTAGATAAACTGTCCAAGATTGCACAGCTAGCAACGTTTACAGCTAAGACTTAAAGAGGAGAAACACTAGTTTGACTTTCAGGTGAAACGTATTGAGTCACCTCTCACCGCATTTCTGGAATTACGTCATGTGTAATACTGATCCAAGAAGGTCATTTGTTCTTCTCTTGTCCAGTCCTTTTCAGTCATCATTTGCTGACTCCCCGGAGAGTTTACAGCTCTTCCAGCACTTTCCAGATGACAAATCGCATCCTCCTAACAGCCTGCCATCTTGAAATTAATAAGGACTTCCATTTCCAAATAGCTGTTTTCGAGTACATTCTTCTCCCCACCCAGGATCACCAAGATACATTCAATTAAATAGGAATTACCCTTCACGTTTGTAGATAATGAGGCCTGCCCCTGGGGCTCAGCATTACTGTCCCAAATTTGGGCTGGAGAAATCTCAAATGATGGCATTCACGTAGCATCTGGCCCACAGTTATGCACTTAGAAAATATTTGCTGAAGACATTGACAGAGATGTGATAAAATTGGAGAGAAAGTAGCCCTGACTAAATTGACATTTTTGCATCCTGTGGGCTTTGTTCATTCATGCTGACTGTATTTAAGAACTAGTTTAGGGCTTCCCTGGTGGCGCAGTGGTTGAGAGTCCGCCTGCCCACGCAGGGGACACGGGTTCGTGCCCCGGTCCGGGAAGATCCCACATGCTGCCAAGCGGCTGGGCCCGTGCGCCACGGCCGCTGAGCCTGTGCTTCCAGAGCCTGTGCTCCACAACGGGAGAGGCCACAACAGTGAGAGGCCCGTGAACCGCAAAAGAAAAAAAAAAAAAGAACTAGTTTAGTCTCTTGCTGTTGTTATTAACTGGACACTGCTCAATTATTTCATCCAGCTTGTGGGCTCATGGTTCAAGCCTCTTAGAAAAGATTTTATTCAGCACCATCCTAGAGTGTGCAGGTGGAACTGTGCTTCAGTGGTAATGTGGGACCTGTGTCACCTCTGAGAGCACAGAGGGACCAAGGAAAGCAGTTCTTGCAACAAAAGTTTCTGGAAGGGGAGTTTTGTTTACAGAAGTTTTACTCTGAGGTCACTAGATTATAAAACTGGATGAATCAAGAAAGGCAAGTTTAGAGAAGACGGAACAGGAGAGCAACTTTCTGAGTTTTCTGCGTGCTATCAACTTTGTTACCCCTGGACAGGAAGTTCTGAGCGTTCTGATGGCTTTGTTCCAATAGGTTTTTCACAGTTCACAGTAATTGGCGGTATGAGACTTTTCATATTTAAGTGATTGATGTCTGGCCTCCTGGAAGAAATGTTAAAACACCTCAGCACAGAGAAATGTTGAAGCAGCCTTGGCCATATCCATCAGCATTGTGGTGCTGAGATACCGATGCTAAGTAAAGACAGTGATAGTGATATTTCAGGCATTTGGCTCACTTTTTAATACTATGAAGTGATGATCAACACAGTGCCATGAGGGGTAGATGGCCTTACTCTTTCGTGTCATCCTCCTTATTTTCCAAGTACCATTCAGAGGCTGGAGCAGGAATAGTTTGGGAAAGCATGTTCACGTAGGGGCTTTTATGGCACTTACCACACCTGCGATTCGGCTACCATAGCGCCTGGGCTTTGACAGTCAGGAGCGGGTAGTGGTGGTAGTAGTCGAGTGCCCAAGCCACCTCAGTCAGGAAGGTGATAAATGATACACACAGTTCCCTCTTAAGTCAGTTGATGTGTTCAATTTTATAATTGCAATTATTTTTTAATTTTATATTGGAGCATAGTTGATGAACAATGTTGTGGTAGTTTCAGGTGTACAGCAAAGTGATTCAGTTATACATAGACATGTATCTATTCTTATTCAAATTATTTTCCCATTTAGGTTATTATAGAATATTGGGCAGAGTTCCCTGTGCTATATACAGTAGATCCTTGTTGGTTATCTATTTTTTTTACATCTTTATTAGAGTATAATTGCTTTACAATGGTGTCTTAGTTTCTGCTTTATAACAAAGTGAATCAGCTATACGTATACATATGTTCCCATATATAATTGCAATTTGAACTTGAATTTCTAGGAGCCCAGATTATAGTATCACCTGAGAAACTATAAAATTTCTATCTGTTTATCTCTAGAGATGATGACATTTTACTTCAGTAGGTCTTTATCATTTGTGTTTTAGTCTGTGGGCTGTACCTTGTCAGTGATCGGAAAGGCCCCTTGAGAAACACGATGTTAGCATAAGCTAGTGCCGTATTTTTTTCCCAAAAGATTGGATATATTTTCTTGAGTACTAGAAAGTATGCTTGGAACTTTTTGACATAGCCATGCATATTTAACTCAGAATTATTTTCAAGATAGCAAACTACAGACTAGGATTGATCTGACATGAGAGAAAACCAGAGAAGGAGGAAGCAGGGATGACATAGGTTTTACCAGCGTGGCCCACACCCACCTCTCATCTGTGCAGCCGGGATATCATGCTCTGCCCATGGCTTGTGAATATTCTCAACATTCCCTGTGGATAAATCAAGGGCAAATAGCCCAGGGCCAGCCCGTGAACATAGATGGGGAACCAAAAGTGTGGGTGGGGGCTGGGTAGGGCTGCTGAGCTCATAGAGCAGGAGAAGGGAAGGGATGAGAGCAGGGGCTCAGCTCAGACACACAGCTTCATTCAGAAATTTCCTCACGCGCCCCAGAGGCCAGCGTGCTATTATTGTATGTGTGTGGATTTGTGTTATCTGTACTTTAAGGTGTATTTTGAGGTTTTGCTTTATCAGTTCCCTAAGTCAGCTGCAGTCTCTTGAAAACTGACAAGTTATTAAAGTTTCTACCTTTTTGCCCAGGAGCGCTGCCTGTGCAGAGTTAGACTGATATTTTCTTAAACGTCGAGGGAATGTGCTAAATTTTAAACCATTTGGGTTATTTCTCAACTTTAAATCCTCTTTTGTAAAATTTATTTATTATTTTATTTATTTATTATTTTTTGCGGTACGCGGGCCTCTCACTGCTGTGGCCTCTCCCGCCGCGGAGCACAGGCTCCGGACGCGCAGGCTCAGCGGCCATGGCTCACGGGCCCAGCTGCTCCGCGGGGCGTGTGGGATCTTCCCGGACCGGGGCATGAACCCGCGTCCCCTGCATCGGCAGGCGGACTCTCAACCACTGCGCCACCAGGGAAGCCCCTTAAATGTTTTTTAAATGGAGGAAGAAATTTATTTTCCTTCCTTTCTACTCCCGCCAGTATTCTCAGTCAAGCACAAGTTGTTGGCGTCTCTCATCTGCCATCTCTGTGATCCAAACCTGTAATTTCTCGTGTCTCCTTTCGCCCTTACTTAGTGTTTATGTATACATAGTATGTCTCCAACTAGTTTTGTAAAACTCATGTCAAAATTACCTTATGAATATGCTTTTCTTTTTATTATAAATTTAACAAATTAAGTATTCATTACGTACCATCAGTGCCAGAGAAGCAGAGCAGAATTGTCCTGTTCTCAAAATAACCTCGTGTGTTATTTATCTGCCCTAACGTAGGGTTTTGTTTCTTTTTCGTTTTTGAAGGTGGTGACCTGTCTCTTCTCACTTAGAAAGTTAAGCTTTACGGTTTGGGTAGAATAAACCACCATCTTAACAGTGGGTAAGAGCCTGAGCTCTGGAGCCACACTGCTTGTATTCAGATCATGGCTCCACTCCCCCCAGTTGCGTGGCCTTGAGCCTGTCACTTCATCTCCAAGCCCTTAGGTAGCATCCTGCTTTTGTGACTCAGAGTAATAACAGCAGTCCTCATAAGGATGTCCTGGCGAATAAACAGGTTCAAGTCTGAGAAGTATTTTGCACAAAGTATGCACTGTATAAATATCCTTATTATGACCATTTGTTATGTGACTAGTCCCATAGATGGCCACACAGCCACTCTTATGTACAGTTCTGAAATCCCTTTGTAATTAAATTACCTACCACAGATGGAAAAGGCTCTTTGGGCAGCAAAAGAGGCAGAAGAAACATCTTAACTGACAGTGCAGTTCTGGACTAGAAAAGACGAAGAAGGGGATGTGCTGTGTAAAAGGGAGGGTTTATTCCTTCAGGGAATATTTATTGAGTGTCTCCTTTGCTCCAGACACTGTGAAAGGGCACGTTAGTGAATATAGCTAGTAGTGTTCACTAGTAGGGAATAGCTAGTAGTGAATACATGAGAGTATTCTACCCTCATGAAGCTTACCTAGGTCTCTAGCAGAGTGGGGCTGGGCGAATGTTTTTATGTGGTTTATATAATATGAAACCAATGTTTCCTGGAAATAGAGCTCCTGTGAAACATCCAGATTTGATTGCAGTCAGTTTCTTAACGACCCGCCCTCAGAGAGATGACCTCAAAGTTCAGTTGCCGTGTCTGGGAAGGGAATTGCCTGGGGAAGCTCTGAGTGACCCTCAACCCTGCAGTTGCAGGTCTCAGGAAGGAAGAGCTATGAAAATGCCCCATTGTGATGAGCAAGCGTAGATAACAGTGCTGACTTCAGTCAGGTCCCCAGAGGAACAGTTTTCTTCCAGTTTATTATTCTCTGGGTTCCCTTCAGCTCTCAGATCAAGAGTCAGATCCTTTTAAAACCACGGGTTGGAAGGTATTTTGGCATGGGGCCAGCTGCACAGCGAGGCAGGAACTGGACCTTGAGAGCAGTGACTGCTTGGAGGCATGGTAGAATATCATTAGCTGGGGGGGAGGTGACTCTGGGCCAGCTGAATAAAGACCAGCTTGCTTCTGGAATTTCCTTGGCATATTTTGTTGGTCTGGGTTTGCCTGCAGGTTTCAAGGGTTGCTCTAGGAATGTGTGTTCCGAGAGAAAAATGTGAGTGGAGAGATAGCGGAAGTTATTAGGAAGGCAGTTTAGAAGTCCAGGTGGGAACATGCATTTGGGTGGTAGAAGTAGGGATGGAAGGGAAAAGATAGTGTGAAAGGCACAGAGGGAATGTCATCAGTGTGGAGAGGCAGAGAAGTGAAGGGTCTGGATTCTGGACGGAGATGACTTTGATCCACGCCCTGGTTCTGTCGGTTGCTGTGAGTCAGTGGGCTAGGTATTGAACCTGTGTGCGTCTCTTTCCTCATAATGTAAAGGGGCTGGTGTTAGTACCTTCCGCAAGGGGCACTAGCACAGTGTGTGGCATATAAGATATGCTCCGCAAACATTAGCTACTTTACTACTGCTGTTATCCTTTATTGTATTAGCACTTGGCAGTGGTTTGGATATGGGAAATGAAGGAGGCTTTGGACCTGAATGAATGGGATAAAGGGACGTGGGGAGGTAAGAAGAGGAATTGATTTGAGAGTGCATTTTTGTGTGAATTGACTTGGATGTGTTTAGGATGTCTGCGTTGGAGTGGAAATCAAAGCTGTAGATTTATGAATTATCCTAAACAGAATTAGTAATTGAAGCAAAGAAAGTGGCCCAGGACGGGATTAAAGAACAGGTAGAGTGGAAGAGGACTGAACACAGACTTGATTTCTCCTGGTGTCTCCTGCACTTAGTACGGTTGGTTCCCGGTGCAGAACACAAAAACTACAGTCGTGATTTGTGCTGAGTGGTGCTGAACACATCGTTTGAGATTTTCGCCGAATCTTTTTTAAAACATCTTTACTGGAGTATAATTGCTTTACAATGGTGTGTTAGTTTCTGCTTTATAACAAAATGAATCAGCTATACATATACATATATCCCCATATCTCCTCCCTCTTGCGTCTCCCTCCCACCCTCCCTATCCCATCCCTCTAGGTGGTCACAAAGCACCGAGCTGATCTCCCTGTGCTACGCGGCTGCTTCCCACTAGCTAGCTATTTTACATTTGGTAGTGTATATATGTCAGTGCCACTCTCTCACTTCGTCCCAGCTTACCTTTCCCCCTCTCCGTGTCCTCAAGTCCATTCTCTACGTTCACCAAATCTTTTGATTCTTCCCCTACACTTACTTTCTTGGAGAGCTAATGAAGTATGTTACCTTTTGTGGGAACCGAAAGTTTTCTAGGGCTGTGACAACAAATTCCCAGCAATTGGGTGGCTGAAAACAACAGAAATATATTCTCACAGTTTAGGAGGACAGGAGTCTGAAATCAAGGCATCCGCAGCGTTGGTTCCTTACAGAGGCTCTGACTCTGAGAGAGAAACCGTCCCATGCCTCTCTCCTTAACCTCTGGTGGTGCCGGCAGTCCTTGGCGTTCCTTGGCTTGTAGATGTATCATTCCAACCTGTCTCCATCTTCACCTCACCTTCTTCTCTATGTCCTCTCCTCTTCTTCCCCCGTTGCGTGGCCTGTGGGATCTTAGTTCCCCGACCAAGGATCGAACCGGGGCCCTTGGCAGTAACAGTGCAGAATCCTAACCACCGGACCACCAGAGAATTCCCCTCTCCTCTTATAGGGACATCAGTCATTGGATTTACCCGACCCCCCAATCTAGGATGATTTCATCTTGAGATCCTTAAATAATTACATTTCCAAAATTTCTGTTTTCAAAAAGTTACATTCTGAGGTTCTGGGCAGATGTGAATTTGGGGGGGGGGGCACTGTTCAAACCTCTGCAGGAGCTGTGTGCACTTTGCTCTGCCACAGAAACGGGGAATGTGCTATGTTTTTAGCCCTCACACCAGAAGAGCATGTCCTAATGGGGTAGTCCTCAAAAGAGAGTGGGCCTCTTAAGGCTGGTTTTTCAAGGGTTTACTTAACAAACTTGGATCAACTACTTGCAGAGGTATGTGAGTAGGAGTTAATTGCTTAACAGAATCCTTGATTTATTTTTCTTTGGAATTTTTCATCAATCTTGGGTCTTCTGTGTCATGGCTGCTGTTTTTTCTGGCCAAATTCTTCATCTCTCAGGCAAGCGCTCCTGGAGGACTCTGTCCCTGAGTTTGTTCTAGTAAACCGAGTATGCTAAAAGCTAGAGATGAAGACCACCTGCTCTCCAGGGGCCTGTCACCACCACCAGTAGTGGGGACATCCCCATGTCAGGGAGGACAGGATGGTATGTGACAGGGAGCCTGAACCATGAGACATGAGACCTGGATTCTAATCCCAGTTCAGACACTATGAGACCTTGGATAGATCTTTTCTCATCATTAAAATGAGACACCCATGGGCTTCCCTGGTGGCGCAGTGGTTGAGAGTCCGCCTGCCGATGCAGGGGACGCGGGTTCGTGCCCCGGTCCGGGAAGATCCCACGTGCCGTGGAGCGGCTGGGCCCGTGAGCCATGGCCGCTGAGCCTGTGCATCCCGAACTTGTGCTCCACAACGGGAGAGGCCACAACAGTGAGAGGCCCGCGTACCACACACACAAAAAAAGAGATACCCATTCCTGCCCCTTTCTCCAGAGCTTTTAATGAGGATCCGGAATAATGACATACAAGCTCTCAGCAGCTGTGTATAAAAAGTATGAAAATAGGCGTTATTAAAACAGGATTGAGGGGCTTCCCTGGTGGCGCAGTGGTTGAGAGTCCGCCTGCCCACGCAGGGGACATGGGTTCGTGCCCCGGTCCGGGAAGATCCCACATGCCGCAGAGCGGCTGGGCCCGTGAGCCATGGCCGCTGAGCCTGTGCGTCCGCAGCCTGTGCTCTGCAACGGGAGAGGCCACAGCGGTGAGAGCCCCGCGTACCGCAAAAAAAAAAAAAAACAGGATTGAAATGTAATCTAAGTAGCGTTGGCATGCTCTCACATTCATCCTCTTTCAGTACCTATTTCTCTCCCACACGGAAGTGAATGAACCTAGAGTTTGTTCATTTCCTCCTGAAGGGCAAGGTATTGTTTTTTTTCTCCATTCCTTTTATCAAGTATGAGCAAGTGGTTGACTTCCTGATACTTTCTGGTGGTGGGCACCAGGGTAAGCAGAGTGAGCACTTAGAGCCCTGGGAGATGCAGAAAGCAGCAGAGCGTAGAGGGCACTGATTGCTCCCAAGAAGGCCAGCCTCACCTCACCTCCACCCCCGGGGAAGTGACATCTAAGTGGAATCCTTTGAAGAATGCATAAGAGTTAAGCCAGGTGAAAGGAAAGAACACTCCCAGCAGAGGGAAGAAGAGTGTACTAGACCTAGAAGTGGGAAGGGAACCATGTATGGTCAAGCCAGGACAATGGCTGATGGATCCTAGACCGGGAGGGAAAACCAGGTGAGAGCCGGGCTGGAGAGGTGGGTGGTGATGGCAAGATCATGCGGGGTCTTCTAGGCTATGGTCACATCCTGTCCAGAGAGCAAAGAGAAATCGTAGGTTATTTAAGCAGGAGAGTGACATTACTAAATTGTGTATTTTTAAAGTTGACCCAGGTGCAGTGTGGCGGCTCAGGAGGCCCTTTTCGGTAATCCGGTGATGGGAGTTAGGATCACAGTGATGATAGGATAGATTCAATAGGACCTTGGTGAGAGATTGAATGTGAGGGAAGGTGGGGTGACTTCCAGGTCACCCTGGCTTGGGCAACTAAGCAGCATCTTTTACTGAAATCTGGAACCAAGGAAGACAGGCCATTGGAGGGAGTGTGTTTCGTTTCGGACATGTTGAGCATGAGATTGCTGTGGAATATTTCCAAATAGAAATATCCAAGAGACAAAGTAAATACTGACTTAAAAGTTCTTGGACCATGTGTTCGCAACTATCCTAACGTTGCTCCATTAAAGATTCTCCTTGTTCCTCTTTATCTCAGTTGTTCCTAAGAGTCATTCACCTTTATCCGTTTCAATGTGACCTTAGACTGGAAGCTTCGCCTGTCTGCATCCTTGTTTCCTCATCCACATGAAAAGGCAGACTAGGTGATCTTCATGAGCTCTTTTGGTTTAAACATTCATCAGACTTTGCAGTTCTTTCTTTTCAAAGGGATTGGAGGTTGGAATTGGGGACGTTTCTAGTCTTTGTTGGTTAGAATTCAGTTTGAACTCTCCCGGTTGCATACTCTTATGCTAAGAAGAAGGCCTATTCAGATGTATATTGTGAGCCCTCAACAACGTTATCCTCAGAGGTGCAAAAGGAGGAAAGGATGTAGCCAGATCTGGCGCCAAGGGAAAGGATTGACCCAGCCTCTCAGGAGGGTCAGATGAGGCCCAGACAAAAGCCCTGGGCTTCTGATCTCTTTCTGCTCACTGGGGCCTGGCTCACTCTGGGTGGTCAAGAGCCTCTTTTGTTAGGGGACCATAACCCCCTCCCCGACTCCAGTTCATCCCAATGGGCCTAGGGCGGCAAACTTTCTCTTCTTTTATCAGCCTTCCCGTCCTATTAAGTCAGAGCAGGCTGCGCAGTGACTCCAGAAGGTGAAGCCCACCTGAGCGGTGCTGGCGCCTCTCCTTCCACCCGGGAGTCGTACAAAGCGCTTGTGCTGTGGAAAACCTGTCTCTAGCTGCTGTAATTTTCTCAAGACCACATTAGCAACAAAAAAGAGCATACAGATGCACAAAGCTTATGCAGCTCACTGCCCTCTTCCATCAAAGGAGAGTGTGTGCCATTTCGGGGAGTCTGCAGCCTCATGGTGAAATGCAGGCGTCCATGAGGGCTGCTCTCCCACCGGTGTGATTCTGACCGGGGCCGGCTGCCTCTGCTGTGCCTGTGTGGTTCTGTCACTCGTGGGTGGCCCTGAGCCAAGCAAGGGATGTCAGGCTGGGTCTGCTTTGACCCTCCAGTTTCACTCCCAAAACAAGTCCAGGATTATCGCTGTCATTTGCATTTTCTCTCCGGGAGTGTTTCATTCATTTATTCAACAGATACTGTGTAACAGGTGCTATCCTGGGCACTTTGAAAGCAAAATGCCTAACACTTTACTCAAGCAGCTCATAATAGAATAAGAAAGACAAGTAGGAAGATAGCAGTGGCTCTCATACTTAGGCGTGCGTCGGAGTCACCTGGAGGGCAGAATTTCTGGTTTAGTAGGTCTGGGGTGAGCCGAGAATTTGCATTCCCCCCCCTTGCCCCCTGCTGCTGTTTCTGCTGGTCCAGGGAGCCACCTGCGGGAGCTGCAGTGCTGATGGGAAGCTATGGCTTGGGGACATGGGGGAGGGAGTGAATAGCTCCACCTGGCTTGTTTACCTTTCTTCCTGTTATTTTACCCGCTGTACTGCTTGGGTCAGATTTATCAACACCTCAGTTTGCGAGGCCATTAAAGCTCTCTCAGGCTCCCCCTGGGCCCTCCAGGGGCTCAGGGTACCTTGGCCACTGAAGTTCGTCAAGAGAGCCTGTTTCGTTCCCTCTCCCAGGTGTTTCCTTGTTCCTTCTTTCTTCCCCACCCCGCTCTGGTTACTCATTGCCCACCTGCCCGTCCTCTCTCAGCTGGGCTTCCAGGAGCTACAGGAATGAATTCAGACTTCGGAGATTTTGAAGAGGAGCTTACTTTAAAAACCGGTCCCTGGGTGAGAGCAGCTGCAGGAGCGGTTTTCAATCTGTTTTCTCCGGAACCCTGGTGTACTTTCTGGGGACTCAACAGGGGTGGAGGTCCTCCAGCCGTCCCCACGACCACCAGCAAGTCAACCCAAACTGCTGCACTCTTAGTAAACAAGAGTTTCTGGGAAACACGTTTGAAGAAAGGTTCCATCGCTTTTATTTTTCACTTTGAAGATTCTTGCTCAAAAGCACTTGCTCTTGTTTGAGCCTCTGCCTTTGCTCCATTTTTTTTTTTTTTTGGTGGATAGGATAAATATTGCAAGGATTGAGAAATTTTAGATCTAGTTCCTATGGATATTCCCTCAGTTCCTTTAACAAAGAAAACAGTGGTGTATCTTTAAACAACTTGTAGAATTTTCTGTCGGGGACTATTCAGTACAACAAGCATCACTGCAGGCTAAATGCCAGGGTCAGAGCTGGCCCAGGGGTGCAGACTTGAGTGAGACCTGGCTCCTGCCCGCAGCATGTGTCGTCGGTAACCCCCTCCCTGCCGTCCTCTCCCCG
Source organism: Delphinapterus leucas (assembly GCF_059928025.1). Taxonomy (NCBI): domain Eukaryota; kingdom Metazoa; phylum Chordata; class Mammalia; order Artiodactyla; family Monodontidae; genus Delphinapterus; species Delphinapterus leucas. Next base: position 23,471,663 of record NC_143149.1, read on the forward strand.
TTCTCAGCGACACAGAGCATCACCGCTGACATATTTTGAGTGCATCCTCCTCCGGACCGTAACTCCAGACCCATCCTGAGAGGAGATGATGGAAGAAGGGATTTATCCCGTGTGCATTTCCCCTAGTCTCTTTTAGGCCTCTGCTTCACTACCTGACTATATACTATTTATTACTCTGCAACTTTGGGTTTAGAGGATTTGGAAGCAGGCTTCCCCCCGCACACCCCCCCCCCCCCCCCCGCCCGCCCTCCCACCTCGTTCAGCTGGGCTAGGTTTTATGCAAATATCAATCAGTGAGTTGTCTCCAAGCATTTGTATAGGCCCAGTGTGAAGTCATGCTTTAGGATAAAATGTGGAAATGTATGGAAATCGTAAATTCCATCAGGCTGTGATTGAAACCCAGACTGTCTCTTTAGGATCAGATATCTTAAAAGACACACATTTGAAAACCTTTCTAAAGGAAGCCCCAGGGTGCCCTGCAGCCAGCCTCACCTTTAGCCCGTCAGGCTGCAGGCCAGGCACAGCCCCTCTGATGCTGGTTGATAGACTTCTGCCGTCACAGTGGGGCTGGACAAGCGTGGGCTGAGAAATTAGTGTGTGCTGGGTCTTGAGACTCTTGCCTTTAAAAAAAAAAAGACTCAGTGTCTTAAAATAGCATGGTAGCTGAAATAACAATAACAGCAACAGTAATAGCTTGCCATTCCTGAGAATGGTTGTTTGTTTAAAATAAAATCTGAGGCATTGGTTCTGGGGGTATTTGGTTTCCACGAGCTGGGCTCTCACAGGAGTTGTTGCCCTACTGGACATCGTGTGATCTCATCACGACAGGAAACACGGGGGTCTGTGAAGCGTTCTCTTAACCCCTCTGTCAGGAATTTCCTTACAGAAACTGCAGACACCTACACACCCTAGAACTGGAAGTAGGTGGTATAGACCTGATCACTTTAAAGAGGGCTATGGTGTGTGTATTCTCCTCTCCAGATAATTACTATTAGTCTGCTCTTTTGGCCTAGGCTTCCCAGCCTAGATAGACAGGCCATCTGTGTTCCCATCACCAAGTCTTGAGGAGGTCGTTTCAACTGCCTTGTTGAGAGAGGGAGTCGGGGCGGCCACATGTATAACCCCACCTTGTGGGCATCCCCGGCTGCCCCCTGACGCGTCCTGATTGGTCAGCTCTGGACCGTCTCTCAGCCTGTTGGAAGCTCTTGAGCACAGGAGCCGTGCGCACGCCCTGTCCGCTGGCGCAGACGTGCACACGGCCTCAGCTGCCTTCCGCTGGTTCTGTAGAGCAGTCCCCACGTCACACTCAGCAAAGCGGTTTTCTGTGTCTAACCCCCTTCCCACGCTGAAAACCCTGCCCGGGGTCAGAATTGGGGGAGATGGGGGGAGACCTACAATGCAGGCCTGCGCTGGCTTTAGATGGTGGGAGGGAGTGAAGGGACTCTCTTGACCTTGGGTCGCGTGCACTGTACCCTTGTGGGACGTCCTGAATGGCACAGGCACTGATGGCTTCACCGGGTCACCTTTTCCTGACTTCCTCGGTGGCCCTGGGGGGCATCCCGGGCCTACTTGATGTCAGACTTTGACAGGTGATAAAAGCACGTATTGAGATGGCTGCTTTACGGGTTCCAGATTCAGAACTATTGACTGAGGTTATTTTTGCCTTTGCTGAGACGCTCCCTTGTGTGTTTGCTGTTACTTTAATGGGTTGCTTCCTGATCCATGCTGAGGCCCGGCACTTGCCCTTCAACCCGGCAAACTGCAGCGTGACCTGAGTGGAATCGGAGGTCCACGAGGTCCCTTTAGACCAGTCAGTTGGCAACATGACTCATCTTTTTTCCCCTAGAAAATAAAATCTGTGTAAACAGCAATTGTGAACGTCCTTATTTGGATTTTTGTGGGGCTTAACTTTAACCGGCATACCCCAGGCTTTGCACTTCCATTCTCTGAACTTTTAGCACCTTACGTGCCCTGTAGGCACAGTGTCTGGCCTTGTGCTTCTAAACAGAAAACGTTTGCTGATCCTGATGCTTGTCGGTAGTAATTATGCCGATTCACAGGCAAGTCCTCCCGTCCTCCTGGTCTGTCGCCGTTCTCCCAAAGGCTCTGCAGTGAGTCTTCACGGGAGATCGCCTCCTAGTTCTTTCTTCCTCTTTTCCTCGGAGGACCCCGTTTGCTGTTTGGTGCAGGAAGTCCCCACTGTTCGTGGGTTCCCCCGAGCTACAGTTGGAAAGACATCAGAGTGTCCAGGGTGGAGCCCGGGCCTGAGATCTCAGCAGGCCAGACAGGAAGCAGATTTCTTGCTTTTTTTGTCCATTTTGTATTTACCATTCTCTTGCTTAGTGTCTGGGGGGACCGAAGCCAACAGGTTATTGAGAGAATGAGAGCGACTTGACTTCTGACATTGATTGGGGCTCGGGGCTACACTGGGTGTTTTGTTTCTGATTTGCAGCCAGCTGTTTGGTAACCACTAACTCTTCCCTTATTCTTTTCTTGCAGATGAGCTCACAGTGCCTGCACTTTACCCCAGTAGCCCTGAAGTGTGGGCCCCGTACCCTCTGTACCCAGCGGAGCTAGCGCCTGCTCTACCTCCTGCTTTCACCTACCCCGCCTCACTGCATGCCCAGGTAATTCATACCCATCGGCCACGACTTCACTCCACCAGCAGCCCTTTCAAACCTGGTTCCCCAGGGCACACCATACAACTAACCCCTATCCAGCTAACAGATCCGCCTTCAAGAGATTACTGATCCCCTCTGAATCAAGCTGACACTCCTCCAGGACTTCCGAGGACCGTCTGACAGCAATGATATCACCCACTGCCTGATGTTTGCCCCAAACAACACCTCTCTCTTCCTTAATGATCTCACCCTCATATCACACACGAGAGACTGGGCCCAGGTCACCTCCCCAGCCAGCTAGAGGGTGTCACGGGAGCAGAGATGTGTGTGCCTTGCTGTGGGGAAGGGCTGCAGAGGAAGGCGTGCGCTTGTTACAAGAGCTACCTATCTGCGTGTGCTCCTGTGTGCTGAGGTCTCTTCTCTTGTGTTCTGGGAGCTCTAGGGACGAAGGAGCGAGCTGGGAGCTTCCAGGAGGAAGGTCATGTGCTATGATACATACGTTAAAGAAGAGATTAAGGGTTCCTTTTTTCCATTTTTAAGAGACCCTGTAGAAAAGGAGGTACAGTATAGTGTCTTAAATGTAATTATAGGTCAAGGTAGAGGTATCTCTTCTGACCAGCTTGCTTTCTTAGTTAAAATAGCCTGGGCTTTACAAACAAACTCCGCTGTTTCTTCACAAAGATTACTGTCTACCTACCAACCCTTTCTCTTCCCTTGGAAACGATGTTTCTCTTAGCTTTGCTTTTAGTACCAGTAGTAGTCATCAAGGTTGGGATTCAGCGTGATGATCAATAATAACAAATAAGATAGAAAGCATATAGCTCTCGTCTGTCGTACTGCATGTGTAACTCCTCTAAAAGCAGGAAAGCCTGTTTTTAAAAAGCTGCCAGCCTGGACAGGTGGGGTTTTTGTTTGTTTTGCTTAGTGCTTGTGTACCAGGCTGGGTGAAATAATTAAAAGTCTTACGTTGTCCACAACTTACTGTGTTGTGCAAGACACCTATAAGCGGCCCCAGCAAGGGTCTCCCAGGCAGGCCATGGGGTCGGGAGTGTTCTTAGCTGGACCTCCTTCCATTCTCTCTCAGCTGAGTTGTTGATGCTTCGTATGTGCACGGACAGCCCAGCTTCCCAGGGACCGTGCAGGCAAACTACAAAGAGAAGGCCTCGGTGCCTGGGCCTCGGAAGTGCTCACCCTTTGTGTTGGAAGAAGGGGGTAGAAAGTAGTACAAGTAGTGAGGAGAAAGGTGGTGGTGGGGAGAGTATTTGGCACCGAAAACAAAGTAACGGGGGTTCTTCCGAGACTGATGACCCAGTTTCTGGATTCGCTGTGCTTTCTGCTTTTCCTTCCCTGTTGCATTTTCCACCTTTGTCTGTGTCAGTGCTTGGTCACCCTTGCAACGGCAGGTAGCGGGGGAGGGCAGAGGGAAAGGAAACGGGCTGATACCTTCTGCTGAGTTATCAGAATACTCGTAGTGACCTTAGATGATTTTGTAGATGCCGTGGAGCAACTCAGAAAGTCCCCTGTGTTTGTGGCCCACCCCTGCCATCTGGGGATATGTGACCCACCTCTTCCTGTGCTGCCTAGATACAGACCAATTGACAACGGAGGCAAATGTTAATAATACCATGAAATGGTGCCAAGTTTGCCTAGTCTTCTAAATATCCATGGCTTTGGTTAATCAGTACCAAAGCCTTTCACCACTGTCCTGGAAAAGCAGGAGTTGACAGTGGCCAGAAAGGACTGCGAATGGCGGCTTTTGGCCGTGATGTCTGGGTAATTTGCCCTTGCTTCATTCATATAACGGATGAAATCAAAAGTCATTCTGGGGAATACGGTGGGAGAAGGAGGGTAAAAAGTCTTAAGAGATCAGAAAGCCCAGGCCATTGTGAGAAAGGATGAGGAGAGACAGTGCCAAGATTACATGGACTCAACCGTTATGCTTATTTAACTGGGATGTATCACCCATGGTGGCACCTTCCCCGTGAGCTCTTCCTTGACCTTGAGGCTCTCCCAGCCAGGAATCCACCTGGTCCTGCCACATCAGTCCTACAGTTGGTGGGACTCTCTTCTGATACCAGTGAGATCCTTGTGCTCAACCCCTCTTCTTATTTGGGGTCATCCCCAGTGCAAGCTTGGGTTCTGTATCCTAAAGACTGATGAACAAATATGGTCATTTAAATGTCTTTGTCCAGTGTGAGAATCGTAGAATGAACTGGGAGAGGCTTGACAGATCAGCTGGTCTGACCCATTTTACAGATGAGGAAACAGACTGGAGAAGAGGAGAGAGTTGTCCAGAGTCGCAAGTGGCTCTGCCATGACCAGAGCCAGCTCACCTGACTCCCAGCTCTTTCCACACCTCAGTGCTGGCTCACCAAAGACTAATTCTTTGATGGAATTTTGGAAAGGCCTTGCTCCAGTGACTCCTTGGATCTTTCTCCTGTAACTAGATGGGAAGCCTGTAAGAAGAGACTTGGAGACAGAGACGAGGGAATCAGAACTTAACCTTCACCCAGAGGGCCTGAGAGAATTTTTATTAACTGGAGGTAGAGCAGAGGGGAGACCAAAATGGAGCGTCCTCTTAGTGGCTAATTCCATTTTTGTTTTGGAAATCGTATTATGTCTTTGGAGATCAGCTTTTAAATAATTTTGCTTTTCTTAGTGATGTTGTGCTCTGTTTTGAGACGTGGATTTTTTTTTTCTTCTAGTGTTTCTCTCCTGAGGCAAAGCCCAACACACCTGTCTTTTGTCCACTTCTCCAGCAAATTAGATTTGTCTCTGGGAATGTGTTTGTAACATATCAACCTACTGCAGACCAGCAGAGGGAGCTCCCATGTTGAATTTGCTTGTTAGCTCTTTCTTCCCCCTTTTGCAAAAACTATTTCTTGGTAACATTTGAGATTTCAATAAAAATTTTAATTAGAGAAAAAACGATCTCAAGTAGACTGCAGCGTTTTGTTTTCATGCTGATGCGATTTTGGAGCTAAGATGTTATCTCAGATTTTGGGAGACCTGGGCCCGTGACACTCAGTATACCTTATATGCGAGAAGGACTCAGCATCCCAGGGAGACTTGGTCCAGAGCCGAGGCCTCACTGCTGCTCATATCTTCTTGGGCTCCTGAACCCTCAAGAGCTGCATATTGGAAGATTCTCATTCTAGCATCCATGTGTCACATCTGCCAGGAGATCTCGCTTCAACGAGGGCAGAAGCGTTTTCAGTCTGTGTGATCCAGAAGGAGGACCCAGGAGAGACAGAAATTGTCATCGAGAAGGAGTTGCGTCATATTTCTACTTCTGCCCAGCTTCCATCTGAGGTCGTGTGCCTCCATCTCTAAATTGAAGATGCTTATGTGACATCAAATCCCATCTTTTAAAGATTTATTGGATAACGTAGTCGGACTGTAAGCTTCAGTACTGCCTTTTTACTTTTAGGGATGAAAGAACATCTATTTCTAAGAGCATCCGATTTCTAAGAAGATGGTTCACATTGTAAGGAATGATCATCCTGCTTACTTTCACCGTCATGGTATTTGAAGTTTATTAAATATATTATGTGAGTCACTGTGAACAGCAGAGGAAGGTTTCATTCATGACTTTTAGGAAAGTTATGCTCCGAAGAGAAGGTCCAGACAGTTCCTCTCACCTCCTAGTCACACAATCTCAGCTTTTTAAGTCTGGGTTCATTTTTGCTTTTAGTCTTGTTGCTGCTGGGATTGAGAGAAAGCCAGTAAAATGCACTGTCCTCACGACACTCTAGAAACAATACTATTTCCCTTGACCAGCATCATACTGTTGGGCCTGAAACTTTTGCAGGTAAGTGGGACTGAGAGAGCAAGTCCTGACTGCCCGTCTCTTCCTCAGAGGCCTCAATGACCCTGAGGAACAGCAGACCTTCTCCCAGGGCTGCTGTGCAGCTTGTAACTGGAACGCATCACCTGCACATAAACAAAAGGTTTTAAAATCATACCACGGACTTCCCGGGGCAAGACGTGCCCCTAGGGAGGTCCCTTGTGACACACTGGAAAAAATTTAAAGGCTAGACCTAAAACAAATACCAGAATGAACCATGGGGGAGAAGACACAGGCAGATAGGGAAGCGAGATCGTGGAGGAGAGAGAAGCCTAGGATGGTGTATGGGTGGCCTGACTGCGGGACCCCCGGCCAGGTGTTCACTGTGCAGCGTTCAAGAACTGCGTGTGTGAACTTCTCTTTAAAGCGCATCTCATTAGGCATCTCCTCTGTCCCTGCGTCCCATAGCGAATACTGAGAGGAAGAAGGAGGTCCTGGCCGGCGTCAGTCTGATTTAAGTACGGAGCCAGTGAGAGGTAGTGTGTCGAGGGCGCAGGGAACAGGGCAGGCGTGAGTGCGGACTCGGTGGAGCACAGCCCCAGCGGCAGGGCGGCCGTGCTTCCCACCCAGGCGCGTGTGGGAAGGACTTTGACTTCTCAGCTTCTCCCTCCTGTTCAGAAGGCAGTAGCCAATGCTGCAGGGGCGGGCCCGTGAACAGAGCCCACGGGAGGCAGCTTGAGCCCCTCACCAGACGGCCAGCCTGTCGGAGGGCAGGGCGGGGGCAGGAGTTGCGCGCCCTGCTTGTGCGCCTCCTGCGCGGCATCCACGCTCAACCTGGACGTCCTCATTCTGGAGGCCCGGCCTTCCCAAACGGGTATTGTGTATTGCCTTGCCTGCAGCCCGGGGCTTGCGGCCGGCACAGAGACCACGGCTTCGAAGGACCGCAGCGCTGACTTTGAGGCCGTTCAGCTCAAGGCTTTGAATTGTTTTCAGCCATAGATGAAACTGTTAATCCTCTGACATTTACTTTTCTCTCTAAACCTGCAGCTCCGTGAAGGTCAGAGGGTGGGGAGAAACCGCTGCTTGGTGTTCCGTCTCCTGCATGTACCAGCCTTGTCTAGTTCCCTGTTTTGTTTGGCTTTCTGGTCACCTAGGAGCATCTGGCCTAACTCCCATAAGAGCCTGAAGGCAGGCGGGGCAGGCACGGTGCTCCCAGCGCCAGCCTCCAGGGAGCACAGGGCCCCCCTTTCTTCTCCCAGCCCCTCCCCCCACCCAGGGGGGCCTCCTCCTCTGCCTGCCCCTCGAGGCCTGGCCTCTGCTGGGGCTACCTGGTCAGACACAGGCGCTGCCATTTACACGACCTCCCCGAACAAGCTCCTCAACCTGAAGTGGGGCTAATCGTCCCTCGTGTTAAAGCACTTAACAGGGTGCCTGGCGCACAGTAAGGGCTTAGAAAGCATTAGCCTTTTAAGGAGCATTTGAATCTTCAAGGAGAAGAAAGCCCAGGACTGGCTACCCACGAAGCTGTGCTAGTTCAAGCACTAAGGACATCGAGCATGTCTTGACACTCATGGGGCTGCAGGGTCCTCAGGGCTGCAGCCAAATGAAAGACCAGAGGCTGGAAAGAGTGAATGAGGAATAGGGGAGCAAGATGAGGCCTCGAATGACAGCCACCGACGTCACCGAGCGACGGCACCTGCCCTGCACCCAGCGGTGCGGTCTCTGCAGCTTGTGCCAGCACTGGGAGAACTTGTCCCCCGGAGGAAGTCCCTACAGCCAGGCCCGGACACGCCTGTCGGAAGAAAACCTGTCCCTGACAGGAAATAGATCGAGAGTGGGAAACAGCTGGACTCCCAGAGAGACCAAGTGGTTCGTGTGTGTTGCTTCACTCAGAGCTGTTGTCCCTGAACTCTCCAGCTGCTGGTCACCCGGTCTGTTCATCCCTGGGCTTTCTAGCTCGTTCTTCCTACAGTCTTTCCACTAGGGTTCTGCCCAGCCTCATTTCCAGGCGATGGGGTTACATTTTGTGCCTTGGGGGCAGATTATTCTCGTCGTAGTCCTGTGGCTGAACCAACCCCCAGGGGGGCCAACTCCTGGCCAAGCAAATTCTCTGTCCCTTTTTACCCTCTCTGTCCCATCCGTCCCTTCCCTCCACTCCTCTTGCTGTCTGGTATTTGAAGAACTAAGGATCCTCTTAATAAAGCAGCGACACAAACCTTGACCCCGTCCTCACTGGCCTCTCAGAAGCAGTGCAGAGCCATTCTTCCAGAGTTGTTGGGTCTAGTTGTTCCTTTGGCCAGAGCTGTTGCTACGCCACTGAGGCCCAGCCTTCCCCTTACTGGGTGGCTTTCCTGACTGGGGGGCGGCAGCAGGATTGCCTTCGTTTGGTGCGCTGTGTTTTCCAGGTTTCTTAAGCGTGTTCCGTTTGCTCCTGTAAAGCTACGCTCCCTAGATGCTGTGTGTGTTCTCCCCGACCTCACGAGCAGGGAGAGCCTGTCCCCGAGTCTCAGTGAGTCTCCCCTGTAAGTGCTGTCTGCGAGCCTGCCTCCCCTTTGGGATTCTTGACTGCTGAGCCGTCCGCCCATACAGCAGGATGTGCCGAGGGCCTGGCATGTAATTAGTAGGGCCCTCAGTGTTTAAAATCCAGCAGGTCGAATTTTAGTGACAATTTCCATCCGTTCTGCTAACTTTGGGATTTTAGGCAAGCTTGTTTGTTTGTTTGTAACCTCCCTGAGCCTCAGTTTCCTCATCTATAAGGAGGAAGAATGAACGCTTGTTCTCTGGGGTTATTTTGAGGGAAAGAGTAAAGCGCTTGGCATAGAGTAGCAATTACTGATAAAATAGCTCTTTCATTTCTTTTTCTTTTCTTTCTTGTTTTTTGGGGTGAGGGGATCAGAACTTCAGGCGTGACCCAGAGGCCCCAGAGCACCTTTGTAGCTTAAGAAGCAGTTAGGCTGCATGGACTCAGGACTGGTACCCCGCCAGCAGAAACCTGAGGGTCCAGGCTTCACTCTTCGGTAAAGAAGAAGAGAAGCAGCTGGGGCCGGGCCAGGAGGGCAGCCTGTCGCTGTGGTGTGAGCTGAGGGGAGGCTCAGGTGGGGTCAGCTGGCCGTCCACCCAGGGTGTTTGGTCTCCTTTGGTGGGAATAGTCACCCAGATACCATCTGAAAGCACGTGAATTCTAACTGCTTCGGAAACAAAACCAAGGCTACAGAGAAACTTTGGAAATGTAAAATGTAGCCTCCGTAAAAAGAAAGTGAACTCCGTGAAGAAAACCAATTGTGACAGGGGTAAAAAGGAAAATCAGCTCCAAATGGGATCATGTTTTATTCAAGATTTGTGCTGCCAGTGGGCAAGGCCAGAACTTGGATGGCAAAGTGGGACAACCCAACTTCAAGACTCATCCACTCTGCCACGAAGTGCTTCTCGCTTCACCGAGCTCGGCTCCTGGAGAATCTCTAATGGCCCTTGATAGCAAACAGAGTTAAAAATTAACAGTCTGACAAAATTAAAAATGGATGACAAGCAACCACTGTGGACTTAATCTGACACAGGGTGTTACATGCTTGGGTGCCCTCGACCCGAGTGGCGTCTTGAGTGAATTTCTGGGATGTCTGAGCACATTTCACCTGCCTGTTTGGAAGCAAGAGCCTGGTTTGTGCTTGGGACAGATGGGGAAAGAGTCTAAAAGCCCAAGAGAGAAAATTAATCCTGAAGGCTTATGTTTAATTAAGCCCAGCCTTGATTGCTCTTAGCGGGAGGTACTCACAGGCCTAGGACCTTGCTTTTGAGGTCTAGACCTTGTCGCTGCCTGGGCTCAGACCTCAGCACCGTCCCACCATTCAGACTGGGAGATCAGGCGGGGTCACGGGGTTGGGCTGGGACGTGGCCTTCTCCCCAGCTCTCCGGGTGGGTCGGATGGCAAACTTAAACCTTTGAACCGGTTCCTGTAAACCTTGACATTTTGTCTAGGTGTTGGCAACTTGTTTAATTGCCCTAGGCAAGGAGTACTAGGTGCTAAACAAGTAGCGTAAAGAATGCTGGTTGCATTTCGTGTCCTCCTTGTCTGCTAAGAAAGAGTGTGAGGGGGCAGAGGGGACCGGTGGGTGTGGATGTCCCTTTAGAGGGTGATCTTCACGGGCCTCATTTCATGAAGTAGAGGAATTCCTGGAAAGCGTTCTTCCAGCTTGGGTGAATGCTTTATTAGAAATTGGGAGGATTGCTATTTAAAAGAACCCTATAATTGGTCCCATAAAGAGGGTCATCTTTTTTGTATTGCAATTACCACTCCAGTCTATTTGGTGAGTTTGGAGTTTTTTGGACCAGAGGGTGCTTCTGCCTTGGCAGCCTCTCCTCAGCCTGGCAGCCTGCAACGAAGTTTGCCGTGGGACCTGACATGCTTTATTTGGTGATGCTGCGTAAGAGCGGATCCTTAGAGCTGGGAGTCAGTGGGGCAGAGTTGCTTATAATTAAAATGTGTGAGTGGCTGGCGGCCAATGGCTCAATGCTGGGAAGGCCCTGGCAGGGTATTCAGGGCTCCTTCTTGGGGACAGTGGTGGGAACCTGCCTAAGAATATCCATGCCTTAAAAAGGAGAGGAAGCTTCGTTCTGACTGTGGTGCTGGGAAATCTGCATTCAGGTACAGCACCTGCATTAGGAAAGGTAAGAATATCTTCAGTGCTCCTGATAGATTAGACATCCAGGGTACCAGCTGGTCTGGTGATTGTCTTCCAGTCCTAATTAGTTCTGTTAAGAGCTGGGAACTTGGATGCTGTGTCAGCGTGCCTCAGCCTCCTGGATCCACCATATGTCACCACTGGAAGGGGCCTTCCAGACCAGCGTTTCTCAACACTTCTGTGTAATTCAAAAGATTACGTGATCAGATACACTTGAGAAACCCAGGATTAAATCAGGTCAAACAGGTTTGTTTAAACTTCTCAGAGCCTTTAATGTGCTAATGTGTATCTAGAATCTGCTGAGACTGTGCATTTTTCTCTCAAACGTACTTGACTGCAGAGCATCTCACTTCTTCTGGACACACTTTTGGAAACCTGTTCAAGAGCAGTGTCTCTCAAACTGGAGCATACATATGCATCATCAACTCCTGGAGGACTCGTTAAATGCAGGTGCTTGGGCCCTACCCCTGCAGTTTCTGCATCTCTGATATATGTCCCAGGTGATGCTGGGGGTCAAGGGACCACACTCTTGAGAACCACTGGTCTAGACTTGTCCCTTTATTCCACAGAGAAGAACATTGCGAAACCAAGGGGTATCTGTTAAGGGTAGTTGCCATGAGTTGAGCCAGCTGCCTGGTAAGCACTTCTCATGACTGTTTCCAAAGGCATGTGGGATGATGGGAGTCATCACTACTCGGGGATAGTACAGTGTACATGATTACCCTTTCGGTACTTTACACTGTGCTCCCCACAAACCACTGTACGGGGGCCAGTGCATCAGGCAGGGCTCCCACCCTGGAGCCCAGTCAGGGTTTCCTGTCCTTGGCAACACTACCGGGGACATGAAGTTTATGTATTTTAATCCTCTGGGCCTTAGTTTCCTCATCTACAAATGGAAGAGGATGGGAATTATCTCTATGGGTTCCTTCTCCTCTCTCTAGCGCTCCACTTTATCTTTGCTCTGAGTCATTTCTTTTTCTGGCTGCCCTCCTGTCTGTCACCAGTCTGTCCCCAGTCACAGGAGCTGGTACGAGGCTGAGGTGATGGAGACTTCAGTGTTACTCTTGCAGGGCCACTGCATTTGAGAGCAGCGTTCCTGCAGGAGTGTCATGGTGGCATCCTAGTGTGGGCCCTGGATAGTGAATCGTGACAGTAATAGCTGTCGGCGTTATGAAGCTCTGGGGGAAGGGTCCCAGCGTCTTCTGTGTTGCTTATTCATTTATATGTCACAGTTTCTGTGATATGCTTCGCAGTCTCTGGCACAGAGTAAAGATCAGTGTTAGCTTGGACCGTAGGAATGATGTTAGAGGCTCCTGCAGGGATTTCTGAGGCCCCTGGAATTGCATACACGGTTGTGAGCGTGCAGTTGTGTATGTGTGATTGAGCACACGTGCATTTTTCTGCAGACAGGACCGTTGCCTTACAAGGGTGGTCAGCTGCGTAGACTGCATCCCTGCTGGATTGTCCCTGGAGCTGGAGTCGGGGAATCATGGGTCTCCCCGGTGTTTGTGACGCATCTAAGTAGCCCCTAGGCATTGGGCAGGAGTGGCCGCGAGTGACCTGGGGCCAAAAACCACAGCAGAAGAGCAGCCTGAGTGGGTGTTGCGGAAGAACCGTGTTTTCCCAGACAGCGGTGATTAGCACAGAGCAGCGTCTTCCCCGGGGCTGGCTGCCTGAGCTCGGGCTTGCCCAGTGAGTTCTGCTGCTCTGCGCTCTGCGGGCCCAGGGCCAGTGCTGATGAGAAATGCGGGCTCGGCCACCTGCCTTCTGAGGAAGCGGCCTCACAGAGCCGACGCAGGCAGGCGCGGTGGTGTCCAGACGTGGGGCACGAGAGGGATGGATCTCGGGGCGCGTCTGCTGCGTGGCCGCTACACCCTCCCTGAGAATCAGCCAGTGGGCCGACTTCACCTCTGCTCGGCCGAGCGCATCTTACCCCGGAGCCCGGGGCTCAGCATCCGCCGGCCCGCCCGGGGAGAGTGCGAGGCCGTGTGTGCGTGGAGAGGCTGGAGCGGGCGTGCAGGGCGGGAGGGGCTTCACCTGCATCGAAGCGAGGCTCCTGCCAGCCACTCTGCGGCTCTCCCCTCCTCGGGCAGCCCCTGTCCCGTGCCTCCTCCGTTGACCACCAACGCGTCTTGGCCTCCTTGGGCTCAGCGCTCCCGCCCCGCACCCGGCAGCACCCGGGCAGCACCAGCCGTCACCACCGCGCTCCCCCGACCCCGGTGCGCACGGACCCGCCCCCTCCAGTGTGTGCTTAGGTTCCAAGTCCCCACCCCATCCTTTACCACCTGTCTCGGGAAGGCAGCTCCACCTCTGCCCTTTGCTTAGTGAGCAAGTGGATTCAGATGCCCAAAGCCGTAAGCCATGGGTAGGTATGAGTTTTTTCTTTGAGTCTCTTCCTCCCCTCCCTCCCTTCTGCCCTCTGCCCCTCCTCCCCTGTACTCTACCCTCCCTCTCCCTTCCCGGCCTCCTGCCTCCACACGTCCCCTCTTTCTTTCTCTCCCTTTGCCCTGCCTACCCCCCTAAGTTCCCCCCGTGACATGTATTTAGCCTACCTGCATGCAGTGTTTTTGGTCCCCGTCCCCTTAATTGCTATGAGTGTTGAAAGGACTCTGGCTCTGTCTTAAATGAGCTTCAGTACCAGCTGGTGGCTCCCAAGGAATACAGCTCTGCCCTCTGCCAACGCGGGGGCCCACTTTGGCTGGTAAACTGATTTCTAGTCATATCTGATGTGCTGCTCCGGCGGGTCTCTAAGGCACAGCCGGCCCAGCGGTTTCCCCGAAATGGAGTCCTGGTGTAGGCAGAAGCTGCACCCTGGTCCTGTGAAGCCTCCTGAGTAAGTGAGGCCAGACACCTCTCCTCCCAGCTGGGACAGAGTGCCCCAGTGTGGCCCCTCTCCCTGCAGTGACAGCCAGAGGGAAGTAGCCGCTCTGTGAAGGAGGCCCATGGGGTCAAAGGGAACTCCACGCACTTGTACATGTGGACCAGGGGGAGAGGCCAGGGGTACTACGTGGGCTCTCCCGGGCCCATTCCTAGACAGCCCAGGTTTTGGAATCAAGTTAGAGCTGGTGGAGCCTGAGCCCTGGATTCTGACCCAGCCCCGAGCCCACTGGGCTCTGTGACCATGGTGGACATCATTCAGAAAACCCAGCCCTCAGCTGATTTCCCCACCTGTACAAGTCAGGTAAGATGAGGCGGAAGGTCTCCATCAGTGCCCTAGGCCCCCTGCACCTCTGCGTCAGCCAGACTGCTGCTTCATCTGTTTACGCTTTGGAGACGTGAATGAGATGCCATGTGAAAAAGGGGTTCTGCTGCGGATTTTCTCTCATTAAACTACGGAAGTTGATTTGCCAGGGTAAAATTCCTCCCAGCATCACATTCCACTCTAGAAACGTTCTCACGTGAACCGGTTTGGGCCAGACCCAAGTAAAGAGCGGTCTTCCTCCTGCCATGCTTGGGCGTATGCCACCTCCCTGTGCTGGCAGCCTCCCCCTTCGCTGTAATCTGCTCTCCCGCCACCACGCCCAGCGCTGCTTCCTGTGTTGCTCACAGGCCGGCGGGGAGGTCGTCCCCCTTCGGTGTAAACAGACACAGCGGTAAACGGGCATCTCTCGCCTCTGTCCAAAGGCTCAGGGTCAAAACTGACGGTGCCAATAGATGGACATCTGTCGAAGCCATAGTGCACTCGCCCTTTTGTTTGTTTTTTCACATTCTCCTCATTACAGGATGGGAACATTCTGCCAGTGCACAGAGCATCACCATCCATTTGTGTTTGGGGCTGGCCTTTCATTTTGGAAACCTAATGGGGGCGGTGGGGCTCAGCAGAGTGAGCAGACAGACACCCCGCAGGGCCAAGAGGCCAGGACCCTTTCTAAAAGAATAGGAGCAGAGTCTCAAAAGGCTTCCTGGCCAGACCACTGGCATGGATGGTGTCGGGAAGCATCCCTTCCTTATCAAAGCTGATACGTGTTGCCACAGGCTACTCAGAAAGCCATTAGGCAGCCTGGCCCCCAGCCTAGGTGCTGCTGAGTGAGCATGGAAAAGGGGGCTCGCTGGGCCAGATTTTAGCCCAGCAGTGGCTGTTAGCGGAGAAGGAAGCTGGGAGCGGGGCAGCTGCTGGACCCCGGCTGCTCCGTGAGAGCTTGGTCCTGTGGAGGATTCCTCAGGATGCGGCTCCAATGCTTTCCAGCCCCTGGGGGGGAGAGCTGCCCGTGGGCAAGGATGAGTGGGCGCTGCCTGGGGACAGTAAAGGGGGCAGTAGCCCAGCAGGATGCCCTGTGAGGAGTGTGGATGTACGGGCGGGCAGGGGGCGCCCTGGTTCACACCTTCTCCCCTTGTGTCTTTCCAGATGCGCTGGCTCCCTCCCTCCGAGGCTACTTCTCAGGGCTGGAAGTCCCGTCAGTTCTGCTGAATCCCATGTAAGTACTTGGTTTCAATGAGAACTGTGTCCAGTGCCTGGACGAGCCCAGACCAGAGCAGACGTTTGATAACTGGGTGGCTGTCATCCTGCCTCAGCGCCTACTCCTGGGCTTGTCCATGCTTGTTAACAGTCACCCGACAAACTCCTTGTGGCCCAGAGAGTTCCGGGGTTTATTTTGCACAGGCAAGTTGCCCTGTTGACCTGAAGTTTCAGTTGGTGGCTCATGTCACCTTCATTTCAATTACCAGGGGAGCCGCTGAGTGCAGATTTCAGTTACTGAAGTTCTTAGCACCGTAAAAGGTCAGCGCTTCCAGGGGGCTCCGGTCCTAGGTCAGAAGGAAGGGCCTCACCAAACAGAAGGATTAGTGTTGGGTGTCAGAGTACCAGAAATCCCACACAGGAGCGTCGGAGGGGCCAGTCAACCCACACCCCGACCAGTCAGGATTCTTTCTCTGGCCCTGGCAATAAGTAAGTCAAAGGATGACACTTTTGTACTTTAAGACATCAACTTCAATAAGTTAGGATTGTACCTTTTCTTCCCCTAAGCTGACATATTTCTGAGTGTGGTCAAAGAGCACTTGGCCTCGGGTGTAACCGTGGACAGAGACTTAACACGCTTCTAAGGTCGGAGTTAAAAAGATTTTTTACCAAACGATTCTCAGAGCCTTTATAACAATATGAGCATCGTGAATCTTGAAGATTAGGAAACTCTAGGATGCAGTATTTTTCAAACTTATTTGAGACCAGGAAACCCTTTTCTCGCACAATCTTAGGAGACTAATGTTTTACATAGCACACACCTTGGGAAACCGTGCCCTCACCTCTTATCCAGAACCTACACCAGGGGCACCCATACGTATAACCCTTGGACCAGGAGTTACCTGTTAACACTTGTCACTAATATGTGATTACAGGGGGAAAACCAGGATTCTTTCCTTAAAGCTACTTGTATTTGTCCCTTATTCTGAAATTGTTCTTCTCTGTGTGTTAAAGTACCCTTTTAAAATGAAATGGTAATGTTAGTGACAGTGTGTTTCCAATGTCCTTTCTTAGAAAGGTGAAGTCAGCCGTCCGTGCTAGACACCTAAAATGTTCTTTAAAATGTTTTACTATTGTGTGAAATCTTAGTTTGCTATTTAAGGGTGACTTTTTTCTCCCTGAAAATATAAATTTTAAGCTTTTGAGGTATATTCTGGAGTCCCTTTAAGTCCAGAATTTCCTAAGTCCATGCTCCATGTCCATATGCCCATAATTAATTTTTAAATTTGATTGATGTATCCCCGGCCATTGTTTCTTTGTTCCGAAAAGCCTTCGGCGTTTGTTGTGTGGGAACCTTCTCCTTTACTGGATGACGCTGGTCTAGCGCTGTCGTGTTATACGGCTCCGGAAGGCACTGTTCCCAGGTACCTCTCTGTGACAGTGTTTATCTCTTAATTCTTGGAGGCTGGTAGGTATTCACCTAGAGGTGTCTAGGGTAAGAAAGCCGGAAATTCTGAAGCCCGTGAAAGAGTTCATGGGGTGAAATGTAGATCTGGCATGTTTTGCAGAAGCTGGTAGTTGAGGAAATGAATGAAATCGGAGGCGAGGTCGGTGGGACAGAACCTGGAGGCTCTCCTGGATGCAAAGGGTCCGCTTGTTGAGAGTGAAGAGTGACCAGGGACAGGGGCGGCACGGCGCCCGGGGAGGGCAGTGTTGAGCTGCCTGTTCTGCAGCGTCAAATGCTGTAGGAAAGCTGAGTAAGATTTTGGCAGTTCCAGTTGGCAAAAGATGGTGGTGGCATAGGGCCCAAGGAAAGAGAAGGCAGGATTGGTAAGCAGTCGAAGAGATCTACCTCCATTACCCAGAGATCTAGAGGCGGCGTGGCTACCAGAGAAGGGCCAGCAGTTGCTCCCCGCTGCCCTGGAAGTATGGCTTCTGAAATACTGTAGGATCTGCATAAAGATGTCATGTCTCCTGTGGGTGCATCATCGTTCTGAGATAAACTTGGGCCATGGGCCAGGCTCCTTCCTTGGGGTCTGAAGGGAGTTGGGGAGAGGAGGTAGTTCGGGAGGAGGATAGATCACCGAACTCATTACACTGCACTTGGGGTTGGGACTGCAGTCTCCCATCCTGCCTGAGGTTAGACCAGCTCAGTGTGGCTCCATTACCCAGGCTCCTTCTCGTCTCTTGGATCAAGTCCTTTCCAAGACAGTTAATAATCCAGGCTGTGTAATCTTAAGGAGACGTAAGTGAGAACTGAAAACAGTGGTGCTGATGAAATAACAAACATTTGAGAGCAAGATGAGTCTCCAGAAAAGGGTAAGTGCCACCAGTGGAACCGCTGGCCCACATGGCCTTCCTGTACTCAGTGGAAGGGGCTTTCTTCCCCCCTGGAAAGATGGCACCGGAATAGGGGCAGGAGTGACATCTGGTATCAGACATAAGGACCTGTACGCAGACCGGCGTCACTTCTGATGTGTGGAACGTCAGGGCTGCCTCCTCCTGGATCCTGAACATTCCAGGCCTGTTCTCCCGGAGGTCCTTCAGGGATTTTTAATTGACCCACTCTGAGCACTTATTTCTAAAGGGAAATCAGTGACTAGACTAGAAAAGTAAACAAGCTCTTTATTCTTTAAACGTGTGTTATTTATCTACTATATGGTAGATATAAAAATGTGTGAGGGCTTCCCTGGTGGCACAGTGGTTGAGAGTCCACCTGCCGATGCAGGGGACACGTGTTCGTGCCCCGGTCCGGGAAGATCCCACACGCCGCGGAGCGGCTGGGCCCGTGAGCCATGACCGCTGAGCCTGCGTGTCCGGAGACTGTGCTCCACAACGGGAGAGGCCACAACAGTGAGAGGCCTGCGTACCACCAAAAAAAAAAAAAAAAAAAAAAGTGTGAAACTAGGCCTGTGCCCCTGAAGAGCTTCAGTTCTAAGGGGCAAGAGCCATGGACACACGTTTTAAAGAGAAAGGAGAATTATTGCCCAGGATGCTCCAAAGAGAGGAGCGCTCCAAAGGATGTGGGTGTGCATGCGGACCGCCATCAGCGGCATAAGTAAGGCCACCAGAAGGGTGGTCGTCAGAGGGGTGGGTGTTACGTTTTAATTTGTTCAACATCTTGCTTGACAGACGGTGTTCAGTCTGGTTACAACGTGTGCACATCACTACAGAGTTTTGCTAATGGGTCAGCCATGTGCCCGAGAACCCCAGGAAACACAGTAACGATTGGCAGTGATCAATTTCCCAGATGGGTTGAGGATAGAAAAGCATGAGCAACTCTGCAGTCACTCCTTACAAGGAATAAGGGTTACGCAGTCTTCCTGGTTGGGTATCCAAATGTAGTTAAATAAATCAGAAAAAAGAGGGGAGAAAGAATTAGAGTTGGAGTGGACGTGGGAGGGTGTTCTTAAAGAACTCATGAAATTTCCCTGGCCGGGGACCGAGACCACAGCATAGAAATTATAAGCACGTGTAGTCACGGCCTCACCGAACTAAAGGAGAACATGGCAAGGGATAAGAATTTGAACCTGTTTGTTCCTCTTGTTTAGTTTTGGGGAGGAATGGCCTAGTCTGTCTTTGGCTGTGAGCACAAGCGCCTTGGGGATGCGGCCACGATCCGGAGAGCCCCAGCTGCTGGATGTCCAGGCAGCAGCACTTAGAGCTTAGCAGGGTGGGAAGGGCAGAGTCTTCATGGAAGCCCAGACAGCTGCTGTGGCTTCAGGCACTCACCCCCTGCCTTCTGCCTAGAAGAGGCCCCAGGGTCCTTCCCTTGTCTTCTATGAACCAAGGTCTTTCAGTCACACGTAAGGCGATTGACACAATACATATTCAGTGACCATCTGCGGGATATAAGGTACTGTTCTGGGCGTTGCAGATACAACAGTGGACAGAAGCAGACAAAACCCTTGACTTGGTGGAGGTGACATTCTGTAACAGGGAGAAGAGTAATAAAATACTAAAGTAAACAGTAGGTCGGGTGGTGAGAAGGGCTAATGGAAAAATGCCAATCAAGGAAAGACGGCGACTGTGAGGGGTCAGCAGGTGCTTCCCTGCACACGGGAGCAGAGATGAAAGCTCTCCCAGATTTATATGGGGTTCTTTTTTCAGAACAGACCTCACTTTCCTCAAGCTTAGAGGACAGTTTAACTTCTCTGTTCCTCTTCTCCCCTCCCTTTTGCTACATCCAAGTGAACAGGCTTGGGCTGGGTGGGGCTTGAAGGCAGCGCTGGCAGAAGGTGCCCGGCGGCCCGAGTGGATGAGCCCTTCCCTGAGAGGGGTCTCCACGTGCCCTGGTTCTGATTCCCTCACCCTGAGCCCCGGGGTCTGTTTTGCTTCCCGTGTGAGTCAGAAAGTAGGGACGGGCCTGAGAACCTGCCTCCTGCCAGGTACTGGGGTGGTGGCGTCCCTTCCAGCTTTCTGCTAACCACCTCCTAGCACCTGCTGAGCCATGTGCCAACCAGGACTCTTGTGACAGCCAGCACAGTCAGCTGTGGCTCCCCCTTCACCCGTGGTCTATTCTGTGAGTCTGGCTGGGATACGGAGGCCCCCGAGTACGTGCACCAGGGAGCTGCCGGCCCGGCCCCTGGAGGAAGGTCACAGATCGCGGCCGCATGTTAAGATCAGGACACTGAGCCTCGGCGTTTCCGCAGTCGCAGGGCAGGGCCACCTGCAGGAGCCGACCGTCCACTGCCATCAGCTCTCTGCGTGGCTGAAAGGAGAGCTTCAGAAGGCCGGCGTGCGCTACATAGAGGTGAACGCGTTGGGACTCCCCTCTGGTGTTTTGTGTTCTTTGGGGAGTCCGCTCCCGGGGTCTCTGCAAAGCAGACTCTGGCCCATGTGTTCTCTCTGCCCACCCGGTGAGCCCGGCGTGCGGACAAGTGTTGTTGATACAGTAACTGCAAAGAGTGGCTTGCTGATAAAACCCTAGTCTCCCAGAACCCGGCCCCAGAAGCCAGGGTCCCAGAACTCCTAAACCACCAGTCCTCAGTCCTCCCGACTAGCTTCAGCCCAGAGGCTGAGAGGAATCTGGTCATCAGTGTGATTTCCTAAACGACAAGCATCCTAAAAAGGCAGCCTTGGTCTGGCCGCCCCAGGAGGCACCCTGGGTCTGCAGGCACACCCTTCCTCCCTCCTTGCCTGTGCCCGGCAAGTGTGGACACGGTCGGGGAAACTTGGGTCAGATGATAGGTTTTGTTTCCAGGGGTGAACATTTATTTTTCTGTCCTCAACCCAACTTCTACCAGGAGACTAGAATCACATCTACTCATCTTTCAATGTTTTTATAGTGAAATTCTGGGGAAAACTTTTTTTTTTTCCTGACTCTGAGAAGAGAGATGCCCTGGGAAGGCGATCTTTCCTTCAGCCTGCCGCATCACCCCAGAGGCCGTCTGAGCGCAGGGCATGGTCTCCCTGCAGCATCCCGGGGCAGCTTTCCACAGCACATTGTACGCTCCTGTCCACAAAGCCCTGTGCGCCAAAAGCAGGTTCTCTGTCCCGGGAAGGAGAGCAGCGCTGAAGACTTGAGGAACGTTAGCGGGGAATCGGGCACCGGTGTCCATGTGCTGGGCGAAGGCCTGCCTTCCTCAGCACCAGGAATTCTTGATGAAACCAGCCAGCTCGGAGGCAGCCATGCCTGCAGGAAGAATATTAAAAATGTGTTGCTCACTAAGTGTCTGCCTCTTCCTGTCTCAGAATTCTCAGACACTGGGAATAGCAGGGTATGTTCACAAGCGTTAGCTTTTGGGTTTTGTTTCCTAGTAGGTGCCCGGAGCAAAGTCGAGTTCATTGGTGCACGTGATAGCACAGGGTTCTCCTGGAGGGTTGCTTCTGTGGCCTTGGGCTGACCAGAGTTGTCCCTGGGGTCTGGGGTGGCCCCTGGAGTTGGTTAGGTTTCGGGCTGCTCTCGGGGGCCCTCAGATGCCGTGCCTTTCCTCTGTCTAGTCCTGGGGGACGTGTGTGCAGAGGCCCTGCCTGTCTGCCCCCGGGGGGCTTATGCCCTGGTGCTCCTGAAGGGGCACGCTTTTCTCCAGGTGCCCTCCCCACTGGGCTTGCTGCCAGGGAGTCCCTGGGGGGCACCCCGGCCCCCGAGAGCCGCCTCCCGCTGGCTGCACCACGTCCCAGTGAGAGCTCTTCGTGGCACTCCCAGTTGGAGCTTGTCCTCAAGCTCAGCAATGGAGGCCTTTGGTGCTGGTGCCTTTGCCTCGCAGCTCCTTACCCTCGGAACAGGCCCGGGGAAGCCGGCAGCCGGGGTTGCTGTCACCGCGGGTGTTAACGGCTCATCTCTTTCTCCACCCCAGGTTCCAGGTGTGTGATGGTGGCTGCAATCTGTCTTGTGGGTATTAACGCAATCTTCAAGTGGCTCCTGTTCTCGAGCTGTTCTACAAAACTGGAGCGCGCTGGTGAGTTCCAAACTCAGAGACTGAACGGTTCCTCCCAAGAAGCAGCGTGTCCCGGGCAGGGCACGACCGCGTGGAGTGGTGTAGTCGGGACCATCCCACCAGCATCCCCTGGGGGTGGGGCCCCTCCGGGGGCTGCGGTGGGCGCTCGGAGTTGAGACCTGCTGGTGTGGGTGCTCGGGATCGGCGTGCGCTCGTCTCCTCCAGCTGCCGTCTGCTGAGGGAAAGTCGTCCCAGGGTAGCAGGTGAGCTCTGCGGGCTCTCAGAGCACGTCACCCAGCGCTTGGTCCTCACAGCCTTGCTGGGCGAGGCTGTCAACACCTCTCATCCAGCAGTATCCGGGTATGAGGTATTCCATCAAAGGGAACATATATATGAATGAAGTTTTTCCCTTGAAGCGCTAAGGCTTTTTTTTTTAACCATTCTGGTGGAAATCTTCAGATGTAGTGTGTATATTCCTTTTGATCTGTTAATCCAGTTATACGGAGTATAGTGCAGCCCTTTCTTGATGACTTGGAGACATTCTGAGCCTCTAAAGAAACGGGGCGATTGCCCTTGGGCATGACTGAATTATAATGGAGTCTAAGTGGACTCCTCTAAACTGCGGGGCTTTTCTAGTGGTGAAGACTTTGGTGATTTGTCCGTCTTCTCCGTCGCTACCAGCTGTCACTGCTCAGTTCTTTCACTTCTGGCAGTAAGCGTTGTCTCAGAACAGTCGTGCAGCAGGGTTCCAGGAGGCGACCTGCCTGCTGGGCACCACATGTGGGGCTTCCAGTCTCTTTGGAAAGCTTGACCTAGAACAGCAGGAATGCCAGGGGCAGGCCAGCAGCAGTTATGTCCCAGCCCAAATAAGGTGGCAGATTTCATCCCTGCGAGGGGCCTATAAAGAAAAGATGAGTCATAAAGAGAACAAGATTCCTGCTAAGGGCAGAGAACCAGGCAGTTGGGCCTAGGAGGTCATTACCACATTTGGGGCATAAGTAAGCTCGTGCTCAGAAGACCACCTCTCAGTGCCCCCCAGAGGCGCGTGTAGTGGGCGCGTGCAGCCTGCCCACCCTGCCTGGTTGGGGGGCCGGCATCAGGCACTTGGGGTCTTTTTTCCCACTGATGTCTGTTTCTCACACTAACGAAACTGACCAACAGATAAAGAGTTTTCCACATCACACAGGGCAGCCAAGAGATATCCCACTAGTTCTACAGCCTTCTAATCGATCAGGTTTTCCTCTTCTCATGGTCCTTAACAGAAGTGCCCACAGTATTCTTATGGATATTACCACTCAGTAAAACTGTTTAAAAAGACAAGATCTTGCGCTTTGCTTTCTCTCCTCCTCTGGGGAAATTTAAGGACCAATTAGAAGCCACACATACAATTTTTTAGAAGCAGCTTTAGAGTAGGGATTTTTTATTTTTTTATTATTATTTTTTTTAGTGTAGTAAATCAGCCCAGATCTCAGTAACTGGGGCACACGCGGATGAGCCCTGTCGGGAAGCAGCAGCAGCTGGAGCACGTGGTGACTCTCTGCAGACAGTGGAAGGGCCTGGTGACAGTGGGGAGGAGAACCGGCTCGGTCCTGGGTGGCCCGCGTGGACGGGGTCTTCAGCACTAGCCGTGTTCACGGTGGGGCTTACCAGCCCCAGGCCACCCATCGGTTACAAGAGTGTGGAGGAGGCTTTCCCCTCCCCAGCTCTGAAGTCAGCCAGCACTGCAGAGATAGGCCTGGCCTGTGAGGAGGGAGGATCTCTGGCCCCGAGGGCGGGCCTCCTGAGGGTGAGGGCTGGCGTCCACCCAGGGCCACAGCGGGGGGCGGCCAGCGTGAGCTCGTGTCCGTGGCCAGTGGTGCACTGGTGCAGGGCATGCATCTTTAGAGTAGGGAGGAGTTTCTAACCACAGAGGACTGTTCCCTGGAGACTCTATAGACTGTGAAGCTTTTAAAATGTTAGTCTTTGTGTTACAAATTAGTACCAGCATTTGATTTTTCAAAAGTCAAGCTGACGGGTATAAAATGAAAACTAAACCACTCTTATTAATAAACCTTAGTCATATGATGTTGGGATTTGGATGGAAGGGAATATTTCTTACCTGACTTATAGTAAAAATGAATAAATGTTAGAAAAACTCTTGGGGAAAAAATCATTAGTAAATAGGTCAAGTATAGATACAAATGGATTGGGGGAAAACAGAAAGAGGATTTTCTTCTTGCTGGGAGAAAACACTCACAAGGCGCTTGGATCAACACACTCTAACTTAACCAACCTACCAAGCTGCCTCGGGGAAGAGCAGCCTCTCCTGTGGGTCTCAGCGTTGGCCACCCCCAACCCCACCAGGGCAGCCGGCACCATGACCCATACCCATCGGCAGCTGTCCCCAAGCACTGAGGGACACGCAGTGATCTCCATCAAGGACAGCTGAAATGAACTGGTTTAGAATTGTGTAATATTCCTTAAGACACAGGGAGACACTCTCCATTGTCTTCAAATAGAGACAGTGGTGACCTGCTTCAGACAAGATTTTATACACATTTTCTTCCCTTGTTTATCCCATCACATGCATGTCATAGTTGACCCCCTTTCCGGAAAGGTTCTGTGAGGAGAGTCTGCTCTGTAAACAGAGCCTGACTCTCTCCCACCCCCCATGGTGCTCTGTGTTCCCGGATGTCTTTGCTTTCTGTTTAAAATGTCCTTGTTAATACATTCCAAGGTTTGAACTCCGTTCCTAGCTAAACCCCTTTCCTTGTTTACAGGGATTGAAATAGCCACATTTTGACCTTCTATTCAGTCTGCAACATCTATGGCAATGCGGACGCATTCTTTTCCCATGTGAGAACTGCATTTACCCAGCACAGTTATGGAAAAGCGGAAAAGCTCAGGAAACTATCGACTCACCCCTTTGTTTCTTCCCTCCCTGTTCTTTTTCACTTCAAAAGATCCGACTTTCTACGCAGCCTTAGATTAACCAGCCCCGTCCATCTTTCTTCCTGCTCAGGGGCCCAGGAAGGGGACAGAGGACCCTTAAGTCGGGTGTGTTGCTTATCGCCTCAGAAAGCTGGGGCGCCTTCCCAGTCCCCGCATCAGCTTTCTGTAGAGGCCCTGTCAGGGCCGATGTGCAGAGCCCCACGTGGGCCCCAGGCACAGTCTCCTGGCTCTCAGCCTAGCCTGGGCATTATCAAGGCTGGGGGCCACATCCCATTAATAGCCCATCGTTCCCGTTTCATTTGTCCTAGAGTCCAGGTGTCTGCATTTTTGCTACATGCAAGTGACTTGTGTCTGGAGTAGAGGATGGTGGAGACAGTCTCAGGGAGGGAAGTAATCCTTGTGAAAGCCAAGTAAGTGGCCTGGACCGTGAGAGCTCCAGCCAGGAGATGAGAAAGCCCTGCAGCCTGAAGGGATCAGGAAAGGCTGGAGGAAGTGGTGCTTAAACTGAGTTTTGACAGATAGTAGGGTTTGTGTATGCGGAAATACACTAACAGAAGCGGGGGACGTAAGAATGACTGTGTGGTCTTGTGGAAAATGGATTTTGATGAAGGTTTTGAGGGTCTTGGGGAGGCAGCGGATCTGAGCCAGGTAGCAGGAGGTGCTTTAGGAATTGTCACCTTACTGCCCAAAGCAAAAGGCATGGTCTAGTGGAAACACGTACCAGGAGAGGCGAACCAAGCCGGTGATGGCGGTGTCAGAGTGACCTGAGAGTGCAGGGCGTGTCTGGGACGCATCCGTGTGAAGGCCAAGTGGTGAGTCTTGGTAGAGACGCGTTGCCTTTGAGGTCGTGGCAGAAACGCCCAGGGCAGAGCTGATGGGAATGGGGAGAACTGCCCGGGAGCTGGCAACGTGCACTTGCCTGAAGGTGGCCTTTGAGCTCCGGAGAAGCAAGCAGACCTAGGCCAGGCAGGCCCTGCCTCACCGAGCCAGGGGCTGTAAGAGCTTTGTCCTTCCTAAACTAGTGGGCGGCCCTCTCCAAACCCATGCTCTGTGAGAGGACCCTCAAGTTCCCAGAGCCTACGGGCTGCCCGCTGCTGTCCCCTGTGAGTTGTTCCGAAGTGGGAACTGCTGTTCCTTGGCACTGGTTTCCTGGAATCGACGACATCCACGGCTTCGGTTGCTGGCATGGGGTCAAGTTTGGAATGACGTGGGACTTGTCATTCCAGGCCTGACAAGCCAAGACTGAGGAGGAAGGAAGCTGGCCTCGTCTCCGGGTCCCCAAAGCTGGTTTCCCTCCTCCGTGGACGGACAGAGACTGGCAGGTGGGGGAGGCCCCTTTGGCAGCCAGAGGGCCGCAGATCAGACGCTCATGGGGACTGAGGCTCGTGAGTTCATTAGAGAACGTCAGCTGCTACAGCACCAAAGACCAGGCCTGGCCCTGTGACTCCCCCCATAACCCTGGGCACGTGCATTCCTGCCACCCACCGGGCCTGCTTCAGGCCGTGCACACCTGGGCTGGATCGGGGGTCCTGGTGCCCCACCCCCTGCTGGGTAGAAATCAGGCAGGAGAAGAGATGTAGCTTTCACGAGGGGGGGGGGTTCTTCTGCTGGCCCTGCTGAGTGTCACAGTACGTGTGACCTGCACCAAAGATGGGGAGTGAAGGGTCCTGGCCCACTTCCATTCCTCCGGCACTGAGCGAGTCTGGGGGGCTGATCCCCACTACTGTGCTGGGCACCAGGGGAAGCAAAGGAATTTTCCTAAAGGAGGTGACCACCTCCTGCTGGACAAATGAGAACTCGGAGAAGCTGAAGGGAGGACACGGGGACCTGGCTCCCCAGAGCTCGAGTTGGGAACATTTCTAAACTGAAGGGGACACTCGTTATCCTTTCTATAATCGTAACTAAATGATAGGCGAGGACTAATTTAATAGTTACAACAAGCTGAAGAGACAGGTAAGTGTTAACCTGACCTCAGAGAAGAGGTTCTGGATGTCCAGATCCCTACTCTTGAGAGCAGTGTCCTACCTTCTCCCCATGGAGTTTTCCATGGGCCACAGGTTTGTGGTTATTATATTTGGTCTTCTGACTTGTGGCTCATTAGTTTTACCCATTTCTACTGTCAACCAAAAACTAGGCTCTGACAAGATATACTGGGACATAGTTTAGATCCAGCTGGCACTGGATGGATCTGGGTGGAAGAGGAGTGTTCATTAAGATCGTCCAATTAGCTGTGTCTGAAAGAGTTTAACTCAGGGCAGGACAGGGGCTGTTAACAGCAAGGACGGCTTCCTCCCACATAGAAAATTCTAGTAGTATATGCTGATTACTTCTACGTATACCTTTCCGGCAATCACAGATTTATGTGAGTCTGACCTGTTGGTAAGATGGCAAGAAAACAAGGGACTGGGGAGTTGGAGAGATGAAAGTAAAATGAGTGACAGAATAAGAGTAGAGCATCTACAATGCAGCCTTCACGTAAGTGAGTAAATCCAGACACAAAGGAGCTGAGAAGTGTTTAAGAAACTCCTGGGACCAGGGCGGGGGTGTGCCAGGGACGAAGTCTAGATGATTGTCCAAAGGCCCTTTATTCTGCCACGAAGCAAAAACAAATATGAACGTTTCCTTGCAGGGGAGAGAGGGCTTGAAAAGATTCTAGTAAGAGAAAGATAAACAGAAATTAAATACCCACTCCCCGTGTTTGTAAAGCCAGACCACTGAGCGTCTGGCTTGTGAGTGGTCTTCATCTGGAGGGTCAATGAGGATACTCCGTGTTTACAGAAAGGTGTACACATGCGCCGTTGTAGGGAATCACCAGGAGTCTCTGAGCCGTGGCTTCTATACACTGGTGTCCCGAAACAGCCCCGTGGCTCAGAGGAAGACCACGCACTTGTGAGACCCACTGCCCTTACATGCTTTCTTTCTGTTTCAGGCTGGAACCCGCCCAGTTTTGGTCCCTTCAAGACTCTGCCACAGCCTCTATCACACATCTGTTTTTCTCGAAGAAAAAAAATACAATAAAAATGTTTTACTCTTTTACACTGTATAATTTGTAAGAAACCGTGTTATTTGTGAACGCATGGTCTGCCATTTCTGTACAGTTTGGAGATATTTTCGAATGAAACATAAAAGATGTCAACGATAAAATCAAGAGAGTGAGTATTTTTATACCAAACATTTTAAGTACGACAGGATGGATGATCTTACACTGGATTGGATCACAGATTTTGTGCTTGACTTTTGAATGCTTGTAATTTAAAATATCTATTTTTTTCCTCTAAAAGAAACTGCATGTTTAAGGCATGTTTTTAAATATTATCAAAATTTCCAGAATCATGGTGAATGTATAGAAATCTGTTTCCCTGGCCTGAGTCCAGGGTCCATGAGTAACGCAGCGTTAGATGTTAGAACCGCTAGTGCAGTACTCGGGGTTTACTTCCAGGTCTAGTAGGACACCCTGCAAGACAATCAAAGGCCTCCAGGAGCTTCTATCTATCTTAACGGCGGCAGGTTCCCAGCTGGGCAAAGCAGCCTTTCCTTGGTGCACATTCCTCACTTAGAAGAGCCCGGCAGCTCCCGAGGTAACTATACGAACTGTGGGCTGAGTGTTGGGTTTTGCCGTTTTCTTATGTTTTTCTTCTACCAGCACGCTCCTGTGTGTGCCCAGCTGACGCGCGACTCCCCCGGTGAACGTGCTGAGTCTAAGGGGAAGCCTTGGCTTGGGAGGCCAGCCCGGGCCCAGGAGGCAGCCGCCTTTGCCCGGCCCACCTGGCTGCAGTGGGCAGCTCCCATCCCCCAAGTGATTTTGCAAAACATGGGTTGAACTGAGCTGGTGTTCCTGAGCCTTGGCAGCAGCAGGCCAGACACACCACTTAAAACATGATCTTGAATCCCATGTGCTCACTGTGACACTACCTGCCCCATCGGCCCAGGGGGAGGTGTGCAACCAGTGGCATCTGGAATGAGTACTCGTCAGCTTGCTTCAAGACTCCGTCAAAGCCAGTCAGTCTAGCGTGGTAAGCCGACACTTCCAGAGTCTGTGGCAGCTCACTCTCCCCCTTGTTGGAGAAGAGCCGGGTGTAAAAATATATTGACCTAAGAATTTTTAACTGCTGATATAGCTAAACATGACCACAAGCTTTCTTACTGATCTGCTCACGCCGTGCTGAAGATTTCGATGTTTTAATGACTATAGTATATTATACATGGTTGGTGTCAGGTTTTCTAGTTTCATTATTTTCCATCAGAAGTAAAGAGATCAAGACACTTTTAGAAGCTCATCACCAAAAAAACGAAAGGAGCCAGGGGTGAGGGGCGCTCACCCTCACAATAAATGACAGGAAGGAACGTCCCTGCCACACCCAAGCCCTGCTTAGGGCTTCATCGCCGCCTGGTTCGTGGTGACAGTTCTGTACTCTTGTTTCTAAGGAAAACAGCAACTTCCACCCAGTCTATTATGCTTTTATAAACTGTTTAAAGGTACTTTTCTATTGTCATTTTTAAGAATAAAGTGCTAATTCCAGCTGTCACACCACTGCTTGCCATATTCCTTTTTGTAAGACCAACCCAGGGCATCCACACTGCAGACCAGGGAGCAGCGTTTTTGCTCCCATTTTCAGGTCTGGACAGAGCTAAGCACTGGCCCTTGAGCCCAGGACAGAGGGGCTAAGGGAAGAAAGGGGCAGGGATGGGAGAGCCTGGACAGCCCATGCCAAGGCTCTACTGGGGGCGCCTGCTAACTGATGGGACACAGCGGCCGTGACCAGAGCCTCCCGACCCACAGGAGGGTCGCCGGGGAGACTCACACCCCTTTCCTGATGCCTTTTACTGCGCTCAGCAGACCCCACATCCTCCCCAGGCTACAAAGCTTAGCTCAGGCCTATCTGAAATCTGTAGTTGTGGTTTTCTACTGACCTAGAGTAAGAAATATATTCTATTGAGAAGCCAGGCCTTGATAGCCAAGACCATAAAGTGCTTTATATAAATATATTCTCACCAACTCCTCTTCCCCCAAAAGGGGGAGGGGGCCATAGCACTCAATTCCAACTAATGGCAACCACCACGAGCAACTATTCGTCTCGCTGGGCACTGACGTTATTGGTTCTGTGGTTTGGATCTCACGTTCCTTTTACAGAGAAGACTAGCCACCAAAAGTGGGTGAAGGCAGAAAAGGACCACACAGCTCAGCGCCCTGCCCAGGCTCTGCAGGCCACATCTGCCATGGCTCTGGGATCATGGCTCTGGGACAGGCTTGATGGTGCACTTTGCCTTCCGCCCATCTGGGACCTCCCAACTCCAAGGCACCAGAGACGAGCCAGACAGCCTAGGTATTGAGGGTGCCTCCCCCGGAAGGGCTGAACACAGTCACTGCCATAGGTTTTTGCACAAAGGGCCTTGGGGTGGATGAGTGAGTGCCTGGGTCACCACTGCTGTGCAAGTGACAAGTCTGGACAGTACCTACCTGTCTAGCGTGAGCTCCAGACACAACCCCACTTGAACACTTGAACACCAGCTTCATTTTGTGTCACCCCACGGAGCACAAACACTGGAACTGGGAATTCGCGATAAGGGCAGGTCTGTCTGTTCCCTCTTACTTCTGCGCATAATGTCCCAGTCTTGTAGACTCCAGCAAGATGATAACTAAGCCATCCGTTGTTACCAAGTAAACCCTCCATTGGGAGGGGAGATGTGCCGCTTAGAACACAGGACTAATGTCATAAAACTGGCATTAAGTACTAAAATTAAGTACTATGCCTTCTACCTCTATAACAAAATTAAAAATTAAAGGAATCTGGAAAAGAACCTTAAAACTTGCAAAATGAAAGTTACAGTATAATCATAAAGGCTTCAAATTCCCAGTACCTGAATATATGTCCAAACCTACTTTCATAGGAGAGGAAGCATGACTGGACACCCCAAGAACTCTTGGTGTCTGTGTCACGGTGACATACAGGAATCAACTAGTTATTTCTGAGTGCTTTGGGCAAGGCATGCTTAGCTCAAGGAATACAAGCAGACTTCCTACTGTATCCCCCATCTATCACTGGGACGTCCAACTGTTAGGTGAAAAGTGTATTCTTACCCAGTGTGAAGAGAATTTTCAGCACGCAGCTGCTCTCTCACTCTTCCAATGTCATCCCTGTTCTATCACACCTCCTCATGACATCAAACAACTGGACAACATTCTGAGAAGGCAGAAGAGTGTGTTACTAGTGATGTGTCATCTGAAATGCTGGTCCTCAAAACGCCTACACTGAAACTCATGACTGTGATGCTGAAAAACCATACTGAGTCAGCTAACTGATAAGGCCCTCTAAACAGGAAAACATTTAACTGCCACAGTGCAGCTCTGTCTACTGCTGCAGAACG
Organism: Delphinapterus leucas; assembly: GCF_059928025.1. Taxonomy (NCBI): domain Eukaryota; kingdom Metazoa; phylum Chordata; class Mammalia; order Artiodactyla; family Monodontidae; genus Delphinapterus; species Delphinapterus leucas. The sequence continues at coordinate 23,502,820 of NC_143149.1, forward strand.
TCCTGGCTGGTACCCAACTCCCCTAGACTGGCCTGGCTCTAACCACCCCAAGCCCCCAGATGCCAATATGCCGTGAGAAACCTTCCTGACCTTCCTCAGGTGCTGCTTCACCAGGGCTTCCACAGTACAAACCACACTTCCCGGCTTTATGAGGGGAAAGGGCCCTGTGACCATGAACCGTAACAACATGCCCATAAATCAAGACCCAGGGAAGCCTTCCACTCCCCACTGCTCACACCCGTCTCTCATTTGAAGTGAAACTCTCACCATGCTAACTAACAGTAAATTAGAAATTTACTTAGGCTAGATTAAATTAAACCCAAACTTCTCCTCTGGGCAAAAGGACACACCTACATGGAACAGGAAATGATGCTCAGGTTAAAATATTTACCTGGACAAAAGAGCACTTTTCCCCTAAAACCAGAACGCAGAAAAGTTCAAAATCTCATATGACAGTCAAGTGCAAGGTAAACCTGACTTTGGTGTTTCTGAAGCTGATCCTGCCAAGGTCAGGCTATGATTTACAGCAGTGTCTCCTATTAGTATCCTTCTGTGTTTTCACTTATTTTTTTAAAAAGTTAAGGTAAGTCTGCACTGAACGTCCTTTAACCCCTGCAAAGTTCTGGGTGGCTGAAAGTCACTGGGTTCTCACAGGGTCTTGAGACCACATGGTCTGAGTCACAGGAACGTGCTGGCCCATCTCCAAACCAGGAGAGCTGGACAAGTGCTACAGGCCTAACTGTCCAAAGGGCCCGTGGCAGCAGCCTTGCCACTTCGCCTGAGAGCACCAGCACACCTCTAATGGAAATCCCATTATGAAGGAAAATGCGCTTTTGCTTTTTGAACTGTGGCCAGAAGGAAGGTCGACAGCACAATGCCAGGGCCTATTCTAGCTCTGTGTTTCCAAAGTGCTCATTCAACATGACGCTCACAGGACAGGGACAGGGGTTCCAAAGTCCGGTTCATCTGAGAAGTGGTTTCCAAGAGGTCCTTGGGCCTCCCCCACCCTCTGCTCCCCACAGAACATCTAGTCTCTCAGAACAAGCCCAAAAAACACACCCGAGGAGAGGATGGACTGTCCCACGTGAAGCTCCAAGGGCGGCAACACATGATACAGGTCATCGCGCTGTCTCCACACACAGCACCCCAGCTTCGCTACACAGCAACAGTGCCGGACCCAGCTTGTTAAGAACAGTCAATAAAACCTTAAAAAACACAAAATAAATCATTTTTGCAAGTAGCTAGGAGGAAGAGGGGACACCAAGTCTCATTTTCTATGCCTCAGAAAACCATTATTAGCTGATATGAACTGGGGAACTTATAAATCCAAATGCCCCATTCCCACATCCAAAACGTTTTTTCTGCTAGTGACTTCAGTCAGCTCACAAAAGAACCAAGGGCTGTATGTCTGCAGTGCCCTTGCTACAAACAATGGAACGGGAAGTAGCTGCCCTGCCTTATCGCTGAGACTCTGCTCCACACGTATCAAGCGCGGCTCCAACCCGAGTCCCACCATCATCTCGCCACACTTAGAGGATGTAACAGCAACAGTCAAATGTCATTTTTTACACTTTTGGGCTCAAATATATTTCAGCTATCCCCTAAAAGCCTCAGCTTACGGTGATGAATTATAGATCAAATGCACTACAGACTGTCTTAAACTTTTAACACACCCAGACACGCCCATTCCAACTTCCTTCTGTTAAACAGGCCACAGACCCAGCAGAAACGGGCAGAGGTAAGAACGTGACTTTGACTTTAACTTGAATTTCTGGTGGATATGTTTCTAGGTGCCCAGAAGAACTGGTAAAGAACTTCTTTCTTTTTATTACAACCCTCAAACACAACTGGGTTCGTATCACAATTTCCCACAAAGACTATATCCCTCCCCACATGTCAAAACAGCCAGAAAACAATTAACAAAATGGAAACAGTAAAGTCCTCACCTAACAATAATTACTTTAAACATAAGTGGATTAAATCCTCCAATCAAAATACCCAGAACTGCTGAATGGATTAAAAAACAAGATCCAATGATATGCTGCCTATCAGAGACTCACTTTAGCTTTAAAGACACAGACTGAGAGCAAAGGGAATAAGGTATTTCAGGCAAATGGTATTCAAAAGAAAAGCAGGCACAGCTATACTTATGTAAGACAAAATAGACTTTAAGAATGGTAAAAAGAGACAAGGTCATTATACAATGATAAAAGGATCAATCAATCAAGAATATATAACAACTGTTGGAAATTCCCTGGCAGTCCTGTGGTTAGGACGTGGCACTTTCACTGCCAGGACCCAGATTCAATCCCTGGTCAGGGACCTAAGATCCTTCAAGCCATGTGGCGCAGCCAAAAAACAACAACAAAAAAGAATACATGACAATTGTAAATACTTATGCACCCAATCAGAGCACCCAAACATATAAGCAAAAACTAATAAAACTAAAAGGAGAAATAACCTGCAATAAAATAATAGTTGGGGACTTTAATATCCCACTCTCTACAATAGACAGACCATCCAGACAGAGGGTCAGTAAGGAAACAGGATTTGAACAACACTAGGACTAAATGTACCTAATAGACATATACAGTTGACTCTTGAACTGCATGGGTCCACTTATATGTGGATTTTTTTTTCCCAATAAATACACACTACAGTACTATACAATTCATGGTTGGTTGAAACCACAGATACAAGGGCCAACTGTAAAGTTACATGCAGAATTTTGACTGTGTGGGGCTTCCACACCCCTATCCCCCATGTTTTTCAAAGGTTAACTGTACAGAACATTCTACCCAACAACAGAATAGGCATTCTTCTCAAGCACATGTGGAATATATTCTATGATAGACCATATGTCAGGCCACAAAACAAGCCTTAGCAAATTCAAAAAGACTGAAATCATACCAAGTATCCTCTCCAACCAGATGGGATGAAACTAGAAATAATAAAAGGAGGAAAACTGGAAAATTCTTGAACATATGAAAATAATGCTCACCTGAACAACCAATGGATCAAAAATGAAATTAAAGGAGAAATTTAAAAGTATCTTGAGACAAATGAAAATGGAAACACAACACACCAAAACTTATGGGATACAGCAAAAGCAGTTCGAAGAAGGAAGTTCATAGCAATAAACACCTACATTAAGAAACAAGAAAAATCTCAAACAACTTAACTCTACACCTTTAGGAAACAGAAAAAGTACAAACTGAGCCCAAAGTTAGCAGAAGGAAGGAAATAAAAAAAGACTAGAACAGAAATAAATAAAACAGAAAAGCAGTAGAAAAGATTAACCAAACTAAGAGTTGGTTTTTTGAAGAGATAAACAAAACTGATAAACCTCTAGCTACACTAAGGAAAAGAGAGGATCCAAATCAACAAAACTATAAACGAAAAAGGAGACATTACAAGTGATACACAAAGAATCATAAACAGCTACTATGAACAACTATATACAACAAACCAGACAACCTAGAAGAAATGGAAAAATTATTAGAAACATATAACCTACCAAGACCAAATCAGAAGAAATAGAAAATCTGAAAATACCAATTGCTAGAAACAGTAATCAAAAATCTTCCAACAGGGACCTCCCTGGTGGTCCAGTGGCTAAGACGCTGTGCTCCCAATGCAGGGGGCCCAGGTTTGATCCCTGGTCAGAGAACTAGATCCCACATGCTGCAATTAAAGCTCGGGCACACCGCAACTATGACCCAGCGTAGGCAAATAAATAAATTTTTAAAAAAAAATCTCCCAACAAAGAAAAGCCCAGGCCCAGATGGCTTCACAGGGGAACTTCATCAAACATTTAAATAAGAGCTCATGCCAATCCTTATCAAACTCTTCCAAAAAACTGAAGAGGAGGGAACATTCCTAAACTCATTTTATAAGGCTAGCATTACCCTAATATCAAAGCCAAAAAAGTACACTACCAGAAAAGAAAACTAAAGGTCCATATCCCTGATGAATATAGACGCAAAACTTCTCAATAAAATACTAGCAAACTGAATTCAGCAGTACATTAAAAAGATTATTCACCATCATCAAGTAAGATTTATCCTTGGGATGCAAGAATGGTTCAACATACATAAATCAATTTGGTATGTCACATTAATAGAATGAAAGAAAAAAATCATATGATCATCTCAAAAGGTGCAGAAAAAGCTTTCCAAAATATTCAACATCCATTCATGATAAAACACTCTTAACAAATTAGGTACAGAAGGAACATATCTTAACATAATAAAGGACACATAAGTCCACAGCTAAAAGGTGATGGGAAAACTGGACATTCACATGTACAAGTATGAAACTAGACCCCTAACTTACACCACTCACAAAAATTAAATCAGAGTGGATTAAAGACTTAAATGTAAGACCAAAATGCATAAAACTCCTAGAAGAAAACAGCTCCTTGGCACGAGTCTTGGCAATAAACTTTTGGATACAACTAAAGCACAAGCAACAAAATTGCAAATAGACAAGTAGGACTATATCAAACTAAAAAGCTTCTGAACATCAAAAGAAATAATAAAATGAAAAGACAATCTATGGAATTGGAGAAAATATTTGCAAACCAGTTATCTTATGATAAGAGGGTTACTATCCAAAATATATAAAGAATTCATACAACTCAATAACAAAAAAATAAATAAAAAATAATCCAATTAAAAGATGGACAAAGGACCCGAATAGACCTTCATCCAAGTAAGATATACAAATGACCAACAGGTACCTGAAAAAATGCTCAACATCATTAATATAATCATTAGTGATGCAAATCAAAAGCACAATAAGCTATCACCTCACACCTGTCAGAATGGCTAGTATCAAAAAGACAAGAGATAACAAGTGCTGGTGAAGATGTAGAGAAAATGGAATCCTTGCACACTGTTGATGGGGTTGTAAACTGGTATAGCCACTGTGGGCGGAAGTTCCTCCAAAAGTTAACAGAAACTACCATATGATATTGCAATTTTACTTCTGGGAATACATCCGAAGGAAACAAAAACACTAAGTCAAAAAAGAGATATCTGAACCCCCATGTTCACAGCAGCATTATTTACAATAACCAAGACGTGTTCCCCATTGTTCCCTAGTGGATGAATGGATACACACAGATACACACACACACACACACACACAAATAGAACCTTATTCATCCATAATAAAGGAGGAAATCCTGTCACTTGCAACAACATGGATGGACCTTAATGGCATTATGCTAAGTAAGTCATACAGACTAAGCAAATACCAAATGATCTCATTTATATGTAGATTCTTAAAAGAAAAACCTCACAGAAAAAGATCAGATTTGTGGTTACCAGAGGTGTGGGCCAGGGTGAGGGGAAATTGGACAAAGGTGGTCAAAAGGTACAAACTTACAGTTTTAAGATAAATAAGTACAAGGGATGTAATGTACAGCAAGAGGACTACAGATAGCACTGCTGTATGATACATGTGAAAATTGTTAAAAGTAAATTCTAAGGAGTTCTCATCGCTTGTTTTTGGTATGTATATGAAATGAGTGACATTAAACTTACTGTGGTAATCATTTTATGATGTATGTAAGTCAAATCTTATGCTGTGCATCTTAAAACTTACACAGTGCTGTATGTCAACTGTATCTCAATAAAACTGGTGGGGGTGGGTATGTATAGACCAGAAAAAGTAGGTATACTTGGAGACAAGCCAGCTCCAGATTTTTTTTTTTTTTAAAAAGAGAACTAGTTTATGCCATAAAATATTAAAGCTCTTCCTTACTAGCAAAAATCCTCTACAAAGCAAGACAGATTTAGTTTCCCATTTTCTAAATTATCCTGAGGAGTCTCAGTTTTACACCTTTTCATGCCATATTTTCGGGCTTGTATATAAGAAAGAGGTAAGATGACACTGAAATAGGATGACACTGAAAATGGATGAGAAGTAAACAAAAAGGATAAAAACTAAAACAGCAAAAAGGCTCCTTGTCATCTGCACAAAGTACTTACTGCTTTGGGCTATCATCATACCTTTTTTGAGAACACCAAACCTTGCTTTTATAATCTACCACAATGTGATATGAGAACCATAACAATCACCCCGAAGGGCCACCACAGACCATAAAACAAGCACAGATAAGGAAAATGGGTAGTTTACCATAGAATGATGGAATGGCCACAGATTTCCCCAAAAGTCATCACAACTCTTAACCCACATGTGTGACAGCAGCTCTCCTGAGCTCAGCCAGTGATTGGGAGACAGAGGGAGTCTCTGAAAGAAGAACCTCAGGGCCAAGCCCCATCAGGGCTGGGACACAGTCATGTCTTCATCCTTGCTAGAGATGGCATGAGAACATGACTTGCGAAATCCAAGAGGCTAAATACTGATTTATCCTTTTAAAAGCAAGCATTAAAAAATCACATGTAGTGTACCTTTACTGCTTCATCTGCTACCAAGAGGCACACCTTAGGTTCCAACTGTGAAATCCACACGCTCAGCAACGCAGCCCAGACCTCGGTCTCCAACAGCATTCCAGACACCACCTGTGGGAGTCAAAGACAAGCTGCCACCCGTCACTGCCAAGAACGGAAAGAAGCAAACTGAACTCACTGACATCTCAGAGCTCCTTCTACAACGATTTTATTATAAATATGCTCTTTTGGAATAAACAAATACTGCAGTCAAGACTATTGGCAAACCTGTTCTAAGGTAATGAAAAGGAAAATGGAACCAGGAACCACTTAGAAGTAGAGATAAATAGCAAAGTCACCTGCATGCCATGCTGAGCGCCTTTCCCCCAAGAAGGAGGTTAACAGGGGACATAACATTTCTCATTAGCCCATTAATGAAAATAAGCTTCAAGTTTGGTAATTTGCACTAGTTCTGTAAACTGAACTGCTCCTGTCCTCGGTCCTAAGAAGTAGAATGGGAAGACAGTCAGTCTTCAGATCCCAGCGTCAGCAAGGAAGATCTTGACTTTGTAACTCTTTGCTCTCAGACAAAACTGTCCACTACTTGCCAGGAGTGATGTCAGAGTAGTCCTTCAGCACCCCGGCCAAGTGCTCATTGTGAGTTTTAAACCGTCGCTTTTTCTGTGAAGCTGGCTTTTTCCTTCTCTGAATAGGAGCCTACAGGAAAAGGTAAAGACAGTTAGAAACAATGGCTACTCAGAGCGGTAATATGGGGAGGATTTACAAAAGATGCCCCAGAAACCAGCAGCAAAGAGATGCAGGGTTTGTGACCTTTCTTCTGTTCTGCAGCCCAGCCTCACACACACCAATCCACACAATCCTTGTTCTAAAACACAAACCAGGGCTTTCTGTTACAGTGAAGTGCATACCTCCACCTGGAATAAATGGGCTGGCACGAAAACTAACCAGAACTATTGTAGGCATGAAGTGGGTAAAAAGAGAGACAGTAAATCTCTTTTGTTTTTCATCTCTATTATCAGGTTTAAAATTTTATCCACCATTAATTACCAATAAAACAAAGACCTGAAGCAAATACAGCAAAATATAGAGATATGGGCAAATTGGGAAGTGGATCAACACAGAAAGATTTGTTAAATATTATCCTCTTTTCTTCACTGTATACCTGAAATACTAATATCACATAATATTAACAAACTAAGCAATGACGGGAAACCATGAAGTGCTGCAATCACACTAATTCTTGGAGATCACTGGCAATAAATTTTCCCTTTTAAAGGAGTCCTAAAACTTCACTGAATAAAACACAGTCACAGACAAGTCAAGCTACAAAGGCACGATGGTGGACAGGGAAGGAGGGTGTTAGTGAAATATTTCTCGTCCTGGCTTTGACCCTGGGCCGCAGAGAGCTGGTTAGCTGGTAAAGGAATTCACAGGTCTTCATTCAATTACAAATCCCTCCAATGAGCAGGATTTGGGGGCTATAAAGACAGTAATATCTGGTTCCTAAGGGATCTGAAAGTCAACAAGGATAGTTCAGTGTGATCAGGGTTAAGGCAAAGCCAGGCACCGAGACCACCGGGCTCCGGGAGCAAGAGGGGTGGGGGGTGGGGTGAAGACCATAAAGGCCAGAACGATGAAGCAAGCCCCTGGCAGAAACTGGGAGCACAACACGTGGGCACTGCACGCCCTATGGCTGGAGCTTAAGCGCAGGCAGCCTGCCAGGGAGGCTCTCACATACCTGGCGAGCAGCCCCTGAGGGCAAAGAGATCCGCTGGCCCTCAGTACACCAGACGTGATCTGAATGCATCTGACCAAGGTCACAGGATTAGGACACAGAAAAAACTGGAAGGGAGAACTAACTACCTACCTGCTCTTCCGAGAGCTGCACAGGACGCAGGCTAACAGTTCAAAGAGCAGAAGATTACATTTTCTTCTAGAAAGTACGTACCACTTTCTTTGGTCCAGATTCCTGCATGGAAGAAATACCCTGTCGCTTCAGATACTCTTCAATTTTCTCCTCATCCATTGAATCCACAGTGACACTCCTCCACAGTTTCTGAAACTCTGTGCCAACAAGACAGTAGTTACTGTACAATAGATGTTTACAAGCTATAACATCTCAGTGTGATCGAAATCAGGCTTCGATATTATCTCCTCTGATCTCAATGAGCACATCTGAGATTTCATTATAAAAACAAAGGAAGACAGGAACATTCAGATGCTGGACACAGCAGCAGAAGGGCCTGGGAACACGAACTGCATCCCTACAGACCAGATCAGCACTGCTCTATTTTTAGAGCCTATAAATGAAGGCCATGTGATTGAGCCTCCCAGCTTTCCTGGGAAGAAAGGTAGTTGACCCTCTCCTTTAATCCCAGAAATCAGTTCTCCATTGAAATAGTTCAAATTCCTGATCATCTCTCATGAGCTCAGTATAGCCCACTTCCTCTCCTACAGGAAAAGAGAAACAGGGAGATGAGGAACCAAAGTTTTATACGGAGGAGTTACAACAGCCTATTTGCAAAAAAGGCCTTTTGAAATCAAACAAATGGGGGATGGGTGACTAAGAGGTGATAAAAGTGAGGGGAGGAATACTGACACAGTAACACTGTCTCACATGCCCTGGAAGACAAAGGAAAAAGGCCCTCCATCCAGCCTACTCCTCGTTCTTAGAGACCCCGGCCCCTTTGCCACACCACCATTTCTGCAACCAAAAGAGATCACAATTGGGACATGTCCAGAATGAAACTCGAATGCATCTTAAATTCTGTCCCTAAAGAGAGGCTCAAATAACCAGGTTTCACGTCATTATTAACATCTACTTTCCAACACACAAAAAATGTCTTATGATGGCAAATCATAAGACATTTGTACTCTGGATGGTGAAAGAGGCAAGTTCGCTGGGTGCCCTGAGGCTGGGGGCTGGGCCCCTGCTCACCAGAGACCTCTCTCACATGCGCATGCGCACGCCCACTCACACTGCAACACCACCTACCCCCATCCCCACCCTCCTCCCTGGCATGGCATCCCGGAGGCCTAATCCAGGTGGCGCCGGCACCTGCCTTACTTTCAGATAAAAAGTGACAATGGAGAGGGGTCCATTCACAAGCTGTAAACAAAGTAGGCATGAGATACTGTGCTGGACCAGACTGTTCTCCTCTTTCCTGTTTCAATACGTATTACATGAAGCAAATGATGCTCTAACGGCTGGGGCTCCAGTGATACTTAGGAAATCTGTTTTCTGCCACACACGGAAAGATTTTTGCTGACGGTGACCAAATGCAAAAATGACAATCTACTACAAAGAATTCAACCTGGGCACAAAGTTATTTCAATCCAAAACATCTCTAAATAAAAAAATTTTTAGGGCTTCCCTGGTGGCACAGTGGTTGAGAGTCCGCCTGCCGATGCAGGGGACACGGGTTCGTGCCCCGGTCCGGGAGGATCCCACATGCCGCGGAGCGGCTGGGCCCGTGAGCCATGGCCGCTGAGCCTGCGTGTCCGGAGCCTGTGCTCTGCAACGGGAGAGGCCACAGCAGTGCGAGGCCCGCGTACCGCAAAAATAAAATTAAAAAGAAAAAAAATTTTTTTTTATTTCTTTCAATACATTAAGAGTTCTTTTTCCTATATGCTCCCTGAACTTTCATCTGCATAGATTACAGAAATCAGTTAACAGATGACAATCAATTGTTTGCATGACTTTCTCAGCCCCTTGAAGGGCTATAAGCTCCTCGGAGTGGATATTTTTTTTTGTACGTTTCCTACTATGGTTGGCACTGAATTTAGCACATCCTCAACAGTTTGATCACTGAACGTATGAAATGTTATTCTCTGGGCATCACAGAGTATCTGTTTTCTTTTTACATTTTTTAAACTTTTTTATTTTAAAATAATTTTACATTAACAGAAGAGTTGCAACATTAGTACACAGAACTCCAGTACAGGTTTTGCCCAGCTTTCCCTAATGTTAACACTGTATATGATCTTAGTAAAATTATCTAAACTAAGAATACAAGCCTATTAACTAATCTACAGATCTTATTCACATGTCACCAGTTTTAGCACTTGCGTCCCCGTCCTGGTCGTCCTGGTCCGGCACCACACCTGGGATCCCACTGTGTTTAGCTGCCGTGTCTCCTTGTTCCAGGCTCTAAGTGTGCCCAGTGTCTCCTCATCTCTCAGGGCCATGACACTTCTGAGGAGTTTCTGTAGTTATTTTATACAACGGCCCTCAATGTGCGGTTGTCTGCTATTTCCTTGTGATTAAATTGAGGCTATACATTTTGGGCAAGAACATCACAGAGAAGACATTGTGCCCTTCTCAGGACCTAACATCAAGGGTCCATGATGTTCACATGGCTTATTACTGGGGCGGTCAGAATGATCACTGGTTAAGGTGGTGTCTGTCAGATTTCTCCACCATGAAGCTATTATTTTTCCCTTTGTAATTAATAAGCACCCTGTGGGGAGATCTACTGAGACTATGCCTAAACACCCTGTTTCTCAGCACACGTTATCTCACTAATTTCAGCATCCATTGATGGCTCGTGCCTACAACAACTGATACTTGTAGGTTTGCCTAACGGCATGTTACTTCCGTCATTCCTTTCATGCGTATGGATTAGGATTCTATAAGGAAGACTACTGAACAAATGGATCAGATTCTCGAGCCAATCTATTTATTCAATTGTTAACTTAGTATGGATTCATGGATATTTATTTTATTTCATGGATTATAACCCATTACTATCATGATTTATTTTCTTGTTCAAATATCCTGGCTTTGGTCATTGAGTCCCTTCAAATTGTCCCTGGCTCCTTTTGACTTGCTTCCCTTTTTTGTTGTTTGGGGTTTTTTTGAGCATTTTCTTACTTTCTGGTACCAAAACATGTTCCAAGCTCATCTTGCATTTCCCCAAACTTGGAATCAGCTCTTCGCCAAGGAGTCCTGACTCCTTTTACTGGAGAATGGTATTTCGAAACCAAGATCTAGGCATCCTAGTCTCTTTTTCTAGCAATCACTTTTATGTTTTTGAAAACAGCAAATGATTAGGGGACATGAAATTTAAAGACAAATGACTTGTTTTAGGAGATTATCTCCAAGTATCATGAAAGTCAGTCAGGCTCTAAATTATAAGGGTAAATAAAATAGGAATTGTTTAAAAATCTGCTGTCTTTTAACAGAAAAGAAAGGCTAGAATTTTAAAACTCAGATTTGACCCTTTCAACTGAAGGGAACCCTGTCCTACTTGAGCTAAGAATGAAAACTGTGTAACAGAAAGTATGCCAGAGAAGGAAAGAAAATAAGCAAATTCATTAATAAGGCTTTGCTTAAATTCCCAAATAACTCATTCATATTTTGGCTACACCCAAAGCTTTCCTATGAAATACAAAACTAGCAGAATAGTATAGACTGTGGCGACAGAGGGCCTGGATGTGGAACCCAGTGACACTATTTACTAACTATGTCACATGGGAGAAGTTACTTAACCTCTCTGCCTCAGTTTCCTGACCTGTAAAATTGGGATAATAATATGTATTTCATAAAGATGTGGGGATAAAATGAGTTAATATCTATAAGGCACTGAGAATAATGCCTGCAAAGGAAAAAGCACTATCTATATCCGTCATAGTTACCATCATCCTCTGAGGTCTATCATCTCTTATTTCTGAGTGTTAATGCCTTTAAGGAAGGCAGGTGAATCTGGCTGCTTTCAATAAGCATGACTCATCTGAGATTTATCCATGTTGTTGGGCATGTCAGTACTTCGTTCCTTCTTATTGCAAAGCTGTATTCCATTGTAAGGATGTACCACACTTGGGGGCAATGAAGGGACTGTTAAAGGGCATCTGAGTTGTTTACATGTTTTGGCTGTTATGAATAAAGTTGATATGCACATGGATTTTGAGTGAACTTGGGTAAAAACCTAAAAGTGGTACGGCTGGGTCATACATACAGTATACGTATTACAGCATACTAATAAATATGACGACCTACACCTCACACTATATGCAAAAATTAATTCAAAATGATCAAAGATCTAAATATAAGAGCTAAAACAGAAACTCTTTGAAGAAAAAACAGAAGTAAATATTGGTGTTGTTGGAATAGGGAATGGTTTCTTAGATATGACACAGAAACACAAGCAACAAAAAGACAAATACATAAATTTTACCTCATCAAGATTAAAAACGTTTGTATCTCAAAGCACACCAACAAGAAACTGAAAAGACAACTCATAGAATGGACAATATTCACAAAACATAACTCTTTTAACAGACCTGTATCCAGAATAAAGAACTCTTTAAAATTCTATAATAGGACCTTCAAGATGGCAGAGGAGTAAGATGTGGAGATCACCCTCCTCCCCACAAATACACCAAAAATAAATTTACATGGGGCACAACTCCTACAGAACACCTACTGAATGCTGGCAGAAGACCTTAGACTTCCTAAAAGGGTGCACAAGGAGAGGGGCACCGCCTAAACAAGCTTCAGAGACGGGCACAAGCCACAGCTATCAGCGTGGACACCAGAGACGGGCATGAAATGCTAAAGTTACTGTTGCAGCCACCAAGAAGCCTGTGTGCAAGCACAGGTCACTCTCCACACCTCCCCTCCCAGGAGCCTGTGCAGCCCGCCACTGCCAGGGTCCTGGGATCCAGGGACAACTTCCCCAGAAGAACACAAGGCGCGCCACAGGCTATTGCAGCATCACACTGGGCTCTGCCGCCACAGGCCCGCCCCGCACTCCGTACCCCTCCCTCCCCTGGCCTGAGTGAGCCAGAGTCCCCGAATCAGCTGCTCCTTTAACCCCATCCTGTCTGAGCAAAGAACAGATGCCCTCAGGTGACCTACATGCAGAGGCGGGTCCAAATCCAAAGCTGAACCCCGGGAGCTGTGCGAACAAACAGGAGAAAGGGAAATCTCTCCCAGCAGCCTCAGGAGCAGCGGATTAAATCTCCACAATCAACTTGCTGTACCCTGCATCTGTGGAATACCTGAATAGACAGCGAGTCATCCCCAAACTGAGGCGGTGGACTTTGGGAGCAACTGTAGACTTGGGGTTTGCTTTCTGCAACTAATTTGTTTCTAGTTTTATGTTTATCTTAGTTTAGTATTTAGAGATTATCATTGGTAGATTTGTTTATTTATTTGGGTGCTCTCTTCCTTTTTTTATATATTTTTCTTTTTCTCTTTTTGTCAGTGTGTATGTATATGCTTCTTTGTGTGATTCTGTCTGTATAGGTTTGCTTTTACTATTTGTCCTAGGGTTCTGTCTGTCCGGTTTTTTTTTAGTATAGTTTTTAGCACTTGCTATCATTGGTGGATTTATTTGTTTAATTGCTCTTTTTTTAATTACTTTTTTATTTTAATAACTTCTGTTTCTTCCTGTTTTTTCTTTTCTCCCTTTTCTTCTGAGCTGTGTGGCTGACAGGGTCCTGGTGCTCTGGCCAGGTGCCAGGCCTGAGCCTCTGAGGTCAGAAAGCCAAGTTCAGAACACTGGTCCACCAGAGACCTCCTGGCCTTCTCATAATATGGGAGAGAGCTCTCCCAGAGATCTCCATCTCAACACTAAGACCCAGCTCTACTCAACGACCAGCAAGCTCCAGTACTGGACACCCCATGCCAAACAACTAGCAAGACAGGAACACAACCCCACCCATTAGCAGAGAGGCTGCCTAAAATCATACTAAGTTCACAGACACCCCAAAACACACCACCGGACACGGTCCTGCCCACCAGAAAGACAAGATCCAGCCTCATCCACCAGAACACAGGCACCAGTCCCATCCACCAGGAAGCCTACACAACCCACTGAACCAACCTTACCCACTGGGGACAGACACCAAAAACAATGGGAACTATGAACCTGCAGTCTGCAAAAAGCAGACCCCTAACACAGTAAGTTAAGCAAAATGAGAAGACAGAGAAATACACAGCAGATGAAGGAACAAAGTAAAACCAACCAGACCAAACAAATGAAGAGGAAATAGGCAGTCTACCTAAAAAAGAATTCAGAGTAATGATAGTAAAGATGATCCAAAATCTTGGAAGCAGAATGGAGAAAATACAAGAAACGCTTAACAAGGACCCAGAAGTACTAAAGAGCAAACAAACAATGATGAACAATGAAATTAAAAATTCTCTAGAAGGAATCAATAGTAGAATAACTGAGGCAGAAGAACGGATAAGTGACCTGGAAGATAAAATAGCAGAAATAACTACTGCAGAGCACAATAAACAAAAAAGAATGAAAAGGATTGAGGACAGTCACAGAGACCTCTGGGACATAAAATGCACCAACATTCAAATTATAAGGGCCCCAGAAGAAGAAGAGAAAAAGAAAGGGACTGAGAAAATATCTGAAGAGATTATAGTTGAAAACTTCCCTAACATGGGAAAGGAAATAGTCAATCAAGTCCAGGAAGTGCAGAGAGTCCTATACAGGATAAATCCAAGGAGAAACACACCAAGAGACATATTAATCAAACTATGAAAAACTAACTACAAAGAAAAAATATTAAAAGCAGCAATGGAAAACCAACAAATAACATATAAGGGAACCCCCAATAGGTTAACAGCTGATCTCTCAGGAGAAACTCTGCAAGCCGGAAGGGAGTGGCAGAATATGCTTAAAGTGATGAAAGGGAAAAACCTACAACCAAGATTACTGTACCCAGCAAGGATCTCATTCAGATTCAACGGAGAAATAAAAAGCTTTACAGACAAGCAAAAACTACGAGAATTCAGCACCACAAAACCAGCTTTACAACAAATGCTAAAGGAACTTCTCTAAGCAGGAAACGCAAAAGAAAAAGACCAACAAAAACAAACCCAAATCAATTAAGAAAATGGTAATAGGAACATACATATCACCAAACACCTTATATGTAAATGGATTAAATGCTCCAACCGAAAGACAAAGACTGTCTGAATGGATACAAAAACAAGACATTTAAATATGTCTGTCTGTCTACAAGAAACCTGCTTCAGACCTAGTGACACATACAGACTGAAAGTGAGGGGATGGAAAAAGATATTCTATGCAAATGGAAATCACAAGAAAGCTGGAGTAGCAATACTCGTATCAGATAAAATACTTTAAAATAAAGAGTGTTACAAGAGAGAAGGACATGACATAATGATCAAGGGATCAATCCAAGAAGAAAAAATAACAATTATAAATATTTATGCAGCCAACATAGGAGCACCACAAAACATAAGGCAAATGTTCACAGCCATAAAAGGAGAAATCGACAGTAACACAAAAACAGTGGGGAACTTTAACACCCCACTTACACCAATAGGCAGATCATCCAGACAGAAAATAAATAAGGAAACACAAGCTTTAAATGACACAATAGACCAGATAGACTAAATTGATATTTATAGGACATTCCATCCAAAAACAACTGAATACACTTTCTTCTCAAGTTCTCATGGAACATTCTCCAGGACAGATCATATCTTGGGTCACAAACAAAGCCTTAGTAAATGTAAGAAAACTGAAATCTTATCAAGTATCTTTTCCGACCACAACGCTATGAGACTAGATATCAATTACAGGAAAAAAAACTGTAATAAATACAAACACATGGAGGCTAAACATTATGCTACTAAATATCCAAGAGATCACTGAAGAAATCAAAGAGGAAATCAAAAAATACCTAGAAAAAAATGACAATGAACACATGACAGCCCAAAATCTATGGAATGCAGCAAAAGCAGTTCTAAAAGGGAAGTTGATAGCAATACAATCACACCTCAAGAAACAAGAAAAATTTTAAATAAACAACCTAAACTTACACCTAAAGCAATTACAGAAAGAACAAAAAAAACCCAAAGATAGCAGAAGGAAAGAAATCATAAAGATCAGAGCAGAAATAAATGAAAAATAAATGAAGGAAACGATAGCAAAGATCAATAAAACTAAAATCTGGTTGCTTGAGAAGATAAACAAAATTGATAAACGATTAGCCAGACTCATCAAGAAAAAAAGGGAGAAGACAGAATTAGAAATGAAAAAGGATAAGTATCAACTGACATTGCAGAAATACAAAGGATCATGAGAGATTACCACAAGCAACTATATGCCAGTAAAATGGACAACCTGGAAGAAATGGACAAATTCTTAGAAAAGCACAAAATCCCGAGACTGAACCAGGAAAAAATAGAAAACATAAACAGACCAATCACAAGCACTGAAATTGAAACTGTCATTAAAAATCTTCCAAAAAACAAAAGCCCAGGACCAGATGGCTTCACATGTGAATTCTCTCAAACATTTACAGAAGATCTAACACCCATCCTTCTCAAACTCTTCCAAAATATAGCAGAGGAAGGGACACTCCCAAACTCATTCTACGAGGCCACTATCCCCAATACCAAAATCAGACAAAGATGTCACAAAGAAAGAAAACTACAGGCCAATATCACTGATGAACATAGATGCAAAAATCCTCAACAAAATACTAGCAAACAGAATCTAACAGCACATTAAAAGGATCATACACCATGATCAAGTGGGGTTTATCCCAGGAAGGCAAGGATTCTTGAATATATGCAAATCAATCAATGCTATAACCACACTGACAAACTGAAGGAAAAAAACCATATGATCATTTCAATAGATGCAGAAAAAGCTTTTGACAAAATTCAACAGCCATTTATGATAAAAACCCTCCAGAAAGTAGGCATAAAGGGAACTTTCCTCAACATAATAAAGGCCATATATGACAAACCCACAGCAAAATGGTTCACAATGGTGAAAAACTGAAACCATTTCCTCTAATATCAGGAAAAAGACAAGGTTGTCCACTCTCACAACTATTATTCAACATAGTATTGGAAGTTTTAGCCATAGCAGTCAGAGAAGAAAAAGAAATAAAAGGAATCCAAATCAGAAAAGAAGAAGTAAAACGGTCACTGCAGATGACATGATACTATACATAGAGAATCCTAAACATGCCACCAGAACACTACTAGAGCTAATCAATGAATCTGGTAAAGCAGCAGGATACAAAATTAATGAACAGAAATCTCTTGCATTCCTATACACTAATGCTGAAGACTCTGAGAAATTAAGGAAACACTCCCATTTACCACTGCAACAAAAAAAATTAAATACCTAGGAATAAACCTACCTAAGGAGACAAAAAGGACCTGTATGCAGAAAACTATAAGACACTGATGAAAGAAATTAAAGATGATACCAACAGATGGAGAGATATACCATATTCTTGGATTGGAAGAATCAACACTGTGAAAATGACTATACTACCCAAAGCAATAAACAGATTCAATGCAATCCCTATCAAACTACCAATGGCATTTTTCACAGCACTAGAACAAAAAATTTCACAATTTCTAAGAAAACACAAAAGACCCCGAATGGCCAAAGCAATCTTGAGAAAGAAAAATGGAGCTGCAGGAATCAGGCTCCCAGACTTCAGACTATACTACAAAGTGACAATAATCAAAACAATACGGTACTGGCACAAAAAACAGGAATACAGATCAATGGAACAGGACAGAAAGCCCAGAGATAAACCCACGCACATATGGTCACTTTATTTTTGATAAAGGAGGGAAGAATATACAATGGAGAAAAGACAGCCTCTTCAATAAGTGGTGCTGGGAAAACTGGACAGCTACATGTAAAAGAATGAAATTAGAACACTCCCTAACACCATACACAAAAATAAACTCAAAATGGATTAAAGACCTAAATGTAAGGCCAAACACTATAAAACTTTTAGAGGAAGACAGAGGCAGAACACTCTATGACATAAATCACAGCAAGATTCTTTTTTGACCCACCTCCTAGAGAAATGGAAATAAAAACAAAAATAAATGGGACCTAATGAAACTTAACAGCTTTTGCACAGCAAAGGAAACCATAAACAAGATGAAAAGACAACCCTCAAAATGGGAGAAAATATTTGCAAATGAAGCAACTGACAAAGGATTAATATCCAAAATTTACAAGCAGCTCATACAGCTCAGTACCAAAAATACAAACACCCCAATCGAAAAATGGGCAGAAGACCTAAATAGATGCTTCTCCAAAGAAGATATACAGATTGCCAACAAACACATGAAAGGATGCTCAACATCACTAATCATTAGAGAAATGCAAATCAAAACTACAATGAGGTATCACCTCACACCAGTCAGGATGAACATCATCAAAAAATCTACAGACAATAAACGCTGGAGAGGGTGTGGAGAAAAAGGAACCCTCTTGCACTGTTGGTGGGAATGTAAATTGATACAGCCACTATGGAGAACAGTATGGAGGTTGCTTAAAAAACTAAATATAGAAGTGCCATATGCCCCAGCAATCCCAATACTGGGCATATACCCTGAGAAAACCATAATTCAAAGAGAGTCATGTACCACAATGTTCACTGCAGCTCTATTTACAATAGCCAGGACATGGAAGCAAACTAAGTGCCCATTGACAGATGAATGGATAAAGAAGATGTGGCACATATATACAGTGGAATATTACTCAGCCATAAAAACAAACAAAACTGAGTTATCTGTACTCAGGTGGATGGACCTAGATTCTGTCATACAGAGTGAAGTAAGCCAGAAAGAGAAAAACGAAGAGCATATGCTAATACATATACATGGAATCTTTAAAAAAAATGGTTCTGAAGAACCTAGGGACAAGACAGAAATAAAGACGCAGACGTAGAGAATGGACTTGAGGACACAGGGAGGGGGAAGGGTAAGCTGAGACGAAGTGAAAGAGTAGCACTGACATATATACACTACCAAATGTAAAACAGATAGCTAGTGGGAAGCAGCCACATAGCACAGGGAGATCAACTTGGTGCTTTGTGGCCACCTAGACAGGTGGAATAGGGAGGTTGGGAGGGAGATATGAGAGAGAGGGGACATGGGGATATATGTATACATATAGCTGATTCACTTTTTTTTTGAATTTTTGAATTTTATTTATTTCTTTATACAGCAGGTTCTTATTAGTTATCCATTTTATACATATTAGTGTATACATGTGAAGCGCGATCTCCCAATTCATCCCACCACCAACCCCACCATCACCACCACCACTTTCCCCCCTTGGTGTCCACACGTCTGTTCTCTACATCTGTGTCTCTATTTCTGCCCTGCAAACTGGTTCATCTGTAACATTTTTCAAGGTTCCACATATATGAGTTAATATACAATATTTGTTGTTTTCTTTCTGACGTACTTCACTCTGTATGAAAGTCTCTAAATCCATCCACATGTCTAAAAATGACCTAATTTCACTCCTTTTTATGGCTGAGTAATATTCCATTGTAGATATTTACCACATCTTCTTTATCCATTCGTCTGTCAATGGGCATTTAGGTTGCTTCCATGACCTGGCTATTGTAAATAGTGCTGCAATGAACATTGGGGTGCATGTGTCTTTTTGAATTATGGTTTTCTCTGGGTATATGCCCAGTAGTGGGATTGCTGGGTCATATGGTAGTACTATTTTTAGTTTTCTAAGGAACCTCCATACTGTTCTCCATAGTGGCTGTATCAATTTACATTCCTACCGAGAGTGCAGGAGGATTCCCTTTTTGCCACACCCTCTCCAGCATTTATTGTTTGTACATTTTCTGATGATGTCCGTTCTACCTGATGTGAGGTGATACCTCATTGCACTTTTGATTTGCATTTCTCTAATAATTAGTGATGCTGAGCAGCTTTTCATGTGCTTCTTGGCCATCTGTATGTCTTCTTTGGAGAAATGTCTATTTAGGTCTTCTGCCCATTTTTCAATTGGGTTGCTTTTTTAATATTGAGCTGCATGAGCTGTTTATACTTTGGAGATTAATCCTTTGTCCGTTGATTCGTTTGCAAATATTTTCTCCCATTCTGAGGGTTATCTTTTCATCTTGTTTGTAGTTTCCTTTGCTTTGCAAAAGCTTTTAAGTTTCATTAGGTCCCATTTATTTTGTTTTTATTTCATTACTCTAGGAGGTGGATCAAAAAAGATCTTGCTGTGATTTATGTCAAAGAGTGTTCTTCCTATGTTTTCCTCTAAGTTTTATAGTGTCCAGTCTTACATTTAGGTCTCTAATCCATTTTGACTTTATTTTTGTTTACAGTGTTAGGGCGTGTTCTAATTTCATTCTTTTACAGGTAGCTGTCCAGTTTTCCCAGCACCACTTATTGAAGAGACTGTTTTTTCTTCTATATCCTTGCCTCCTTTGTCATAGACTAGTTGACCACAGGTGCTTATCTCTGGGCTTTCTATCCTGTTCCATTGATCTATGTTTCTGGTTTTGTGCCAGTACCATATTGTCTTGATTACAGTAGCTTTCTAGTATAGTCTGAAGTCAGGGAGTCTGATTCCTCCAGGTCTGTTTTTTTCCCTCAAGACTGCTTTGGCTATTCGGGTTCTTTTGTGTCTCCATACAAATTTTAAGATTTTTGTTCTAGGTCTGTAAAAAAAGAAAAAAGAAATGCCACTGGTAATTTGATAGGGATTGCATTGCAATCTGTAGATTGCTTTGGGTAGTATAGTCATTTTCACAATGTTGATTCTTCCAATCCAAGAACATGGTATATCTCTCTATCTGTTGGTATCATCTTTAATTTCTTTCATCAGTGTCTTATTGTTTTCTGCATACAAGTCTTTCATCTTCTTAGGTAGGTTTATTCCTAGGTATTTTATTACTTTTGTTGCAGTGGTAAATGGGAGTGTTTCCTTAATTTCTCTTTCAGAGTTTTCATCATTAGTGTTTAGGAATGCAAGAGATTGCTATGCATTAATTTTGTATCCTGCTGCTTTACCAGATTCATTGATTAGCTCTAGTAGTGTTCTGGTGGCATGTTTAGGATTCTCTATGTATAGTATCATGTCATCTGCAAACAATGACAGTTTTACTTCTTCTTTTCCAAGTTGGATTCCTTTTATTTCTTTTTCTTCTCTGATTGCTGTGGCTAGGACTTCCACAACTATGTTGAATAAGTGGCGAGAGTGGACATCCTTGTCTTGTTCCTGGTCTTAGAGGAAATGCTTTCAGTTTTTCACAACTGAGAATGATGTTTGCTGTGGGTTTGTCGTATGTGGCCTTTATTATGTTGAGGTAGGTTACCTTGATGCCCACTTTCTGGAGAGCTTTTATCATAAATGGGTGTTGAATTTTGTCAAAAGGTTTTTCTGCATCTATTGAGATGATCATATGGCTTTTATTCTTCAATTTGTTAATATGGTGTATCACATTGATTGATTTGCTTATATTGAAGAATCCCTGCATCCCTGGGATAAATCCTACTTGATCATAGTGTATGATCCTTTTAATGTGTTGTTGGATTCTGTTTGCTAGTATTCTGCTGAGGATTTTTGCTTCTAAGTTCATCAGTGATATTGGTCTGTAATTTTCTTTTTTTGTAGTATCTTTGTCTGCTTTTGGTATCAGGGTGATGGTGGCCTTGTAGAATGAGTTTGGAAGTGTTCCTTCCTCTGCAATTTTTTGGAAGAGTTTGAGAAGGATGGGTGTTAGCTCTTCTCTAAATGTCTGAAAGAATTCACCTGTGAAGCCATCTGGTCCTGGACTTGTTTGTTGGAAGATTTTTAATCACAGTGTCAATTTCATTACTTGTGATTGGTCTGTTGATATTTTTTTCTTCCTGGTTCAGTCTTGGAAGGTTATACCTGAGAATTTGTTCATTTCTTCCAGGTTGTCCATTTTATTGGCATAGAGTTGCTTGTAGTAGTCTCTTAGGATGCTTTGTATTTCTGTATGTCTGTTGTAACTTCTCCTTTTTCGTTTCTAATTCTATTGAACTGAGTCCTCTCCCTCTTTTTCTTGATGAGTCTGGCTAATGGTTTATCAATTTTGTTTATCTTCTCAAAGAACCAGGTTTTAATTTTATTTATCTTTGCTATTGTTTTCTTTGTTTCTATTTCATTTATTTCTGGTCTGATCTTTATGATTTCTTTCCTTCTCCTAACTTTGGGTTTTGTTTGTTCTTCTTTCTCTAGTTCCTTTATGTGTAAGGTTAGAATGTTTGAGATTTTTCTTGTTTCTTGAGGTAGGCTTGTATTGCTATAAACTTCCCTCTTAGAACTGCTTTTGCTGCATCCCATAGGTTTTGGATCATCATGTTTTCACTGTCATTTGTCTCTAGGTATTTTTTGATTTTCTCTTTGATTTCTTCAGTGATCTCTTGGTTATTTATTAACGTATTGTTAAGCCTCCATGTGATTGTGTTTTTTACATTTTTTTCCCTGTAATTCATTTCTCATCTCATAGTGTTGTAGTCAGAAAAGATGCTTGATATGATTTCAATTTTCTTAAATTGACTGAGGCTTGATTTGTGACCCAAGATGTGATCTATCCTGGGGAATGTTCCATGAGAACTTGAGGAGAAAGTGTATTCTGCTGTTTTTGGATGGAATATCGTATAAATATCAATTATATCTATGTGGTCTATTGTGTCATTTAAAGCTGTTTTCTTATTCCTTTTCTGTTTGGATGATCCGTCCATTGGTGTAAGTAAGGTGTTAAAGTCCCCCACTATTACTGTGTCACTGTTGATTTCCTCTTTTATAGCTGTTAGCAGTTGCCTTATGTATCGCTCCTATGTTGGGTGCATATATATTTATAATTGTTATATCTTCTTCTTGGATTGATCCCTTGATCATTATGTAGTGTCCTTCCTTGTCTCTTGTAACATTCTTTAAAGTCTATTTTATCTGATATAAGTATTGCTACTCCAGCTTTCTTTTGATTTCTATTTGCATGGAATATCTTTTTCCATTCCCTCACTTTCAGTCTGTATGTGTCCCTAGGTCTGAAGTGGGTCTCATATATGGGTCTTGCTTTTGTATCCATTCAGTGAGCCTGTGTCTTTTGGTTGGAGCATTTAATCCATTCACGTTTAAGGTAATCATCGGTATGTATGTTCCTATTACCATTTTCTTAGTTGTTACGGGTTTGTTTTTGTAGGTCCTTTTCTTCCCTTGTGTTTTTCACTTAGAGAAGTTCCTTTAGCACTTGCTGTAGAGCTGGTTTGGTGGTGCTGAATTCTCTTAGCTTTTGCTTGTCTGTAAAGCTTTCGATTTTGTCGAATCTGAATGAGATCCTTGCAGGGTAGAGTAATCTTGGTTGTAGGTTCTTCCTTTTCATCACTTTAAATATATCATGCCACTCCCTTCTGGCTTGTAGAGTTTCTGCTGAGAACTCAACTGTTAACGTTATGGGAGTTCCCTTGTACATTATGTGTCGTTTTTCCCTTGTTGCTTTCAATAATTTTTGTCAATTTGATTACTATGTGTCTCAGCGTGTTTCTCCTTGGGTTTCTACTGCCTGGGCCTCTCTGCGCTTCCTGGACTTGGGTGGCTATTTCCTTTCCCATGTTAGGGAAGTGTTCGACTATAATCTCTTCAAATATTTTCTCGGGTCCTTTCTCTCTCTCTTCTCCTTCTGGGACCCCTATAATGCTAATGCTGTTGCATTTAATGTTGTCCCAAAGGTCTCTCAGGCTGTCTTCATTTCTTTTCATTCTTTTTTCTTTATCCTGTTCCATGTCAGTGAATTCCACCATTCTGTCTTCCAGGTCACTTATCCGTTCTTCTGCTATTGATTCCTTCTCGTGTATTTTTCATTTCAGTTATTGTACCGTTCATCTTTGTTTGTTCTTTAATTCTTCTAGGTGTTTTTTTTTTTTGTTTTTTTTGTTTTTTTCGGTATGAGGGCCTCTCACTGCTGTGGCCTCTCCCGTTTGGAGCACAGGCTCCGGACGCGCAGGCTCAGTGGCCACGAGTCACGGGCCCAGCCGCTCCATGGCATGTGGGATCTTCCCAGACTGGGGCACAAACCCACGTCCCCTGCATCGGCAGGCAGACTCTCAACCATTGTGCCACCAGGGAAGCCCTGTTCTTTAATTCTTCTAGGTCTTTGTTAAACATTTCTTGCAACTTCTTGATCTTTGCCTCCACTCTTTTTCCAAGGTCCTGGATCATCTTCACTATCATTATTCTGAATTCTTTTTCTGGAAGGTTTCCTATCTCCACTTCGCTTAGCTGTTTTTCTGGGGGTTTATCTTGTTCCTTCATCTGGTACATAGCCCTCTGCCTTTTTATCTTGTCTATCTTTCTGTGAATGTGGTTTTTGTTCCACAGGATGCAGGATTATAGTTCTTCTTGCTTCTGCTGTCTGCCCTCCTGATTCACTTTGTTATACAGCAGCAACTAACACAACAATGTAAAGCAATTATACTCCAATAAAGATGTTAAAAAAATAAATAAAAAATAAACAAATGAGACCTAATTAAACTTAAAAGATTTTGTACAGCCAAGGAAACCACTGACAAAATGAAAAGACAACATACCAAGTGGGAGAAAATACTTGCAAATAATATGACAGATAAGGGGTTAACATCCAAAATATATAAATGGTTCATACAACTCTATCAACTCAATATCAAAAAAATAAACAACCTGATTAAAAAATGACCAGAAGCTTGAATAGACATTTTTCCAAAGAAGACATACAGGTGGCCAACAGGCACATGAAAAGATGCTCAACATCTCTAATCGTCAGGAAAATACAATAAGACATAACCTCACACCTGTCAGAATGGCTGTCATCAAAAGATGACAAATAACAAATGTTGTTAAGGATGTGGAGAAAAGGGAACCCTTGTACAGTGTTTGTGAGAATGTAACTTGGCACAGCCGCTAAGGAAAACAGTATGGAGGTTCCTCAAAAAACTAAAAATATAACTACCATGTGACCCAACAATTCCACTCCTGGGTATATATCCAAGGAAAATGAAACACTAATTCAAAAAGATATGTGCACCCCGATAGTCACAGCAGCACTATTTACAATAGTCAAGATATGGAAGGAACCTAAGTGTCCATCAGCAGATGAATAAAGAAGATGTGGTACATATATACAATGGAATACTACTCAGCCATAAAAAGAATGAAATAATGCCATTTGCAACCACATGGATGGACCTGGAGGGTATTGTGCTAAATGAAGTAAGACAAAGAGAAAGATAAAGACTGTATGATATCACTTATATGTGAAATCTAAAACAATAAAACGAATGAATATAAGAAAACAGAAACAGACCCACAGATATAGCAAGCAAACTAGTGGTTACCAGTGGGGGGAGGGAAGAGGAGAAGGGCAAGTTGCGGGGATGGGATTAAGAGATACAAAAACTACTACATATAAAATAGATAAGCAACAAGGGTATGTTGTGTAGCACAGGAAAAAAATTCTATAACAAAATTTTTTTAGGGCTTCCCTGGTGGTGCAGTGGTTGAGAGTCCGCCTGCCGATGCAGGGGACACGGGTTCGTGCCCCGGTCCGGGAGGATCCCACATGCCGCGGAGCGGCTGGGCCCGTAAGCCATGGCCGCTGAGCCTGTGCGTCCGGAGCCTGTGCTCCACAACGGGAGAGGTCACAACAGTGAGAGGCCCGCGTACCACAAAAAAAAAAAAAAGAAAAAAAAATTTTTTTTTAATAGGTAAAGAATTTAATCAGACATTTCTCAAAAGATAATATACATGTATAACTGAATCACTTTGCTGTACACCTGAAACTAACACAACAGGGTAAATCAACTATTCTCCAATATAAAAATAAACATTTTTTTAATAAATAAAAATTTAAAAAATAAAACAAGACAACATACAAATGGCCATTAAGCAAAAAGATGCTCATCATTAGAGAAATGTAAATCAAAACTATGATAAGATACCATTTCACACCCAGTACGACAGCTAAAATCAGTGTTGGCAATGATGTGGAGAAATTGGAACCCTCACGCACTGCTGCTGGGAATGTAAAATGATGTAGCCACTTTGCAAAACAGTATGGCAATTGCTCAAAAGTTAGCCATTGGAATTACCATATTATCCAGCAATTCCACTCCTAGGTATGTACTTAAGAGAAATGAAAAATTATTTCCACACAAAAACTTGTACATGAACGTTCATAGTACCATTATTCACAATGGCCAAGAAGTAGAAACAGCTCAAATGCCCATCAACTGATGAATGGATGAATAAAATGTTGTATATCCATAATGTAATGTCCTTTTTTAATGTACGCATTTAATGCTCTATTTCCCTTTAAGCACTGCTGTAGCTGCATCCCATGAATTTTGATATCTTGTGCTTTCACTTTCATTTAATTCAACATACTTTTTTACTTCCCTTGTGATTTCCTCCTTGAACCACGAGTTATTTAAGAGTGTTATTTAATTTCCAAATACTTTGGAGCATTTCCAAATATATCTCTGATTTCTAGTCTAATTCCATTATGATCCAAACACATCTTTTATATGCTTTCAATTCTTTTAAATTCATTAAGGTTTTGTGGCCTAGAATACCATCTGTCTTGGTGAATATCCCATGTACAATGGAAAACATGTATTCTGTTTTTGGGTAGTCTTGTTTTACAAATGTCAATGAGGTCAAGTTGGTTGATAGTATTGTTTAAGACTTTCATATCCTTACTAATTTTCCATCTATTTGTTCAATCGATTACTGAGAGAGGAGTGCTGTGAAATTCAATCTTAATTGTGGGTTTGTCTATTTATCCTTTCAGTTATAGCTGTATTTTTAATAAACTTATTTACTTATTTTGGCTGTGCCAGGTCTTAGCTGCAGCACGTGGGATCTTTAGTTGCGGCATGCATGCGAGACCTAGTTCCCCGACCAGGGATCGAACCTGGGTCCCCGCCATTGGGAGTGCGGAGTCTCACCCACTGGACTACCAGGGAAGTCCTGTATCTATTTTTAACTCATGTATTTTAAAGCTCTGTTGTTAAATATACATATATTTAGGACTATTATATATCTTTGGAGAAGTGAACCCTTTATCATTATGTAATATTCCTCTTTATTCTTGGTAATTTTCTCTGTTCTGAAGACTACTTTGCCTGATACTAATACTCTAGCTTTCTTTTGATTAGTGTTTGCATGATTCATCATTTTATATCCTTTTACTTTTTTTTTTTTTTGTGGTACGCGGGCCTCTCACTTTTGTGGCCTCTCCCGTTGCGGAGCACAGGCTCTGGACGTGCAGGCTCAGCGGCCATGGCTCATGGGCCCAGCCGCTCCACGGCATGTGGGATCCTCCCGGACCGGGGCACAAACCCGCGTCCCCCGCATCAGCAGGCGGACTCTCAACCACTGCGCCACCAGGGAAGTCCTATCCTTCTACTTTTAACCCACGTTTTTACAAAGTTTCTCATAGACAGCGTATACTATGGTCTTGCATTTGCATCCAATCTGAAAATTTGTCTTAGTATGTTTAGGCAATTTACATCTATCTCAATTAGTATGTTTAGATGATTTTACAGTGAAAAGTATGTTATATGATTTTGTATGTTTAGACAGATGAAAATCTGTCTTAGTATGTTTAGATGATTTACATTTAACATAATTATCACTTAATGTGGTTGGAATAAAATCTATCATCTTGCTCACTGTTTCTATGTTTTGTCTCCTCCCTTTTTCCTTCTGTTCCTGTGTTCATCTGGATTAACTAAATATATTTTTATGATTCCATTTTCTCTCTATTATTGTCTTATTACTTATAGTTTTATTTATGGAGCTATATATAATTGATACATAACACTGTATTAATTTTAGATGTATAGCATAATGATTTGATACATGTATATATTGTGAAGAGATTACCACAGTAAGTTCAGTTAACCTAAATCGCCTCACATAGTCATAATCCTTTTTCTTGTGATGAGAACCTACTCTCTTAGCAGCTTTCAACTATACAATATAGTACTGTTAACTATACTTTTTCTTTCTAATGGTTTCAGTGGTTGTCCTAGGGTTTACAATACACATCTTTAGCTAACCAGAGCCTGACTTCAAGTAAATTATACCAGATCATATGTAAAGATGCTATAATAGTATATTCCCTCCTCACCTTTGAGCTACTGTCATAAATTTTACTTTTTTGTTTTTTGCTGTACGTGGGCCTCTCACTGTTGTGGCCTCTCCCGTTGCGGAGCACAGGCTTCGGACGCGCAGTCTCAGCGGCCATGGCTCACGCGCCCAGCCGCTCCGCGGCATGTAGGATCCTCCCGGTCAGGGCACGAACCTGCATCCCCTGCATCGGCAGGCGGACTCTCAACCACTGCACCACCAGGGAAGCCCATAAATGTTACTTTTACATGTGCTCTAAACACAAATTCATGTCTAATATTTCTGCATTATAGTCAGCTATCTTTCAGAGTGATTAAAAATCTTTAATTAAAAATTTTAATTAGACAAATGAATTTTATAGTTACTTTCATTTATTCCATTACAGCACACTTACTTTCTTGTATAGATCCAACTTCCTGTCTAGTATCACATACCCTCTGCCTTAAGAACTTCCTTAAGGGATTTCTGATAATGCAGGTCTGATGACAGCGAATTCTCTCAGTTTCTGTGATACTGAGAGAATATTCCTCTGAGAGAATATTTATCCTTCGTTTTTTAAAAATTACTTTTGCTGGGTACAGAATTCTGTATTGAAAACGTCTTCCCTTTTAGTGCTTTAAAGATGTCACTGCACTGTGTTTTGGTTTGCACAGGGTCAAATGACAAGTCTGCTGTAATTCTTTTTTCCTCTGTAATGAGCTTTTTCCTCTACTCCAATATTTTCTCTTCACCTTCAGTTTTTGGCAGTTTGAAAATGATATGCTTAGGTGTTTTTTCTGTCATTTGTTTCTTTTGGGGGATTATCTTGCCTCATGTTCTCTGAGCTTCCCGGACCTCTGATTTGGTGTTTATCATTGATTTTACAGAATACTTAGCCATTATTTCTTCTCTCCCATTCTCTTTCTCTTCTCCTTCTGAGATTTTAATTAGAAATTCAGACCATTTGATGTCATCTCACAGCTCCTGGAGACTCTGCTGCATTTCTCCACATTTGTCTCTGCATTTCAGTTTAATTTGTACTGGCCTATCTTGCAGTTTACAGATTCTTTCCTTGGTTATGCCAAGTTGACTAATGAGCTTTCTTGTCTCTCTTACTGTGCTTTTCATTTCTAGAATTTTCATTTGATTTTCTTATAATGTCTATCTCTCTGATGAAATGTCCTACCTAATCACGCACGCTGTCTGCCTTTTCTACTGGAGGCCTTAACATATCAACCAGTGTTATTTTAAATTCCATGTCTGACAGTTCCAATATCTGTGCCCTAAGAATTTGGTTCTGTAAATTCCCTTGTCTCAAAAGTGCTTTGCTTTTCCTTGCTTCTTTCTATGCCTCATAATTTTTTTGAAAGCAGGATATCCTCTGTAGGACAGCTGAGACTGAGGTAAATAGTTTCTGTGCTGGGAAATGGGCACGCCTTTCCTTCTGCTAGGCCTTCAGCGTGTGGAGGTAGAGGCATTCTATTGTCAGAATGTGAACTTGGTTTGGAATTTGTTGCTGCTATGGTTACCCACAATGCACCACAGGCTCCAAATGCCTCTAGCCATACCTAAGGGTGTTTAGGGTAGAGCCTGCTTTGCCAGAGGGTTTTTCCTCAGTGTCTGCTCAACCTGCTCTTTTAGGTCTTCCCTATGCTGCACCCTGGATGGTCTGTCAGTCTCCATGCTCTTGCGACTCTCACGGAATTCCACTGCTACCTGTTACTCCAAATCTGTCAGCCCGTATGGGGGTGGGTGGGAGTTCTCTGATATTCCGATTAAGCCTCAGCTTTATTTAGACAAGCCCTATGTTCCGAGGTGTCTGGGGGTAGCCTTCTCAGTGTTCCTGCCCTGCCCCCTCTGCCAAAGTTCTGGGCCCAGCATATATTCCTCCCTTCCCCCAGGTAGAGGGTTTTTCTTTCTTTTCTTCTCACAGGAGTTGAAGGCTTCTGTCTCATAGGAGACAGGGAGGAAGGAGAAGCCAGATAGGGCTTCATGTCTTTTCGGAAGCGTCTACTGCTCCCCTCCTCCAGACCTGCCCTATAATGCCAGTTCCCCCCACCCTGGCCTCTGCTTTGTAAGCAGCGAGGGCAGTCTGCGGAGAACAGCCTGCGAGTGGGTGCGAACTCTCATGTGTCTGTGGCCCCCAGGGGTTCTATACTCGTTTGCTAGTCCACACTAAGCGTTTAGCAGGTCATTAAACATTTTAACTGAATTCTTCTGAGCAGTGGTCATGTTCCCTGTGCCAGGTAAACAAGTGTTTCCATCCCACCTTTTTCTTGGAAGTGCCTGCCTTTCCTTCCATTTCAGGTTAGGTGGTTGCCCTGCAACCTCAGCTCTCTGATGGAGTCAAGAAAACTGCAACTTTGCAGCTGCCCAGGGTTTGTTGTTGCTGCAAGAGTGGGAACAGTGCTCTCTCCAGCTTTCTCTAAGTGAAAGCTACAAGCCCCCAACTATCTACTTCTTAGCCAAGCTTTGAGAACAATGTGACTAACATGGCTAGCTCTGCTCACATCAGGCATATATGAGAGAAAACAGCTTCAGGTCAAACTTCCACGTCAGCAACAAAAACATCTAATCCCAAAAAGGCACACAAATTATCTTAAAATGTACACCGTATCAGGGAATTTACATGTCAGATTTACATAGCTGCTGAAGGAATTATGTCACACACAATAGTTCTGACGTTTTAAATATGACGTTAAATTCTAACTATCAACGTGTAAAAATTGTACTCACTATTTAGAATAAGTAATACATGATATAACTGTATAACAACTATACTGTGTACTTCTCTCTGTATAACAAAAAGGTAAGGAGAAAAAAATACATGTAATAAAACACCTTTCATTCAGTGTTAAACTTCACTCAGTTCACTTTTTACCAAACCTCTGTGTTACCAGCATTGCAAAATTTCAGTTCCTTGAAGACTGAAACTACTTTCACTTTGTACCTGATGTGTACAGAGCTTATACACCTCAGGCCACTTACGACACAAGGACAGAGGCAATATGACAGGAATGGTCTGGAAAGCCAGTCTGTGTTACTGTACCACCAAAAAGAATATACAACACTATATATTTTCATAGTACAGTGGAATTGAAAGGACATTAAAACAAAATTTAACTACCTCCTTTTGCTAAAAGAAACATCACTTGAGCTGTATTCGGAGGAAAATACCTGAATAAAAACTCTTCAATGTCTTTGTTTCAATGAAACACTTCTCCTTTAATCCATGGCTTTCCTTAGCTCAATGCTGTTGCAGTACTTAAATAATACATCTATTGTGTAAATGTATTACAGCTGCATAAATACTTAAGATGAACACTGGAAGGCAGGGCCTAATTTTAGAAACAGGATCTCACAAGATCCCAAATTTAATTACTTGTTAATGTTTGTAGGGACAGAAAATGCTCAGATTTTCTGACAGAGGTACAAAGAGAAATTAACTGGTGTAAATTTTATAAAAATCACGGCAAGAAAATATAAATTAAAATCAAGATAATCTGTATTTTATGTGAGGCCGGCAAAGTCAACTAAAAACATCTAGTGAGGATAAAGAAATGGATACCTTCGCATATAAATTGGTCCCAAAAATTGGTGCAAACTTTAGGATGGGCATTAGGCAGGCTACTGAAATTTTTTTCAAACATGCCTTATCTTTTGACCCACCAATTATACTTTAAGAAAACTACAATAAGGAGATAACCAAGCAAGTGTACATATATTTATGTGCAAGGACTGAGCATTATTTATAATAGCATATAGCAAAAAATAAAACAAACACTAAGTTTCTCTTTATGGAGCATAAGAAAAAGTGTTTTAAAGTATGTCCCTATCTGGAATACCACATAGCTATTAAAAAATGACCTAAAACAGCATCAGGGCCCCAGGGGAGTAGCTACTGGGAGGAGTCCTAGATTTTAAGGATAAAGCTGAAATCGCTGAAGCTTCCAGGCAGAAAAGAACAAGTTACCGGCAATGGGGGGACAGTCAGATTGTTATCGGACTTCATACAGAAACACCACCTAACAGTATGTCACTGCCACACATCAGCACTCCGACTGAACTGACTCTGCTTCTCTGCTACCTGTCTAACCAACTGCAAAACCACAGATCCACTGAGTTAATAACCAGATAGCGGAATAAAGTAACCAGATGAGTAAGATTAAAACACCTAATATTTTGGTACTATTTTATATTTTTAATGTTGCTAATAATAGTTAACCTGCTGATACTATTATTCTTACTATGTGCCAGGTTCCGTTCCAAGCTCTAAGCATTTTTACTTATATTAGCTCATTTAATCCCCATAAGGACCACTGAAGTACAGATACCACTATTCCTATTTTATAGGTGAGGAATCTCAGACAGAGAGGGGTTAAGTATTACTAGGCAGTATCTTGCCTAAGCTAGTAAGGAGCAGAGCCAAGATTTAAACCTACAGATCAACTACTCAGCCATCCCCTTGACCACTGCATTTATACTGCCTCTAATGAATAAGATTCTGATTTAAGAAAATAAATACCTCTGAAATAAAACACATACCTAGGTCCAACTACTCTGGGTTCACTTACCTATTTAATTCTTTTTAATTACTACACAATAGACTTTCTCCTTACTTATGCTATATCTCATTTTTGGACATTTGCTTCTATCACAGATAGAATGAAGGGTGAATCTTCAGTGTGATTGAAAGCTTGCCCACTCAACATTTCCTCTCTATAGCTAAGACTGCCACCTAGTGAGCTAAAACGAATAACTTGATCAGCGTAATTATTTTGAGAAATAAAATACAAAAAAAGACAGACAGGTGGACAGTGAGAAAGACAAATGTTAAGATATGCATCTGTGGGCTTGCCTGGTGGCGCAGTGGTTAAGAATCCGCCTGCCAATGCAGGGGACACGGGTCAAGCCCTGGTCCAGGAAAATCCCACAGGCCGCCGAGCAACTAAGTCTGCGCCACAACTACTGAGTCTGCGCTCTAGACCCTGCGAGCCACAACTACTGAGCACGCAAGCCTAGAGCCCGTGCTCTGCAACAAGGGAAGCCACCGCAGTGAGAAGCCTGCACACCACAATGAAGAGTATCCCCCGCTCGCCACAACTAGAGAGAGCCCATGTGCAGCAACAAAGACCCAACACAGCCATAAATAAATAAATAAATTTATATATATATAAAAAGATGTGCATCTGTTTTCAATAGGTTTTCTCTGGAAACACATAATTTAAATCATTAACAAAAAACCTCCGTTTTTAAAATTAGTGACTTACGCAATACCGACAGTTTCAACTAAAAGAACAGCATCTTACCCCTGAGGTTCCTGTGGGTGGCTGTGAGCCCCAGGGTCTCTACAGCACTGTATGAACACCACAGTGACATGTTGTACCATATGCGTACCCATGTCATTCCACCCTCCGCCTGGGCTCAAGGACAGAAATCTCATTCACTTTGCTATCCCTCATATCACTGAATGTGCTGAATGAAGGAACGCAGGAAAAGAAGCTTGAAGACAACATATCGTAATATTTCTGTTTTATAAACGTAAACTGTACCTTTAATATAACTCTCAACCTGGGCAATTCTGCTCCCCAGGGAATTTTTGGTAATGTCTGGATACATTTTTGGGTGTCACACTGTGGGGAAAGGGATGCTAATGGCATCTAAAGCAGCGAGGGATACTGCTAATCATCCCAAAATGCACTGCGACAACCCTATCAAAAAAATTATCTGGCTCCAAGTATCAATCCTGCCAAGGCTGAAAAACCCTGCATCCTCCCAACTATCCTTATTAGAAAGTATACAGATTAATGATAAATACCAATTTATAATAAACTGAGCCTAGAACCCAATTCTGTTTTATGTATATAAACCAAGTATTTCTTATACTGGTTTAATACACACTTGATTTTCTAAGAATATAAAGTGTATAATGTATATGAATACAGTATGATTAACCTTTGTAATCACAGAAAAGCTACACTTTTTATTTTTTAGAACTTTACCAAGAATTCTTTATCACTTAAGGAAAACACCAATTATGGTATATAAGTTGCCAATGAATCACACCTTCATTAGTTCACTTGTAGCTATCACATTCAATGGTAATTCTATATAAAAATGTAAACAGCTATTTCATTTATATTCCATTTATATCTGAGTATGTATATCAACAATTACAAATATCGAAATAAATTTTAAAAATATAAATCTGCACTTCTCTTTTTATGAATCCAGCATACACCCATACCAAATCCTGAGAAAGCACACAAAAAAAGAAAAAGGCAAAAATCCTTAAATACATTAGTAAAAGGAACTCAGAAATACAGGCGTCAAAGAAGGGTTAATCTAGGACTAAAAGGATGGTTCAATATTGAGAAATCTAGTAATGTATTTCACCAATAGCAGTAAAGATCTTTAAAAGATGCAAAAATAATTTATTGTTTACCTTCCCAATATTTTCCTGATTTATATGGCTGTTTCATTAACATAAAAAATACATATACATATATCCACCATATCAGGTCTGTAAGGATATTTGCTGCAGCAATGTTAAGTGTTTAAAAATCCATGCATCAGAGACACCTATAAAACAGAATACTAAATAGCCACACAGGGCGACTTCCCCTGTGGTCCAGTGGGTAAGACTCTGTGGTCCCAATGCAGCGTGCCCAGGTTTGATCCCTGATTAGGGAACGAGATTCCCCAGGCATGCCGCAACTAAAGATCCCGCATGCCGCAACTAAGAAGTCCACATGCCACAACAAACATCCCATGTGCCACAACTAAGACTGGCACAACCAAAATAAATAAATAAACAATAAAATAAATAATATCCTAAAAATAAATAGCCACACAGCATCACTGAATACCTGTAGTATACAGAAAGTAAACTAGAGAAATAAACACTAAACTATTTACAGCACTTATTTCTAGATGTGTGGGATTTTACTAAAAAGCATATATGATTACTTTTATAATCTGAGGTGCAAAAAGTGAAAATCCTCATTTTGTCTTTATAGCCAAGTAATGAGGAGATGGGAGGAGTTTAAGCCTTGCGAAAGGCCATATAACATGGCAAATGAAATCAGGTAATACTAAGGAACAGAACTGTAGGTAAAAAATACACAAACAGGGGCTTCCCTGGTGGCGCAGTGGTTGAGAGTCCGCCTGCCAATGCAGGGGACACGGGTTCGTGCCCTGGTCCGGGAAGATCCCACATGCCGCAGAGCGGCTGGGCCCGTGAGCCATGGCTGCTGAGCCTGCGCGTCCAGAGCCTGTGCTCTGCAACGGGAGAGGCCACAGCAGTGAGAGGCCCGCGTACCGAAAAAAAAATAAAAAATAAAAGTAAACAGGAAAACACTGACCAAAGTTAAAACAATAGTATCCACAGAAAGCACACACAAGGCACACAAAAATCACAATGGCTTAGTGTAAGGAGTACTATGAGGGTTACTGCTAAATCCAAGTATACTCCTAAAATTTCTCCAATGAAATACCATCAAGAAATCCTACAGTTTCATGCTACTCTTACAGAGCTACTGCAATCTCTCTCCTATCAAACGCCTCAATTTAAACATCTGCTTCCAGAACAGATACGCTACACTATGCTGCCATCTACAGAACAGACTTAATACTAAAAATTCCCACTGAGAAGGTTTACGTTGTTGAAAGTGCCAAGATAAATGAAAGAGAAACTAAAAATAGTGATGTACTATATTGGGAAGTAGAAAAGAGAGATACGTGTTGGAATCAGAGAGATGATAAAGAATAAGTCATTAGACGATGTTTCAAGTTAAAAAAATAACAGTATGAGCATATTATTTAGAAAGATGGGAAAAACCACCAGAAGAATCTAAAATAAAACCAGTTAAGTTACTTGCCAGAAAAAAAAGGGACTGGAACTAGAGAAAGGAAAAGCACATCTGCTGTTTATGGTAAGATCTTCCTTACTATTTGAACATGTGATACTTGTGATAAGTTTTTTTTAATACTGTGAAAATCTTCTTCAAATGGATTAACTATGCTTAAGAATAAAGGAATCGGTTGTTTCTTTGTTTAAACTCAGAAGGACTTAAAAATCAAGTTTTTAAAAGGAAGAAATCAATTTGACAATTATAAAAGTTTACATAACACCAAAATTCCAAGTAATAGAGACTCAGGCAATACAAACATTGCTCAGCCAAATCTTTCTTAAATGAGCACCTATCATTACAATGTACAGAAGGAGCTGACTACTATCTTGTTTACATATAGGAAGCTTACCTTATTTATTAGAAATGGCATTACAGAAGAGCCGGAATACTTTGCAAATTTCATTTAATTAACAAACATTTATCGAGAACCAACTATATATCAATACAAGGTATTCTGGATGAAGATTTTCCCAAAAATACAATATTCTATTTCCTACAAAAAATCATGGTCATCTAAGTAACCTTAGGTTGACGAAACTACAGCACCACAAGCCTGATTATCTACAGCCAGATAACACATAAGAGAAAACCTTAGGGTTACTGTACAAATTACAAGTCATAATCAAGACAGGTTTGGGCTCTATAGGGACAAGATTTGTAAATGCACTTCTTATACAAAATTACTCATTCAACAGAAACTCTTTCATTTAATGTCATAAAAAAAAGTCAATATGACTACCAGGTTGACACAGCAATAGTTTCACTGTTTGCAGTCTATACTACTATCGTACTATATGTCCCTCTATATTTTTAGAATATTTTGCTGGGAGTTTGTATCACTTTTGAAATTTTATAATTAAAATGACATTCAATCCTTTTCTTAGCCTTTTGATAAAACTTCAAAATTAATACAAATTTAGAGTAAAACATAATTGCTTACATGAGAATATCTACTTGTATAGAAAAGAAATTTCTTGTGACTAAACCCTTGTTTAATTACTATTTTACTGGAAAATATTGATGAAATATTTTAAACTAAAATCCAAAATGTAAGTATCACACATTTAGTACAAGACAACATACAGCTTAGCATACAACTCTAAAATTGCCAGAAAGAAAAAATTAATCTCCTTTCTTATCCAATTTCATAATCAAAAAATTCTAAGTTATTTAAGAAAATATCAGTCTCCACAAAAAGTTTATTCTTTTTCCCATCCTGAAACAAGCTTTCATATCAAGATATGAAGTAATATTTGTAAAACAACAGAAATAAACCGCTGTTTGGTACAGCTGAGCTATGAGCATAAGAAATCATGAACTGCTATACTATGACTGTACCTAAAATCTTTCAAATTACACATTTCAAACTGCATTGTGAGAAACAATACATTAGACATAGAAGTTATTAGCGCTGAGATGATAATGCTAAAAAAGCAGTATTATAAAATTTAAGTTGTAATTGTATTATAATATTATAAATTCTGTCACCCTAAATTTGTAACATGTCTGCAAATTAAAGAAAGCATCTATACAGAAAGGCTCACCTTCATCCACAGAAAACTGACAGCTCTTATCATTGAAGAAAAGAATTTTCTTCTTATCAGGACGGTTTACAAATAGTATCTGGTCCCCTAAAGCCTTAAAGATAAAGAAAAAATTTTCAGTTAACTCCAAATTACATCACCCAAGAAAAAAAAAATTTTTTTTTTTTAAAACAACAAAGGACTCCCACTTCCTTTAACCCTCAGTACACCATTAGGGTCCACTAGACCAAATTTTAATTCTTGAGTTTCTTTCTTGAGCAGTTCTGTTTTTAAGAACTGATATTTTGAGACTTTTATTCTTAGAGATCATCCAAAGTACATAAAGAAAAAAAATTGTTTTAAATAGAACAAAATTCAATCTATGTTGCAATTACAATTTGGGTCTACTGGACCCTTTCATTAATCTGTGAGAAAAACTGTGGAAACTCATTGTTCTTACTTTTCCTTTACCTTGAAATATTTTGTTACTCATCATTATCCATCTATCATTTCCAATTATACTTTGAAAAGCTAGAACAGTAAGAAAATGGAAGAATGATTAAATCACCTAAAAATGTGTGTGCAACTATGAGATAAATAGCCATCCTTCAGTTTTCTTCCTGCACTGCCCAAAATACTGCATCATCTTTAAAGAAAATATAAAAGACTTGAGTAGTCTTTACTATCTTTTAGCTTTCACTGAGCACAGTTGACAATTAAAAATTTTTCATTTTCTACCACTCTAGCAATGACAAGAAAATTGATATAAGATATTTCATTATTATTAATTAATGAGAAGAATGCAGAAAGCCTGGTAGCAGTAATCTGGACTATAATGATGATGGTAAAATTCATCACAGAAATAAAGTCTCAATCTATGAGCCTTCAGATGACAATAATCTCAGCCTTAGGCATCCATGTGTGAACTACATGGACTTAACAGATATATAAAGAACATTCCATCCAAGAGCAACAGAATACACACTATTCTCAAGTACACACTTGACATTCTCCAGGATAGTTAATATGTTAAGCCACAAAACGAGCCTTAACAAATCACATCAAGCACCTTTTCTGACCACAATGGTACGTAAAACTAAAAATCAATTATAAGAAGATGGAAAATTCACAAATATGCAGAGATTAAGCAATATGCAGAAATTAAGCAATATGCTGCTAATCACTGGGTCAAAGAAGAAATTTAAACATACCTTGAAAAAAATGAAAATGGAAATACAACATACCAAAACTTATGAGAGGTTAAAAAAAAAAAAAGCAATTCTAAGAGAAAGTTCATAGGTATAAATGCCTACATCGAAAAACAAGAACAATATCGGATAACCTAAATTTACACCTCAAAGAACTAGAAAAAGAACAAATGAAGCATGAAGTTAGCAGAAGGAAGGAACTAACAAAGATTAGAGTGGAAATAAATTTAAATAGAGACTAAAAAGACAACAGAAAAGAGTAATGAAACTATGAGCGGGTTCTTTGAAAAGATAAACAAAATTGACAAACCTTTAGCTCAACTATCCAAGAAAAAAGGACAGAAAACTCAATTAAATCAGAAATGAAATGAGAGGCGTTACAAATAATACCACAGAATACAAAGAATCGTAAGAGACTACTATGAACGTACACCAACAAAATTGGACAACCTAGAGGAAATGGATGAATTTCTAGAAACATATAAGCTATCAAGACTGAATCATGAAGAAATAGGAATTCTGAACGGATCAGTTACTAATAAAGAAATTGAATAAGTAATCAAAAATCTCCCAACAAACAAAAGTCCAGGACCAGATAACTTCACTAGTGAACTCTACTGAACAAAGAAGAATATCAATCCTTCTTAAAATCGTCCAAAAAACTGAAGCAGTTCATCAAACTCATTTTTCGAGGCCAGCATTACCCTGATACCAAAACCAGATAAAGTATGCTACAAGAAAAGAAAATTACAGGCCAATATCCCTGATGAACATAGATGCAAGAAATCCTCAACCAAATAGTCAACACACCAAATTTAACAATACATTAAAAGAATCACACACCACAATCAAGTGGGATTTATTCCAGGCATGCAAGGATGGTTCAATATCTGCAAATCAATCAATGTGATACAGCACATCAACAAAATGAAAGATAAAAATCATATGACCATTTCAGTAAATGCAGAAGAAGCATTTGGCAAAACTCAACATCCACTTATGGTAACTCTCCACAATGTGGATACCAAGGTAACATATCTCAACATAATAAAGGTATGAGTCTTGGTGAGGATATGGAGAAAAGGGAACCCTAGTGCACTGTTGGTGTGAACGTAAACTGATGTAGGCACCTTGGAAAACAGTATGGAGGTTCCTCAAAAAATT
Source organism: Delphinapterus leucas (assembly GCF_059928025.1). Taxonomy (NCBI): domain Eukaryota; kingdom Metazoa; phylum Chordata; class Mammalia; order Artiodactyla; family Monodontidae; genus Delphinapterus; species Delphinapterus leucas. The sequence continues at coordinate 23,542,958 of NC_143149.1, forward strand.
AAACTACCATATGATTCAGCAATACCACTTCTGGGTATTTTTATCCAAAGAAAATGAAAACACTAACTTAAAAAGATATATGCACCACCTTGTTCAGTGCAGCATTATTTACAGTAGCCAAGATATGGAAACAGCCTAAGTGCCCAATGATGTATGAATGGATAAGGAAAATGTGTTATATATAAACAGTGGAATATTATGCAGCCATAAAAAAGAATGAAATCTTGCCATTTGCGACAACATAGATGGACCTTGAGGGCATTATGCTAAGTCAAGTAGGTCAGACTGAGAAAGACAAACACTGTATGATCTCACTTATATGTGAAATCTTAAATAAATAAATATATATATATATATATATATATATATATGAGCTCACAGATACAGAGAACAGATTGATGGTTCCAAGAGGCAGTGAGTGGGTCAAGGGGTGGGCAAAATGCAAGAAAGGGGTCAAAAGGTACAAACTTCCAGTTGTAAAATAAGTCACAGAGATGCACTATACATTATGATGACTATAGTTAATAATACTGTATTGCATATTTGAAAGTTGCTAAGAGAGATCTTAAAAGTTCTTATCACAAAATAATTTTTTTGATAACTATGTATGTGACGCATTTAACCAGACTTACTATGATCATTTTTTACAATTAAAAAGAATTTTTAATTAAAAAAACCCTTAGTTGATTCAATACACCATCTTAAAATTAAACCATATCACAAACACAGAGTTATTAAAATTATTCTGGAAGTTAATTTAATTATTAGAAAACCCCCAAAAAACAACTACTGAGAGATGAATAATCTGGAACAGTCACTGGTTTTTCTCATTGTCTATATGGTCAACAAAATGACAGTAAAAGTTATCTTCTATCTCCACCAAGAACTGAAGAAAAGGAAACAACACAGAAGGGATTTAACTTAATTAGGCCAAATTTCTCCCTTGAGAAATTACTTAGAACATATCTTCACATATTTAAAATGTGAGGATTTTTTAAAACTTGGGGCTTCGAACAATTTAGAAATAATACTGCTTGCAAATGACAGACTGTGTGCTTTTCATGACCCCTTTTCAGCTCTACTCCTTAAGGAAGAGAGCCATCAAAAACAGGGTAACAGGGACTTCCCTGGTGGTGCAGTGGTTAAGAATCTACTTGCCAACGCAGGGGACACAGGTTCGATCCCTGGCCCGGGAAGATTCCACATTCTGCGGAGCAACTAAGCCCGTGTGCCACAGCTACTGAGGCTGTGTTCTAGAGCCCACAAGCCACAACTACTGAGCCCACATGCCACAACTACTGAGCCCACATGCCACAACTACTGAAGCCTGCGCACCTAGAGCCCATGCTCTGCAACAAGAGAAGCCACCACAATGAGAAGCCCACACACTGCAACCAAGAGTAGCCCCCACTCGCCGCAACTAGAGAAAGCCCACGTGCAGTAATGAAGACCCAGCGCAGCCAAAAAAAAGCAAAAGAAAAAAAGTGGAAGCCAAATGTTAAAAAAAAAAAAAAAATAGGGTGACAATGTGACTTTACATCACAAAATTATTTAAAATAGAAAAAGCAATTATCAGTTTACATTACTATTCTACTTTAGAATGTAATATAAAGCCTACCAAAGAGTAACAATACTAGCCTGTATCAAAATGGGAAAAAGAATAGAGCAGGAAATGTACCTAGCACTCCCAACTGTTAAGCTAGGATTCAGTAGTTCTACCTTTCAACATGCTATAAATAGTGCACAATTTATCAACTTTGGTCACATATTATTTGCAACATTTGTGCAGGTTAAGTTTAGACACTTAAGTGAAAATCTTAAAAATAGTTCTTCATCTGGTAATGGCCAAGTAGCTCCTAAGGGATCAGCCCACCGGAAGAAAACTACTATACTAATCTCTGGACAAGACATTTTAAAAAGAATAGAGCTAAAAGAACAAAACAGATGTGTCGTATGCCATCCACCACAGAGAATACAAAGTTTGAAGTTTGACTCTAGTCAAGACAAATGCCCACTTAAAAACAAAATAAACAAACAAAAACACTCCTTGGAGGAATATAACAGAATCCTGAGCCATATAATTCAGTGTTCAAGACTCAACAGAAATTAGGTGCATGAAGAAAGAAAACATGACCCGTACTCAAGAGACGAAGTCTCAGAGCAGACCATCCCCAAGATGACCCAGGTCTTGAAATTAGGAGAATTTTAAAGCAGCTACAAGAAATTACACGCAGGATGTAATGTAAAATATGCTTGTAATGAATGGAAGAAAAACAAAAAACAAAATCTCAGAAAAGAAACAGAAACCTAAGAAAGAATGAAAAGAAAAGTCTAGATGGAACTTCCCTGGTGGTCCAGTGGTTAAGACTCCACGCTCAATCCCTGGTCAGGGAACTAGATCCCACATGCCACAAATAAGACCCTGGTGCAGCCAAATAAATATTAAAAAAAAAAAAACAAAAAACCTCTCTTGAGGGGATTGTTAAAAAAAAAAGAAAGGTCTAGAACTGAAAATACAATCTATAAAGAATTAACCAATTGGGCTTAATAACAAATTGGAGGTAAAAAAAAAAAGTACAATTAACAACAGATCAATACAACAACAAAGTCCAAAAGCACGCATGCGTGCACACACACACACACACACACACACACACAGCCTAAGGGACTTGTGGGACAATACCAAAAAGGCTAACATGTGTAACTGAATTACCAAGAAGTAGAGAAAGAAGCACGTTTTCTCCACAGGTAGCAAAAAGAATGAACCTGCTTACAGGTTAACATCAATCGTTAGCAATTTTGAATAACAGAGACTCGCAGCCTTCCCAAGAGAGTTGAAAATTTAAACAGGAAATGTAAACTCTATCACTTTTACTGATGGCCCCTTTAGGAATTCGAAACAACCAAATTATAAATGTTCTTGTGTTTTAATGCCTCTGATTCCCTCAGGTTAGCAATATGCACAAGCGTTGTTGAAGGAGTTCTTAAATACAAACATAACGACTTATAAGAAAAAGACTGTCTTTGAGGAAATCTTTCCAGAAATATTTTGAAGAATCAATCATACACAACAACACAAAAGGGAGCTGTCAAAAGTTCCACAAAAATGGTTATGCTCTGTCCTGCTCTACAGCACAAAACACAAATTTCAAATCTTTAACTGGCTCGTAACAACCCCAAGTATATATGATGGAGGAGGTTTTAAAAATAACTTTTTTTTAAGTCATGATATTTTTTAAAACCAAAAGATATTATTAATTCAAATTATATTAAGGCATAGAAAGAAAAGAGAGGTTACCTTGACAGCTTTCTGGGAATTGGGCAGTCCTTCCTCAATGTCTTCTAAAAGAATTCCTCCTAAGCCTCGCTGGTCATGCTTATCTAAAAGCCGAAGTAGGGCCTTCTTATCTTTCAAGTTGTACTTGGGCTTGAAGGCATACTTTCCATCTATTACTTCAATTTTGGGATTATTGACTAATGCCTGTAACAGTGACACAATTTGGACATATTAACAAAAGGAAATACCATATATACATTACTTAATTCTACCAATTATTAAAAAACCACAATACTCGTATTACAGTGGCAAACTAAAAGTATCCTGTGGATATCAAAAGATCTAAAACACCGGACATCCAGGATCCAAAACAACAGGTAGAAACCAGCATGGTGCTCATTTTTTATAAAAGAAACTGTTTATTATTTATATAGATTCTTTGGATGAGAAAGAAACCACTTTATTACAACTGCTTTGAAGAACGCTGTACCCATATTCTTTCAGAAGACAAAAGAGGTAAGGATCAATAAAACACCTATTAACATCACTAGACAAAGTAAAATGGGTACTGCCTACCCCACCCTCAAAGTATAGTTTATCACATATTGGGATTATAATGTGAGAAACATTACAGTGGGATGAAAATACCAATAGTCAGTCTGCTCCACATGGTATCAAATGGCACTAGCAGCTATGGAAGGAACTGAAAAGGACCAGACTAGTGTGTATAAGAAATTTACCTATAATGTTGTCAGCTGAGATTGAAACTGAGTAGGAATGCAGAAATTACTGAATATAATTATGTTTCTAGTCAGTCCTGTTGTATAGCTAGTATCAGAAGGAAAGCCCTTCAAGAAAAAGCAACCCTATTAATTTTCTTCTACAGCTGCCAGCCTGATCCTGAAAGGATAAAAAGAAGAAACAGAAAGAAGAAAGGAAGGAGAATAGAATAGTAATTAAAATAAACTTTACCTAATGTGGGTAGTCCATGAAATTTCAAGATTAGGTAAAGCATCAAAATTTAAATGTGGATTACCACTATTTGTATATCACTAATATAATGAGCTACAACGATACTAACTGGTTCATTTTACATTAGTAAAATCAAGAACAATATTTGCTCGATAAAATAAATTAAATTCTATTTTAGGAAGTTTACATTTGGTCTTTAGAATCAGCACTGGTCCTAGAAAGTTGTCTTATTAAATTGTCATTTCATACTTAAACAGAAAAGAGACAAATATCTCAACTTTTAAAGTGCTACTCATTTCCAAATTAGCGTGGTCACTGATGGTTGGGGATTCCTTTTCTTCCAGTGTTGTGTGGAACATATTACAATGTTCATGATTATTTTTCCAAGTAATCTGCTAGAGGCAGTAACATCACTATCAAATCATAATAGCAGTAGCGGTATAACAAGTATCTTGCTTAACAAAATACCTTGCTTTCCCTATAATACCTCATGCTTTAAATGTCCTAAAACATAGAAACAATACAACCTGCCAACATGTACATTATAAATTCAGCAATTCAAAATAAGCATCAATTATTCTGTAAAAAGTTAAAAACTGGTACAATGACTGACCTCTTTATAACCTTTATGCTAAAGTCTTTGACATTTTTAAATAGATACATAAGGTTGTATGAAAGTAAGTCAATCTCAAAATGTGTATGTTTAAAGAACAAAAACCCTATACCAATTCTTTTAAGAAAAAGCAAAAATTATCATATCTCAGTATATGAAAACCCTAGTTAGAGCAATTTTTTTTTTTACAATAATTTAAGCCTATTCTTACCTCAGTCATTAGCCATTGTTTCTGCTTGAGTCCAATATCTAAATGTTGTGTTTCATCCAAAATTTCTTCTAAAGTAAGAGGATGTGTATCTCCTCGCTGATGCCGTGTCTATTGCGGCAAGAAACTGTTATTAGAAGACAGGTTTTTTTAATGATTTTTTTTGGGGGGTGGGGGGCACGCTGTGCAACTTGTGGGATTTTAGTTCCCTGACCAGGGATTGAACCCAGGCCCTCAGCACTGAAAGCACAGAGTCTTAACTACTGGGCTGCGAGGGAATTCCCTGGAAGACACTTTTAAAATGCTAGATGCGGGCTTCCCTGGTGGCGCAGTGGTTGAGAGTCCGCCTGCCGATTCAGGGGACACGGGTTCGTGCCCCGGTCCAGGAAGACCCCACATGCCGCGGAGTGGCTGGGCCCGTAAGCCATGGCCGCTGAGCCTGCGCTCCGCAACGGGAGAGGCCACAACAGTAGGAGGCCCGCGTACCGCCAAAAAAAAAAAAAAAAAAGGTAAAATGCTAGATGCATTAAATAATAGTTAGCAGTAAATTAATCTATTCAGGAATGCGGAATGTGTATTATTTAAGGCAGTACAATTATAGTGATGAAAAGAATGGACTATAAAATCAGACAGAACCGGGCTTCCCTGGTGGCACAGTGGTTCAGAGTCCGCCTGCCAATGCAGGGGACACGGGTTCGTGCCCCAGTCCAGGAGGATCCCACATGCCGCGGAGCGGCTGGGCCCGTGAGCCATGGCTGCTGAGCCTGCGCGTCCGGAGCCTGCGCTCCACAACGGGAGAGGCCACAACAGTGAGAGTCCCACGTACCACAAAAAAAAAAAAAAAAAAAAATCAGACAGAACCAAGTTCAAACTTGTAGCTATATAAAATCAAATGACAATCTGAGAAAAAAATTTGCAATTCATATCACAAAGAGTTAGCCTTCCTAATATTTTAACAGGTCCAAAAACTTAACAAGAAAATGACCCAAGACAGGAACACAAAAAGCACAAAAAAAGAGCTACAAATGACCTTAGACATATGAAAAGATACTCAACTTCCACTAAGGTATTTCTTATCACACCGGCAAAATTCCATGCTTGACAACTCTACTGGTGAGGCTGTAAGGAAACAGGCCCTCTCACACACTGCTGGTAAGAATGCAAATTGATACAACTCCTACAGAGGGAATTCGGCAATATAAATGCATTGAAACCCCTGACCCAGCAAGTCGGCTTCTAGGAATTTACCTTACAGATAAACCACAATGTAGAAAAGCAGCACTGTTGTAAAAGGAAAATCAGAAACATTAGTTTTATTAAGACATACTATTAGAACTACTACAACACTAAGTTGTATTTGGAAAAACTCAAGTGGCCATCAATAGAGGACTGATTAAATAAACTACAGCACATCTATGCTACTATACAGATGTTAAAAAAAAGAAAATACAGAGGTTCTCTATGTGCTAATTTGGAAAGATGTACCAGGACAAACCATTAAGTTAGAAAACATACGTAGGGCCTTCCCTGGTGGCGCAGTGGTTGGGAGTCTGCCTGCCAATGCAGGAGACATGGGTTCGAACCCTGGTCTGGGAAGATCCCACATGCTGCGGAGCGGCTGGGCCCGTGAGCCACAACTACTGAGCCTGCGCATCTGGAGCCTGTGCTCCGCAACGGGAGAGGCCGCAACAGTGAGAGGCCCGCGCACAGCGATAAAGAGTGGCCCTTGCTCGCCGCAGCTGGAGAAGGCCCTCGCACGGAAACGAAGACCCAACACAGCCAAAAATAAATTAATTAAAAAAAAAAGAAAGAAAAAACATATGTAAGTGGCACAGTGGTGTACGTCAGAATCACCTGAAGGAAGGGCTTGTGAAAACACAGACTGCTGAGCTGCACTCCCAGAGTTTCAGATCAGTAGATCTAGGAAGGGGCCCAAGAATTTGCACTTCTTACAAATTCCCAGGAGATGCTGATGCCATTGGTTGGAGAATGACACATTGAGAACCAATGAGCTAGGCTAAACCAAACTAACCAAATTTTTCAACATGATTTTTTACATAACTGAGATACAACCACATAAAGGGATAACAGTGAGATCAAGAGAAAAATCATTCCATCAAAAACAAAGTGCACAACTGATTTGTCATCTTAGAACTAGAGCAGTGTCTCACACGGACCTAACAGTATCTCTTGAACCTTCTCCATATAATTTCTACATAATTCTCATCGAGCAATTAAAGAGCTCTTCCATCAGTAAACGAATAAACTATGAGGAGTATTTTGTGTTGCCTTTTTCCTTTCTTTCTGAGTTCTTGGTTTTATCAGCTCTTCAAAAAGGGTACAAAAGGTACACTTCCGAATGTACTCTTTCCCTTTCAAAACAGGCCTGTCCCCTTTTTACCAAAAAAAAAAAAAAAAAAAAAAAAGGTATAACTCTCACCTCCACCCAGAATTTATACTGCAATACCTGGAGGTATATTAAACTCCAGGGACTCAACCAAAAGGGCAAGTCAAAAGAATATTGTTTTGGGGAAGCCTTCATAAATGATAAATTGAGGTATCAAACTATCCACTATAGACGGGGCTTCTTGTCTCTTCCAGTCCTAAATATTTTTCTAGGAGTTAAAAATAGGATATTTTGCCCTTGCTATGACATTCTAAATTCTGATGAATTACAGTTTGTGGGCAATTGAGAGCTGTTCCCTGTAAACAATTCTGTCTCTTCCATCCCCACACACCCTACCTCCATGCCATACTGTCCAAGAATGCATCACTCTTAGGGGAGAATCTCCAAATAAAGGGAACATGGTAAGAAGTATCTAATGATAAATATAGGTTTTTTCAGGTATTTTCATATAAGTAATTCTCTTCAGCAATTCTCAAAATCCATTCCTTGAATATTTATTAGCCTGAAGAAAACGCACATTTAAAGAACTGAAGCAGTATCAATAAAGGAGGCTGATTCTTTTAAGTATAACAAATATTTTCTTGGACTACCAAAATGTTCAAATCATGCTACATAAAACCCATAGACAAAAACCACACAGGAATTGTTTCAGACTGAGTTTGCATTATTCAATGTGGTAGTTAAAACCTACTTTATCAAATCATATCATGAATTTTTCATTCTAATTAGTCAATTCTCATTATGCTTTAAATATTTAATATTTCTAACTCCTATTAAAAAAATAAGTCATAGCTAGCTGTAAAACCAATTCATTTTTAGCAATAGGTATACTTCTCCTTCATTAATCACCCCAAGATAAAATTTACAGTTATTTTTGAATCATTCCCTTTTATTTATATCTAAAAGCTGAATATCAGAGATGGAAGATACAAGCACACACATTTAGAAAAGGAATAACACACTGTTTAACACATCCTTGCTTCATAAACATTTGATTACTTATAATGATGCAATGTTACATGATGGTAGACTGTGTATTTATTTTTTACATTATATAAAAATGGAAAAATTCATTCTTTTTGATCCTTATAATTTTAATCTCAACTACCTTAGTAGTATCTGTTAGTATTCATTCCATACTATATTTCTAAGTGACTTTTATATTACTTAAAATATGATAAAAAATAAGTTTGGTATATCTGGTTGGTCTGACAATGGAGACTAGCTTTGTTAACCAGAAAATAATTTCCATAAACTGAGTATGCTAGACCTTCAACCTGACAGTTTTGGCAAAAATATATTTATACACCTAAGATAAAAGTATTTCATCAAAAAAAATTGCACTGCAAAGGTGTGTTGAAACTAGTATTTTTATTTTCTCAATTGCTTCTGAATATATCAGATTAACCAAAGTACCAATATGGGGAAGAAGAGGAAGCTGATATAATTAGACATTTACTGAGTCTTGGTCAAACCTTTTTGATACATGTCCTAGAAGCTAAGTAGATGGTTAAGGACCAGGTAACAAATCCTCTGGCAAGCTAGGTGATTCCCATTCTTTTGCTTTCAACAAAACTGAAGAAGGACCTAACAGAAGTGTCCACTGATAAATGTTTGATGATAAATCACCATGTAATTTCTGGCATACAACTTGGAAGGTTTTGCTATCACAAAATTAGAATAAACTTATTTATATGAACATTTATTTCTCAGCACTTAAACCTACAAGATCTCAAAATAAGACAGGAAATTGGTGCCAAATTCTGTTTCATTCTATCAGTAAATAACATATTATCTCCAGACACAAGAACCACTGGAGAGATAAGACAGCTCCATTTATTTCATTAAAAATGGATTTCTGTTGCATAATTATTACATACAAAGTGAATTTTAATCAAAATTTTAATATATTTATGTTATTCTAATCAACTATGTGGTAATAATAATTATAATGATGGCTCAAACCAGAAAATATTTAGAGCCTTATGGTTACAGGGAAATCCCTAATTTCAATTTATATACATATTATTGTGACAAAGGAGTTTGACAGATGATCAATAGAAGATTTCCAAACACTAAAATACATAACATTAGGATAAAATTCAGTGGGAGTAACAGAACTGACATACAAGTTGAAAGGAAAATAATTAAAATTTCCAACCACTAAAGTTTGTTTTCATATTTTTAAAAAATGGCATTTAGATTCCCTTAGATAAATTTAAGAGTGCTGTATTTTACTGAAATATTACAATATGCCAGAAATTGCATCCTGTGTCACTATTTAGACTTTTGTTATAACATAAATAGACTCACAGACATAGAAAACAAACTTATGGTTACCAAAGGGGGAAGGGAGGGGTGTGAGGAGTTTGGGATCAACAGCTACACACTACTATATATAAAATAGATAAGCAAGGACCTACTGTATAGCACAGGGAACTATATTCAATATCTTGTAATAACCTATAATGGAAAAGAATCTGAAAAAGAATATACATATATGTATACCTGAATCACTTTGCTATACACCTGAAACTAACACATTGTAAATCAACTATACTTCAATTTAAAAAAAACCTTTTGCTGAAAAATTACACTTATCAATTTAAATATGTGGAATGGAACACACAGCTTTTCAAAATTGTTTCAGGGAACACAGGAGTAAAAATTTGAAGATCGTTGTCATAGATTAACAAAGCAATAAGGGTCTCTAGATAAATGAAAACTGTTTTTAGCAGAGTAGCAAAAACATGACATTAAATGTCAGTCTCCCTCAAAAGACTGACAGCCTCAAGGGCATACATTTTGTCTGGGTATTCATACCATTCGTGCCATAATAGCAGATAGTAGGTTTTAGTATTGCTTACCATGCGGGGGAATGGATGGATGGAATGAAAGGTTAAATGCCTCAGTGTCAGAGTATATTATTTGATAATGGGAAATTGTAAACTAACACATTTCTACCCGAAATCAAATACAAACCACAGATTTCAGATATAGCTAGACAGACACCAGGTCTCTTAAATTACAAAAGAAAAGACTTCACATAAAATTTGATTTATATACTAAGGAATAGCTGAAATTTGAAATAATAACAAATACAGTACTTTCTTTGACTTTTTTTCAAGAGATACAACTAGTAACTAAATGGGAATAAGAGTTTGGCAGACAAGGGGGGTAAATCTGAAATCACTTAGCCATTTTAGCTATAAATGAAATTTCACTTTCATAAATTAGGTTAGGGTTCAGAATCCTTAGTAAAGTCAAAATGTCATACCATCAAAACTTCAAAATTTACTTCAAGAAATACTAAATCTCTCATCAAACATTAAACTCCAATTCTTTTGTGAGTCAAAGTTTTTCTGAGACACTCAGTAATTCTCAAATTTTGTCCTTCAAGATGTAGAAAAGCCACCATCTGCCTGAACTATGTAGCTTTTTACTTCTCACATCAATGGAAGTAATATCCTGTAAATCGTTCACATTTTCTCACTGGTTTGGTCAGCAGGTATTGACTAATTAAGAGGTGACTATATCTACTGCCTGAGCACAATTTTATTAAATGAAATGGTGGGCTTAAATTGTGTACTTGAACTAATGTAATGTAATGTAAATCAAATACACTTAGATGACTCACTGCAATGCTAACTTGATATAATGTAAAAGGCTTCAGGCAGTAAATTTTTTTTTTTTTTTTACAGTTTTGAGGTATAATAGGCATAACATAAACGACAAATATTGAAACATACAATTTGATAAATTTTGACATGTATATACAAATTTACTTCTGAAAATACCAATCCCCTACTTCCGCCAAAAGTCAACAGAATTTCTGTTAGCTGAGAAAAGTACTTACCTTCATGTAATTCACAATCTTCGCAAGAACACCAAACTTATATCCAGAGCTTCCTGATAGAGCTTTCAAGTTAAATGATCCATTGTTATGATCTGAAAATGAGGTTCAAAAAGCAATTATGACATTTTCATATTAGATGTGATCACTGACTTTTAAGCAACTAAGATGAATTTAACTCTGGTAAAATATTTGTTTTGGAGTCTTCCTATCTAGTAAATTCTACCCTATAAAATTTTGGTGACAAATTCAAAATCTGCATGCATAATAACTTTTCTCACCAAGGATGGAAGCAAAGTATAAATAATTCAAAGGCATTAACATACATTTCTTTTATAAGTACCTTTATCTCACCCTTTCCTTAAGTCTGATTAGATTTCCACCATAATTAAAAGCAAGGTTTATTAAACAAGAGGACAATACAAATCTCAGTCTGATCCATAGTGCTTTTCTAACAACCTTAAAAACCATGAGAAGTGAGTGGATTACTTCTAAGGGATAAAAAGTTCAATTTATCACCAATGACATCAATTTCTGCTTATCAACTTAAAAAAAGTAAATGGGTATTGATTAATGGGAATTAATAAAAAGTATGATACAGTAACTATTTTAAGGTAAATTTTAAAGCTATATTAGGAATAAAAAAAATAAGCACTGTGCTCGCTTCGGCAGCACATATACTAAAATTGGAACAATACAGAGAAGATTAGCATGGCCCCTGCACAAGGATGACACGCAAATTCGTGAATCATTCCATATTTTTACCTAAGTGTCCATCGACAGATGAATGGATAAAGAAGATGTGGCACATATATACAATGGAATATTACTCAGCCATAAAAAGAAACAAAATTGAGTAATTTGTAGTGAGGTGAATGGACCTAGAGTCTGTCATACACAGTAAAGTCAGTCAGAAAAACAAATACCATATGCTAACACATATATATGGAATCTAAAAAAAAAATGGTTATGAAGAACCTAGGGGCAGGACAGGAATAAAGATGCAGATGTAGAGAATGGACTTGAGGACATGGGGAGGGGGAAGGGTAAGCTGGGACAAAGTGAGAGAGTGGCATGGACATATATATATACTACCAAATGTAAAACAGATAGCTAGTGGGAAGCAGCCGCATAGCACAGGGAGATCAGCTCAGTGCTTTGTGATCACCTAGAGTGGTGGGATAGGGAGGGTGGGAGGGAGACACAAGAGGGAGGAGACATGGGGATATATGTATATGTATAGCTGATTCACTTTGTTATAAAGCAGAAACTAACACACCACTGTAAAGCAATTATACTCCAATAAAGACGTTAAAAAAAAAAACACATAAGCACTGCCACTGCATAAACGTGGATACTTAAAAAGGATGTAGCATGAAACAAGGAGCAATCTACATAGAAGATCATTTGGTTCAGAACATATACCATTCTGTTGCATATTTACAGGCAGAAATCCTAATGCTACCATTGCATCACAAATGCATTCTATTAGCCATAGGCAGGAAGAGTAAAAAAAAGTCACTGTAAATACCAGGAAGACATTTCATAAGTACACATTCTATTAGCCAGGCATCAGATCAGATATTATAAAGTTCCCATGTGGCTGATCCACAAAGGAAGAGGTTAAATAAAAGGGGGGAGAGTCAATTTCTGGCACCAGTTTGGTAATAATAATTTAAACAAAAGAATGCATTAGAATAACCACAAGTCAAATTAACAACTGTCAGAGATCCACAGGAACAGCTTCTAGAAGGCAACATAATATTCCTTTGAGATTAGTGAAAAGGCTTTACTGAATGATTTTTTGAGACCTCATATGCAATTTTCCTTTAAAAATAACTGTTGGGCTTCCCTGGTGGCGCAGTGGTTGAGAGTCCGCCTGCCGATGCAGGGGACACGGGTTCGTGCCCCGGTCCGGGAAGATCCCACATGCCGCAAAGCGGCTGGGGCCGTGAGCCATGGCCGCTGAGCCTGCGCGTCTGGAGCCTGTGCTCCACAATGGGAGAGGCCACAGCAGTGAGAGGCCCGCATATCCCCGTGTAAAAACAACAACAACAACAAAACTTTGTCACAATTTTAATAATATAATAACTTAATTGACACATTAAAGCCTTCTTTACTATGTTTTCAAAAATAGCAATATTAAGAATGCCTTACGAGGACTTCCTTGGTGATCCAGTGGAAAAGAATCTGCCTTCCAATGCAGGGTATGCGGGTTCCATCCCTGGCCAGAGAACTAGGATTCCCACATGCCGTGGGGCAACTAAGCCCACGTGCCACAAACTACAGAGCCCACACGCTCTGGAGCCGTGTGCCACCACTAGAGAGAGAAAACCCACACGCTACAACTAGAGAAGCCCACGCGCCACAACCAAGGGCCTGCGTGCCACAGCTAAGACCCAACACAGCCATAAATAAATAAATAAATAAACAAACGAACGAACAAACAAATAATAAAACTCTGCTCCCTTGGCAAAATTCTAAAAAAACAAAGAATGACTTACAGGTGTGCTTTCACATTTACTACTTCAATTATGAAATACTTCCTACATGGTTCATTTTCCCAAGGTTTCAGGAAACTCATAATGATAATAGTAACTAACATTTATTGAACACCTACTATTGCCAAGACCCGTGCTAAATGATTTTCCCATTTAATCCCTCCTAAAAATCCTATTTAGGAGGTTTTACCGTCTCTTTTTTTTTTTTTTTTTTTAATTTTTTTGCGGTACGCGGGCCTCTCACTGCTGTGGCCTCTCCCACCGCAGAGCACAGGCTCTGGACGCGCAGGCTCAGCGGCCATGGTTCACGGGCCCAGCCGCTCCGCGGCATGTGGGATCTTCCCAGACTGGGGCACGAACCAGCGTCCCTTGCATCGGCAAGCGGACTCTCAACCACTGCGCCACCAGGGAAGCCCCTTTACTGTCTCATTTTAAACCTCAGAAAGCTCAGAGTAATAAGTGGCAGAGCAAAGATTCAAATCCAGTTGTAAACTCCGATATGTCTTGTGTAAGAATCATTAACTAATATTTAACACAGGTTATTCCATCTCAAACTGGATATTTTGTCACAGTACAGAAATTCATAAATGCATATTTGGGGAATTCTTGTTTGACTTTAGGAAAATAATACTACATTTATCCTACACTACTAAATAAACTAACTGGAAAGACTATAAATAACAGTTAAGGACAATATGCTAAGGATAAGCACCACACATACGGTCAATCATGAAGCACATACAGTTTTGTTTACCATAAGGCCTCCAGTGTTTAACCCAATGCCAGGCACAGTCAACAATAAATATTAATTGACTGAATGAATGAACATAATAAGAATATTTCCACATACCCCTTTATTGGCCCTAGAAACAAATGTGCCAATTATCCATAATTTTAAAAAATAAGTCTGCATAGCATTTACCCAGTCTGCTGTTGTTCTAGTAGCCACTCCCATAAATAAAAACCTTGACTGTTGGGCTTCCCTGGTGGCACAGTGGTTGAGAGTCCGCCTGCCGATGCAGGGGACACGGGTTCGTGAAGATCCCACATGCCGCGGAGCAGCTAGGCCCATGAGCCATGGCCGCGCAACGGGAGAGGCCACACACAACAGTGAGAGGCCCGCGTACCGCAAAAAAAAAACAAAACCCTTGACTGTTAAGCTTAGACCACAACTCTAATACACTGTAAGAAAATCATTCTATCTCTACACATCCAACTGAGGATTCTTTTGCAATTTAACTTTCACAGACTGCTTTTTTTTTAACACAGGTGGTGTACCTACCAAAACTTACCCTTCTCCCAAATAATAGAAATAAAAACCTTATTTCCTTTCTTCTTCCTCAGAATTTCATCTAAATCAAACCACCACATAGAAATAATCACTTTCAGAGAGCAAGATTTACGTAAATAACAAGTATTAGAAAGAGAGAAAGCAATTATCATTTATGAGATCTTATGCACACTTCATGGAGGAAACACCACGCTGGTAAACCTGGACTGTTTGTTTCCCAGGTTACTGCCTCTCTTGACATTATCTTCTAGCCCTAGCACTGAAATAATCACTGAAGGATCTGAAATTCTACAGCTAAGCACTATGGAATCATCAATTTGTTACTAACTCACAAATTTCTGTGCAGAAATTTAGCTTAAAGACAAAAAAATAAGGCCAAAATAAGGGGTGACAGTTGAGAACCCAGACGGCTCTATTCAAGTTTATGAATGATTTACTCCTAGGGTGGCAGGACTTAATGCAAATGCACGTAGAGGAAACTGTCAGCTGCATTGTGGTTCAACCAATAGAAGCACAGCTCCATCTTGGCTGTGCACTAGACTGCATTACAAACAGACGGATACCATCGCTTCAACTGCAGCCTTTCAGACAAGAGGTAGGTTATACGATCTTTTCATTTAATAATACATGTCCTTATGATACAATATAAATATTTTACCATAAAAACGAAGCAGAAAGCTTTGTTCCTACTGAAGACCCCAAAAAATGTATTCATGTCATTGTTTGGTAGGATTTTATTATGAAAATATGAAGACTATCTTTGCTATTTGATAAGCACCCTCACCATCTGTGCCTTAACAGAAAATCATTACATTTTCTATGAACCTAATCTATATCCAGACCTCAGAGTAAACCACATGCATGTGATGTTAAGAGGTTACTTGCAAATTTCATTTTCTCCGACCTATTTCATTTCAGCAGTTTGGTTTGTCTTAACAAAGGATTTTTCTTAAAGAAAAATCTAGACTAAAAGCAAATCCAGGACTAAAGCTTTCTGATTATATGTGCAAATTTAAAGCAGTTATTTATAAGAAAGTTTGCTGTATTTTAAGGAATATGAGAAAATAATTCAAAATTTTATTTGACTTTGAGTGTAGATGCAGAGAATGCCAATAAATTATCACACTGTGATTTTTATATAAAAATAAAAAGACCATAAAGGTACCATTACGTAGGCTGCATTATACTGTAACCAAAGAGACATTTATAGAGCTTTAGACTTTCATACATTTTCATTAAAATAATTCCCTACAGTCAAATTTTAAAGTCTCTATCACTATAACATACAAATCATGCTATTAAATAAAAACCTTCTTAAGCAGTGTTTCATTTTCTATATGCCACAAAAATATACATTTATCACAGTATTTCCATATAATATTAAAGTTATTCTTAAACCAAACTTAAAATAAATACACAGTAAGTCGTTTTGATAAACTAAATTTTAAAATAAAAATATGCTCTAAGAAGAATTGGTTATGGGAGGAAGGAGGGTACCTTTCAAGGTAATATGATTACTTTCATAGCTAACAGCAATCATTCATGCCTACTAAAAATTATTATTCAACTGCTGACCGAATTTCTAATTCTACAATATTAAAGCATGAAAAAATAATTATTTAGTAAATGCTAGAGTTCCAGGATATTACCTATATATACTGACCTAAGATCCAACTTCTGTCCTTTTCTTTGCTGGTAAATCTATTTTAAATTTTAAAGGGTTTTTTTTTCATAATTTTTATTCCTTCTGTTTCTTAACCAGTGTTCTGCTAGCATGAGCAAAGTATCCCTTACAAAGCCCAAAGGTTGCTGTAAGAAGATATTAGATCTCTCCAGGTTCAGTACAATGTGGTTAACTGCCTAGAAAACATTCCTGTTTGCTATACGAAGTACGGGAGCTCAAAAAAAAAGTCTCAGATCAAATAAAAATAACTTTGTCAAATAAAACAGTTAACTCATAACTCAAATTTCAGGTAAATTGTAGACAAAACTCCTGCCACCCACATTTTTTAAACATTATAATCAGCCTACATTTTACTGGCAATATATCTATAGTTAGTACAGATGGAGGCTCATTGCTGTTTAGCCAAACTAACTAAAGACATGGCCTAAGCCAGAGAGTTCCAGCGTTGGGTGCGTTGTTCTATATATAAGGGCTATTACGATTAATTGATCATATTTCAAAGTGATATGCTTAAATGCACTAGAGAATTCAATTCAAGGCCTTTTTCCACAAATAGAGCAAAAGCATAATTTTATTCTGATCTGGCAATTCAAGGTTCCAGAACAGTTCCAAGTCCTATCCTTGTAAATATTTCACTAGGGCCTTTTAAAATGGGAGGAAAAATAGATGATGGGAATATATTGGAAAATAATAATAAACTAAAAATTATATATGTAAGAGACTGTTCCTATTTTTTACTGTTTGCTCTCATTTTTCGTAAGGCATGTTACGGCATTTGCTTCACATAAATTTACATTTTAATTTCAAAGACAGTCTCAAAATACAAGAAAATCCTAATGATAAATATCTTTCTATGTATCTAATTATGTCTAATTCATCAAAGCAAGATTTAGATTTTATCCTAAACTTAACACACAAAATTATTAGAGCTCTACCGTACTCTGAAAGAATAAACCACATTAAGTTTAAGGTAGAAAATGAATCTATATTACAGGGTTTACTTTTTCCAGATATGCCCAGGAGCTAACAAAAAGTGAATGTTTTGAGATGCTCATCAGTTATCAACACACTCACAAATGGCACACTGTCATCATTCACAACATAAACCTGACATGTATATATACTCTTTCTGAAAACTGCTTAGATGCTCCTAACAAAACTTACAAGTACCCTTGGAAATGGCACATACTGCTATCCAGTCACTATCACAAGTATAATTATCATAAGCGTATTTGTGTGTGGATAAAGTACACAGTCTTACCAAAGTCACAATTTACTAATCCTAATTTTTTAGAAGTAATCCAAACACAATGGATTATTAAAAACCAAAGGCAAGGAGTACTTCTGGGTTTGAATCAATAATACACTCAAATGGTTCAAAAACCAAAGGAATATAACAAGGTACATCTTGACAAGTCTCACACACATCCCGGTCTCCCGACTCTACTCTCCAACCAACCCCACAAATAATCATTGTTATTAATTTCTATATATCCCCAAGATTTTTGTGCAGATACAAGCAACTAAAAATAGATATTATTTCCCTTTTTCCTCCTGCACTTTGTTTACTTAAAAACATATCCTAGAAATTTTTCCATGTCACTACAGTCACCTCATTCATGCTTAACAGCCGACTGTGTGAGTATACTACATTAATTTAACCAGAAGAACAGTTCATTGATGGGTACAAGTTAACTTCAAAGTAAGTGAATTTAGTTGTGTGTCTGTCTGCCTGCCCCCCTTCTTCCCTCCCCTTATCTCTCCCTTCCCATCTCTCCCCCTCCCTCCCTCCCGCTCTATTTTTTAGGAGCAAGGGGACCTGAAAATTTTTTAAGCAGTTCACTTGTACCTCAAAAATAAATAGAATATAAAGTTCCTTAAGCCAACTTTCTAATCATTCTAAAATTTCATTTTGAAACAGTAACTTACATTATTAGTCTTTACAATTTCTCCCCAGTCTTAAGAAGTCACCATAAATTTAAAAAGGCCTATTCATGGGACTTCCCTGGTGGTCCAGTGGTAAAGAATCTGCCTTCCAATGCAGGGGATGTGGGTTTGATCCCTGGTCGGGAAACTAAGATCCCACATGCCGCGGGGCAACTAATCCTGCATGCCACAACTACTGAGCCCGCACATTTCAACAAGAGAAAACCCGAACACCACAACTAGAGAGAAGCCCACGCGCCACAACAAAGACATGACACAGCCAAAAATAAAAATAACAATAAATGAAATAAATATTAAAATAAATAAAAATAAAAAGGCCTGCTCATAATAAATTAAAATACAAAGTAATAAATTCAGTATAATTTCAACCAGGTATGAGTTATAGATTTATACAGCCAATGTCTAGGATAAAAGAAAAAACTCACAAGTTTGATATGTTACAGAGATAAGATTATAGGTGATGCTATTTTTTAAAATTAATTATTATTTTTGGCTGCGTTGGGTCTTCATTGCTGCGGGCTTTCTCTAGTTGCAGCGAGTGGGGGCTACTCTTTGTTGCAGTGCGCGGGCTTCTCACTGCAGTGGCTTCTCTTGTTGTGGAGCACGGGCTCTAGGCACACGGGCTTCAGTAGTTGTGGCACGCAGGCTCTAGAGCGCAGGCTCAGTAGTTGTGGCGCACGGGCTTAGTTGCTCCGCAGCATGTGGGATCTTCCCGGACCAGGGCTCAAACTCGTGTCACCTGCGTTGGCAGGCGGATTCTTAACCACTGCACCACCAGGGAAGCCCATAGGTGATGCTTTTAATTTTTATTTTAAATTGCTATAATGATATTTTTGATATCAGTAATGAAATAGCAGTTTAAATTAATGTTAATTAATAGGGTAGATTAATTTCAGAGGCATAATGTAGAAATTACCTCACTCTACTCTCTCCTCCCTCCCCTACCATTGTTTCCCCTGCAGTCAGTTCTAATGCCAGAGAAATCTTCAAAAGAAATTCCCAAATTTTAAAAAGGAATCAACCTGAAAGGCCTTAACAGAAAGTCTAAGGAATACTTTAATCAGTGCTGAAGAGGGCTAGGTTAGCCAAGGTAAAATTATTAGACAGACCCTCAAGCAATTCTTCCTGTTCTTTACCTACCCACATGAGTCGCACAATCCCCCTTTTCACCAAGGTCCTAATCTTCTTCCTCTCCCTCTCCTCTATTAGCTCTGCTTTTTAAAAAGCACCTGAAACTCATTCACACTGAAGTAAAAATAATTGTAACAATGTTTGTTACCCCTCCCAGGAATATCTGCATTTTAGCAGTGCTAAAAATCCTAAGGGAGTTCCAAAGCTGAACATTTTTCAGGCATTTGTGTGTCTGTGCACATGCATTCATGACACTATCAGCAAGGCTGGATCAAAAAGGACTTAACTTTTGTCTCCGTTTGAGTTAGTTTCTATAGGTTACTTGACTATTTGTGTAAAAGGTGGTTAAGTTCAGAGGCAGCAACAACGCAGAGGTGGAGGGGTAGCCTACCAGGACTCCACACTGCACAACCCCAATTTACACTGTATTCTACCTGAATGGCACCCACCCCACAACAAAACATGACTAGTGCTCCCCAGAGCTGTACAATGCAGCAGCCTGCTTTCTATAAGGGTGTGCTTGGAAGAGAAAAATTCAAAAGATAAAAGAGTAACTTTGAGGGCTTCCCTGGTGGCACAGTGGCTGAGAGTCCGCCTGCCGATGCAGGGGACATGGGTTCGTGCCCCGGTCCGGGAGGATCCCACATGCCGTGGAGCGGCTGGACCCGTGAGCCATGGCCGCTGAGCCTGCGCGTCCGGAGCCTGTGCTCCGCAATGGGAGAGGCCACAGCAGTGAGAGGCTCATGTGCCGCAAAAAAAAAAAAAAAAAGAGTAACTTTGAAAGGCTGGGTCTCTTGACATAGTTTGAAATACTGTAATGTAATGGGAAGTTACTCAAATACCTGTGTTCCAGACAATGCATTTTTGTATGTCCCAGGAAAAGAAGCAATTAATTCAATTACTGTCCATTAGTCTCTTGTCCCTCATTTCAAGGTGAAAGGTGACCAAGCACCATAAATGGATTCTTAAATCCAACAAGAAAAAATGAATTTATTAAGCCTATACTTTTGGCCTCAGATCATCAATTTAACCTTCAAAATATATGAAGGAAAAAAGGAAGAGACCAAGTCCATCCAAAGAAGTGAGATGATCTGCCACGCAAATCAGATTTAAAGAAAAACGAAAAAAAAACCCTTAGAAAATATTAGTTTATTAACCCCAAAGTTTTAAAATTATATTTATAAAGAAAACAGAAATCTAAGGAATTATATTGTTATGTTTGGGGGGGTTTAAGTCAGTTTTTAATCTTTTTTGGTGTGAAAATGATATAGTGGTTATATTTAAAGACAGAGTCCTCACCTTTTAAGAGATATATACTGAAATATTCCTAGATGAAGTGGCATGATGTCTGGGATTTGCCTCAAAATAATCCATGGAATTGAAGTGGGCAGAGATATAGACTGGCCAAGAATTGATCAATGAAGCTGTGTTATAAGCACATGGGTGTTTATTATACTCATACTTCTGTAGTACCTTGAAATTTTCTATAAATGAAACATACTCTCACACACAAGTTATCTCCAGCACTTAGAAAAGTATTTGTTGGGACTTCCCTGGTGGTCCAGCAGTTAAGATTCCACGCTCCCAACACAGGGGGCCTGGGTTCAATCCCTGGTCAGGGAACTAGATCCCACATGCCGCAACTAAGAGCCCACATGCCGCAACTAAAAGATCCCGTGTGCCGCAACTAAAGATCCCACGTGCCGCAATTAAAGATCCCGCATGCCACAACTAAAGATCCCGTGTACCCAACAAAAATCCCACATGCTACAACTGAGACCCAGCGCAGCCAAATAAATAAATATTTTTCTAAAAAGGATTTGTTACTCAGTAGGTAATCAATAAACATTTGTTTACAAGAATGAAAGTCTATTTACAACTATGTAGCAAAAAAATCACACAAAATAATTCATTTCTTTCATAAAAGCAAGCACACAAACTGACAACAGTCACTGAATTAGGGAAGTGGAACTACGGGGTTTTTTCCTCTCATTTCAAGAAGTTTCTTAGTATATAGAGGTATTTTATAATTTTTTCAAAAAACTTGAGATATTTTGGGGGTTTTTGTTTATTTTTGACTGGGTCAGGTCTTAGTTGCAGCACGCGGGATCTTCATTGCGGCATGTGGGCTTCTCTCTAGTTGTGGTGTTCAGGCTTTCTCTCTCTAGTTGGGCATGCAGGCTCCAGAGCACGTGGGCTCTCTAGTTGAGGCGCGTGGGCTCGGTAGTTGAGGCACGCAGGCTCAGTAGCCCTGCAGCATGTGGGAATCTTAGTTCCCCAACCAGAGACTGAACCTGCGTCCCCTGCATTGGAAGGTGGATTCTTTACCACTGGACCACCAGGGAAGTCCCCTTAAAAAGATATTTTTGAATGATTAAGATAATAAAATCATTTATTATTTTTAATACTATCAAATCTTCAATCTTTACAGTCCCACTTAAGGCCCAACAAGTATCAGGTCAACAAGAGCAAAGCTTAATGCAAGGACAGTGAAACTTTAACTCACTGGCTAATTCTGTGAGATGGAATAATAATTTAATAATACATACCTTTGGGATGCTGCATTTGCCTGTTTTTAATATTCCTGTCCATAGGTCATTTAGGTATTATGAAACATTTAAGACTATCATATACATAACCAAAAAAAAATCCTAAGATTAAGGTCTCTTCATAGGCAACTTTAATCTAAAACTGTTTTATCCTTATTCTGAAAACTGTCATTATTTGGCTTTTCTTTCTCTACTGTTTTTCACTCAGCCATTATTTCCTGATTCAGATCACCTGTCCTGGAAGTTTAAAGGAGTGGAAATAGACAGAAATACACTGAACCAAGAAGGTGAGAAGGATCCACAAGGGTAATGGGAAAAGCTCTTCTGCAGACAGTTTGAAGAACACAACTTTAAAATGCTAAGATTTTTTTTGTAGATAACAGCTCTCTGACCAGTGCTTTAATCAAATTTTAAACCAATTCAGTTGCCTTTTTTCTCCCTCCATTAGCAGTTAATTTCTGTATATGAAGCTTGATCATAAATATTTGTCTAACAAATGATATACATTAAAAAATACATAGTATGGGGGCTTCCCTGGTGTCGCAGTGGTTGAGAGTCCGCCTGCCAATGCAGGGGACACAGGTTCGTGCCCTGGTCCGGGAAGATCCCACATGCCACAGAGCGGCTGCGCCCATGAGCCGTGGCCACTGAGCCTGCGCGTCCAGAGCCTGTGCTCTGCAACGGGAGAGGCCACAACAGTGAGAGGCCCACGTACCGCAAAAAAATAAAAATAAAAAAATAAAATAAATTTAAAAATACATAGTATCGTTTACATAGTACACTGCATAGATATCGAAAAAATTTCAAGCATACCATTCAGACATTAATTCTGACAGAAAATAAGGAATACTCATGCAGCCTATATAAATTTACTAACAAATCTTAGAAACTGACATTTGAATTGACCAATCTGTAGAGTTTGGTTACATATATTCATTTTCTACCTTTCTACAGATTCAAACGAGCTATATAAGAAGTGGAATCTCTAAGAATGGCCTCCCAGAGCTCAAGCCTCTGGAATGAAACAACTACATCTGTTTATCAGTACCTTGGTTTTCAAGTTCAAAAAATTTACCCCTTCCATGATAACTGGAACACTGCCTGCTTTGTCATTCTGCTTTTATTTATATTTACAGTGGTATCTTTAGTGGTGCTGGCTTTCCTTTATGAAGCGCTTGACTGCTGCTGCTGTGTAAAAAACAAAACTGTGAAAGACTTGAAAAATGAACCGAACCCTCTTAGAAGTATGATGGACAACATCAGAAAACGTGAAACTGAAGTGGTCTAGTACTCTACATAAGATGAACAAAAGCTCTGAAAACAGCCGTCAATTACTGAGGAAAAAAGAAAAATTTCTGAGGTCAACCGTTATTACAAAACCGACTACGAATAATTAAAAGATTTCTACTAGAAGGGAAAAACAAGTTAAATATGCACTTTCTGTGTGTGTATCGATTTCATTAAATATACTGTAAAACTTTCACAAATGTGAATAATTTACCAATCTATTTAAAATAACACTTCAAAAACTAGTTAAAAGATTCCTAGAACTCAATACTAGGCATTAAAAAGTAAACTGGAAACCAAAAGAAAGGCTAATGATCCCAAAATAACATACCTAAACAAACCATGTGAACTAAAAAACAGAGTACTATCCTTCATATATTTTGGTAATTAAAATGCTACTTAAAATACTCATCTAAATCCATAGTATAATATTCCCACTTATACGCAAGTCCCTACTTACTAAGAAGCAATACTTTCTAGTTTATTGAAGACAACTAAAATATTTTTAAAGATTTAAGTTTTATGTAGGATTAGTGTGAAAAAAAAAAGACTCAAAGCACTCAGCAAGGTCACAAGGACACTTGCATAAACTTTTCATAAAATTGACTTACTGTTTAGTAAGAAATACATGGTCTAAGATGAGCTGTTTTCAAACTAAAACTTTCTAGCATACCCCCCTAAATTGCATTTCTTGAGCTTGTTCTTTCATTATGTCTCTCGCATTCACACTCCCAAGGACTAAGATACCCAATGCAAAAAGACTGCCAGGTAACTCCCTGACAGTTCAGTAGTTAGGACTGGACGATTTCACTGCCGGGACCTGGGTTCAATCCCTGGTCCGGGAATTAAGATCCCGAAAGCCGCGCAGTGTGGCCAAAAAAAAAAAGACTGCCAAAAAAGTCAAGAGCAAGTCAAAAGCTAGGACCACTTAACACCTGTTAAGAAATATGGCAATCTTATTTCTTGGAATGCCAAAGGCTGTACAGTATTATATTTTATAACCCTGACACTATTTTGCTGCTACCCATGAGCAAACCAAAATATGCTTTTAACCACTACACTATAACTGCCCTTAGACCAGAAATGTCACTCCTGGAAATTTATTCTGAGAAATTACTTCAAAAGAAAAAACTGAAGATACAAAGATGTTTACAATAGCATTACTCAAAATAACAAAATAATTGGAAGTAACGGCACTTAACTAAATGTGTCTCATCAACATTAAGAAGCAACTGAAAATTATGGCAAAACAGAAAATACTTGATATGGGAAGTGAAAAATAAGTATCTGTCATTTTCAACTTAAAGAGCCCTACATGCCAGTCTGAAATCACTTTTCCACACAATGTTTTTACATATTTTTCTAACATTAGAAAAAAAATAACATAACCAACTTTCAAAGGACTTGTGGAACTTAGGTATACAAAATATTCTGGTAACCAAGAGCTACTCTGAGCACTTGTTAAAACCACATTTTCATAAATGGAAAACTTTGGGGTCCTTGCCATAGATGGGAAGCATACAGGTCCTTTGATAACTAGATTTTTTGGTAACATACACTACCTTTTCCCTACCCTACCCTGTAATCTATTTAGCCATTTAACAAATAGGTACTGAGTGCTTCCATGTGTGAGGGATTAGGTTACAACGGCAAACAAGTAATCATGCAATCACAGTGGCACACAATAGCTTTGTCAGAAACAGGGAGTGCTCTGGGAATTCAAAGGCCAAGCAATAAACACAAATTGGAAAATGGGAATGACTTTAAAGCTGAAACCTAGAAGAGGAATAGGAGTTAACCAAAGGAAAGAGGGAAGGAGGTAAGAAAGAACGTTCCAGGAAGACGAAATAATATGAGCAAAGGCCAGGAGGCAAGAGAGTGAAGCATGTTAGAGTAGCAACAAGCCAGTATCATTAGGACAGAGTACAAGGAGAAAAATGAGATACAGGCACAATAGATAAGGGGGACAAGATCAAGTACAGCATGTAGGCTGCAGGAAAAGGTGGGCTTTGTCTGAAAAGCAATGATCAGCCTTAAGCAGAGAATGACATCATCAGATTCACGATTAGAAAAATCACTGACTTGTACAGAGAATGGCCAGTAGGGAAGCTAAACCAGGACACCTGACAAGCAGCTGACTGGGCAATCCAATGGTAGTGCCCCGAGCTAGGGTGGTATGGTAGTCTTCAGTGTTTACACCCAGTATTTCCAGCTCCCCTCTTTCTGAGCACATGGAACTGGCTGGGTAGAGCCCTGTGACTAGCTCTGGCTAATGAGCTGTGAGAGGAATTGATGTGTATCACCTCCAGACCACAGCATTTAACTGCCAGGCAAGATCTTCCAGAGGTCTCTTTCCCTCGGGCATTGAAACAAAACCAACAACATTTGAAATATCAGCTACTCTATCAGCTTGGGTCCTTGAGTGACTGTAATGAGCTAAGACCCCTGCCAACACATGATAAACATGTGGTATGAAAGAGAAACAAACCTTTGTTGTTTTAAGCCACTGAGATTTTGGAGCAAAGATATTCTTAAGCAGATCAAAGAGACCAGGTCTAAGAGTAGATCTCTGCTAATGTTTAAAACAATTTGTAAAATTTTATTATGAATTCATGTAAATTTCATTGTAATGAGAGATAATCAAACCTAATGCACGTGCTAACAAGAATGATAAACCTCCTTTGGTAGAAAGACTGGCTCTGCTTTAACATCAGTACAACAGCTTGAAGAACATCTAACAAGATGACATCAATAAAGATTACACTGCTACACTTTGAA
The DNA here is from genome assembly GCF_059928025.1 of Delphinapterus leucas. Lineage (NCBI taxonomy): Eukaryota > Metazoa > Chordata > Mammalia > Artiodactyla > Monodontidae > Delphinapterus > Delphinapterus leucas. Next base: position 23,569,456 of record NC_143149.1, read on the forward strand.
GGAGGTAAATAATTTCTGTTGTGAGTTAAGTTGCACTGACCTAGCTGTCTAAAAGATAATAGCCTAAGAGTAAACTAAACCCAAAATAAGCAGAAGGAAGGAAATAATAAATGCTGAAGTGGAAATAAATGAAATTTTTAAAAACCAGAAAAACAGATAAATCAGTGAAACAAAGAGTTGTTTTTTTAAAAGATCAGCAAAATTGACAAACCTTTAAACTGGACTAACCAAAAAGCAAAACAAAAACAAATAAACAAACAAAAAATTCCTAAAATCAGAAATGAAAGAAGGGAGGGATATCACTATTGACCTTATAGAAATCAAAAGCGAATACTCTAAAAAACTTTGGACAATGTAGATAATGACATGGACAAACCCCTAAAAAGACAAACTACCAAATTAACTCAAGAAGAAATAGAAAATCTGAATAGATCTGTAAGAAGAAATTTCAACCAAGAGCATCCCACAAAGGAAAGCTCAGGCCCAAATGGCTTCCCTAGTGAATTCTATCAAATATTTAAGGAGAAATTTATATCAAACCTTCACAAACTTTTCCAGAAAACAGAGGAAAAGGAAATACTTCACAAATCGTTTGAGGCCAGAAATACCCCAATAAGCACAAGAGAAGAAAACTACAGACCATATTCCTCAGGAGTACAGATACAAAAATCCTGTACAAAATATCAGCAAAAATTCTGTACAAAGTATTACATAAGTAGATTATTCAGCAAAGTGAACCCCACAACAAATAAAAAGGATTACACACCATGACCAAGTAGGATTTATTCCAAGAATATAAGGTTGGTTTAACATCTGAAAACAGATTAATGTAATATACCATATTAATAAAAAATAAAAACAAACATGATTACCTCAATAGATGCAGAAAAAGCATTTAACAACATCCACTACCCATTTATATTAAAAGCTCTCAACAAACTAAAAATAGAGGGGAACTCCTGATAAAGGGCACCTACAAAAACCCTGCAGCTAACATACATAATAGTGAAAGATTGAATGCTTTCCCTCTAAGATAGGAACAAGCAGAAGATATTCACACTCACTACTTCTATTACTAGCCAATGTTAACAGTCAAGAAAAAGAAAGAAAAGGCATTCATATTGGCAAGGTGAAGTAAAACTGTTCTTATTCGCAGATGACAAAATCTTACATATAGATAATCCTAAAAAATCCACACAAAAATCTAGAAATAATGAGTTCAGCAAGGTTGCAGAGTTTGAGATCAGTGTACAAAAATCTACTGTGTTTCCATATACTAGCAATTAACAAACCAAATATCAAATTAAGAAAACAATTTCATTCACAATATCAAAAAGAATAAAATATTTAGAATTTAACAAAGCAAGACATACATTAAAAACTACGTAACACTGTTGAAAGAAATTAGAAACCTAAAAAAACGGAAAGAGAGCCATGTTAATTGACTGAAAGACTTAATATTGTTAAGATAGCAATTCTCAATGCAATCCCTATCAAAATCACAGCTGGCTCTTTTACAGATGAGACCTGACAAGCTGATCCTAAAATTTATATGGAAATGCAAAGGCTCCAGGAAAAACCAAAACAACTTTGAAAAAAAGAAAAAACTGAAGGACTTACTTCCACACTTCCCAATTTCAAAATGTCACTAGAATGCTACAGCAATCAAGAGAATATCATACTGGCATAAGGACAGAAATATGAGTCAACGGAACCTAATTTAGATTCCAGAAAAAACTCTCATTTGTAGTCAACTGATATTCAACAATGATGCCAGTGCAAGTCAATGGGAAAAAGAAAGTTTTTTCAAGAAATGGTGCAGGGATAACCGAATAACCACACACAAAAAGATGAATTTACACCCTTATGTTAATCCATACATAAAAAAATCAACTCAAACATATCACAGACCTAAATCTAAGAGCTAAAACTATAAAACTCTTAGAAGAAAACACAGGAGGAATTTTTTTATGACCTTGGGTTAGGCAAAGATTTCTTAAATATGACACCAAGAACACTTGTGATATTGGATCAAGAAACTGTACCCAGAATATATAAAGAACTCTTACAAATCAGTAGGAAGAAGACAACCCAATTTTTTCAAATGGGCAAAAAATTCTGAATAGACATTTCACCAAAAGACACATGATCAATAACACATGAAATGATGTTCAACATAATTAGTCATTAGGGTACTGCACATTAAAACCACAATGATACCACCTCACACCCACCAGAATGGCTACAATCAAAATGACACGGAATAACAAGTGTTGGCAAGAATAAGAAAAAAAAAATGGAACCCACATGCATTGATGGTGAAAATGTAAAATGGTAGAGCCATTTTGGTAGTTTCTTAAAAAATTAAACATAAATTTACCATATGACCAAGAAATTCCACTCTTAAGTGGAATTCTATCCAAGAGGAAAAAAATACACATCCATACAAAGACTTGTATGTGAATGTTCCCAGCAGCACTATTCATAATAGCCAAAAAGTGGAAATAATCCAAATGTCCATTAACTGGTGAACAGATAAACTGTGGTATATATCATACAATGGAATACTCTTTAGCAATAAAATGGAATGAAATACTGATACATACTACAACATGGATAAATCCTGGACAAAATGTCAGCAAACTGAATCCCACAACAAAGGATTACACACCATGACCAAGTAGGATTTATTCCAAGAATGCAAGGTTGGTTTAACATCTGAAAATCCGTTAATGTAATATACCATATTAACAAAGAAGAAGAACAACATTATCATCTCAACAGATGCCAGGTAAAAGAAGCCACATACTGAAGAACACATATTGTACAATTCCATTTATATGAAATGTCCAGAAAAGGCAAATATATAGAGAAAGAAGTAGATTACTAATTATCAGAGGCTGAGGGGGGAACAAAAATTCAATTGTAGTAATAGTTGTTGCACAACTCTGTAAACTTACTAAAAATCTTTGAGTTATACCCTTAAAACGAGTGAACGGTACAGTATATAGATTAAACCTCAGTGAAGTGTTTTTTCTTCTTAAAGATAATAACCTAAATTCTAACTACAAAACAACTATTAACATCTGAAGAGCAAAAAATTCTCATCATCCCATCCCTTACACTTAACAAAGTACCTAACAAACAATATGAATGAGGAACTGAAAAATGAACTAAATGGTTTCCCAAAAAATAAAAGCTGAACAGTCCTAAAGAGTCAGGCTTCCCTGGTGGCACAGTGGTTGAGAGTCCGCCTGCCAATGCAGGGGACACGGGTTCATGCCCCGGTCCGGGAAGATCCCACATGCCGCGGAGCCCGTGAGCCATGGCCGCTGAGCCTGCGCGTCCGGAGCCTGTGCTCCGCAACGGGAGAGGCCACAACAGTGAGAGGCCCGCATACTGCAAAAAAAAAAAAAAAGAGTCAATTCTACTAACCAGAATTTTGTTTAGAGCCTGATGATCCTCCATGTTCTAGCTTCGCTTTCTTCTTCTTTGATGATGATGAAGATGACTCAGAAGATACAGAACGTTTTTCTACTACAGGAGTGGAAAGAGCTCGTTTTTTGAACAGCTCCCGTTCTCTCAAGAGACTTGGATCCATAATGCTGCAAAGATAAAAATAAGTTTCTTTAATACAGATTCCAGCAACTCAAATCTATGTGCCAAATCCACAGGTCTCAACAAGAGTTATTTCCCAAACAGAATTACCTTTTATTACTAGTTCTCTAGCACTTGTATTTATTCACTTACTCATTCACTCAAAAAATTCTTTAATTAGTGCCTGTTATATGCCAAGCACTGTGCTAGGCACTAGTAAAGAAAAATAGGATTATTCTCTAAAGCTCTAGAACTACACTGTTCAATAAAACAAACAGCCACTGGCAGAAGTGCTGAGAGAGGGCCTGAAATGGGGCTAGAGTTGAGGTGTACTCTAAGTGTGAAATACACCTGCATTTAAAAGACTCAATACAACAAAAAGAACTTTTAAATTACTGAAATATTTTAGACTGATTACGCTAATGTGATAATAGTTTGGATATACTGGGTTAAGTAAAATATTAAATTAATTTCCCTTATTTTTTCTTTTTTAAATTATGGCTACTAGAAAATTTTAAATTACATGTGTGGCTCACACTTGCAGCTCACACTGTATTCCTATTGGACAATGCTGCTTTAGGAACAACAGCAGGACTACTGGGTGGAAATTAGGAGACAAATTTAGGCTCATTGCAAAAAAATGAGAACCATCAGAATTGCTTATAAATTAAAAGGTATATTTTAAAACTGGTGGACTCTCATAAGTAGTGAAGAGGCTGGATTAATATGTTAGAAATACCTACAGAAATTCCTGATTTGGAAGGAGGTGGGACTAGACTTCTTTGGGTTTTTTTCCAGTTTTAAAACTCTACAATTCTGGGCTTCCCTGGTGGCGCGGTGGTTGAGAGTCCACCTGCCGATGCAGGGGACACGGGTTCATGCCCCGATCCAGGAGGATCCCACATGCCGCGGAGCAGCTTAGGCCCGTGAGCCATGGCCGCTGAGCCTGCGCGTCCGGAGCCTGTGCTCCACAACGAGAGAGGCCGCAGCGGTGAGAGGCCCGCATCCCGGAAAAAAAAAACAAAAAACAACTCTACAATTCTAAGCAACTTCAGTACAACCAGGGAAGCCACAGGTCATTCAACAAGTATTTTAAAACATTCCTCTCTTGTCTGAACTCTCCCTAGAACCCCATGGAGAGTCTCAGAAGTACACAAGCTGACTACAAAAATGATTTCTATACTACTAAGACTAGTGTTCGTAAGTTGGGAAACAAAGTCCCAGAGGAAAAAGACTCTTATACTTTGAAAGCCTTCAAGCATGGGGTAGCTCAATAAATATTTAAGTGAATAATGAACAGAAGAACATCTTTAAATTGCTCTAGCCTCATTGTTAATGGTTTTACAATCCTTTATTAAATGTCTTCTGTTTGGGCTTCCCTGGTGGCGCAGTGGTTAAGAATCCGCCTGCCAATGCAGGGGACTCGAATTCAAGCCCTGGTCCGGGAAGATCCCACATGCCACAGAGCAACTAAGCCCGAGCACCACGACTACTGAGCCTGTGCTCCAGAGCCCGCGAGCCACAACTACCGAAGCCCGCGCACCTAGAGCCCATTCTCTACAACAAGAGAAGCCACCGCAATGAGAAGCCCACGCACCGCAACAAAGAGTAGCCCCCGCTCAAGGCAACTAGAGAAATCCCGCTGACAGCAACAAAGACCCAACGCAGCCAAAAGTAAATAAAATTTTAAAAAATAAATTAATTTTAAAAAACCAATATATTAAAAAAAAATTTCTTCTGTTTGTGAGGCACTGTACTACAAACTATGAAAAGTTCTGGAAGATAAATCCTTGCCTTCAATAAGCTTACATTTGAGAACATGAAAGCACTGAGCACCTCGGTTAAAAACCAATGAACAGGGACTTCTGTGGTGGCACAGTGGTGAAGAATCCGCCTGCCAATCCAGGGGACACAGGTTCGATCCCTGGTCCAGGAAGATCCCACATGCCACGGAGCAACTGAGCCTGTGCGCCACGACTACTGAAGCCCGCGCCCCTAGAGCCCGTGAGCCACAACAAGAGAAGCCACCGCAATGAGAAGCCCGCAAACCACAACGAAGAGTAGCCCCCTCGCTGCAACTAGAGAAAAGCCCACGCGCAGCAACGAAAGACCCAATTAAGCCAAAAATAAATAAATCAAATAAATAAAACGTGACTTAGCATGCTAAAAGTTAAAAATATAAGCATTGAATAATTACTCCACCATTAAAAAGAATGAAATAATGCCATTTGCAGCAACACGGATGGACCTGGAGATCATCATACTAAGCGAAGTCAGAAAGAGAAACACCAATACCATATGCTATCACTTGTATGTGGCATCTAAAATATGACACAAATGAACATATCTACGAAACAAAAACAGACTCACAAATATAAAGAACAGATTTGTGGTTGCCAAGCAGGGGGGTGGCAGGGAGGGGGAAGGACTGGGAGTTTGGGTTAGCAGATGCAAACTATTATATGTAGGACGCATAAACAAGGTCCCACTGTATAGTACAAGGAACAATATTCAATATCCTGAGATAAACCATAATGGAAAAGAATATGAAGAATATATATGTATAACTGAGTCACTCTGCCAGACAGCAGAAATTAAACACAACATCGTAAGCCAACTGCTTCAATAAAATTTAAAATATATACATATATAAAAGCATTGATAAGAAATAATCAGAGTAAACTTCAGCTAAGGAACAAAAACAAGAATCACCGGCACGGGACCTCGAATCTAAGACCTGCCTTCTTCCCTCCATTCTAATCCCTAATAGCAACATGACCTGGGCAATCCACTAGACCTCCCTAAATCCAATTTTATCATAAGTAAAATAAGGGTACTACCAATGCTGTCTACATCTAGCCCAACTGTAAGAATAAACTGAGAAAATGTTTGTGAAAATGATTTTCTAAATAGTAAAGCTATAAAATATATGTCATTTCAGTACTATTATTTCGAGCTAGATCTGAAAAGAAGTAACCGAATGATTACACTGGGGTGAGGAAGGCAGGAGGCAGTCTTGGGGAGGAAAAGTGTCAGAAGAAGAAAGGAGAATTCCCCAGTGATAAGGGGAGGGCAACAAGCCTAAAACAGGAAACATCTGTTATCTGTTTATTTCACCTTGTAAAGACAGATAACTAACCCCGGCTGTTATAACCATGATTTTAACACAGATTTAAACAAAAGCCTTACAGTTTACAAAAACCTGATGTTTACAGCATTTGATCCTCACAGCTCTACGAGGTAACTGGTACTTCGCGTTATTTCTATTTTAATACGTGAACTCTGAAGTGAAGAGGCATCGTTAAGGTTACACAGCTGAAAGTACCTGAGCCAGGACACGAATATCCTGACTCCTAAATCAGGTGCCCCTCACTCCAGACCTGAAATACTGGTAAAGGCCTCCCAAGCAAAGGCGACCTGTGTGGTTATGGGTCAAGTTCAATGGCACGTAGAACAGGTTTAAGGTCTTTCACCGTCACATGCTCCGCCTAACTTTTCCTCACAAGACTACGCAGTACCTGTAGAGTTTTACATGTACTGACCTGTGTTGTAGACAGGACACATCATCCTGCCCATCTGACATTAACAAAAAACAAACCACAACTCAGAGAGTCCATGTGTTCCCCCAATAAGAAGCCAAAAATAAAAAGAAAGTCTTCTGGCTCCAAAGCCCACATTCTTTCCACTTTATCATTTGACTTCTTTCAACCTTTCTGCTCTTTCCTCTCTCGCTTCTTTCCCGCCTGCGCCTCGCAGGTGCCAACACTGCTATGAATAGCCGGCGAGCTGAGAATAGACACTTGCTCACCTCTTAAATGACAGAAACGTAGAGGTGGACGGAAAAGTGGTTAGCGCAGCTATTTGTTTCGGGAAATGTCTTTAGGCTTTGCAGGAAACAACCATTATAACTCAAGCTTAGGAATCATTCCAAAGTAGGTCTCCAAAAGGCAGCTGAAAACAGTCCAGGAAAAAGCACCTACATCCCAGCCTTTGGGTGGCTGGGCACCGTTTCCCCAAACTCCACACACCTGGTTCCTACGGCAGCTGCTAATGCAAGCTGGGGGGCCAGAAAGAGGCACAAATCAGCTCTCCGATGTGAATTTCCCCTCTTTCTAACCCAAAACTTTGCTCAATGAACCTCCGGCCTAAAAGACGATGCTCCCGAGAAGCTGTTAGCAGGTTTCAGCGTTTCGCGCCGGGAACGGCGGCCCCAGCCTCCCGCGGGGTGGGAGGCCCGCTCGCCCCCGGGCGGAGGCGGCCCGGAGGAACAACAGGCCGGGGCTCCGCGCCCCTCACCCCGCTGCTGCAGCCCCTACCTGAGCCAGGAGGGCCGCCCCACGAGCCCGGCCGCCGCCTCTCGGAGCCTCCTCCTCAACAGCCGCACACGCCTGCGTGGCCGCCGCTTCCTGCTCGTCGTCAGCGCCCCCGCTCGCCCGCACGCACGCCCAGCGCTACCCCGCCAGGTCGGGGTCTCCGCACTGGCGGCGGCGGCGGCGGCGACTCAGGCAGCTACTCGGCCACGGGCTCCGCCCGCCACTTCCTGATCCGCGGGTTCGGAGCTCAGTCCCGGCAGCCACCGCGGCCCCTCGGCCGCCGAGAACGCGCATGCGTCCTCATGTACCCCGCCCGGGGAGGGGAATCCAGAGCTGGGGCGTCCCTGGTCTCCATGACAACGGGAGGGTGGTTGGGAGCGGGGCTTAAGTGGGAGTTAAGTAGCCGCAGCTGAGAGGGAAGAAATCTTTCCTTCACAGAAATACAACTGTAAAGCTACTAAATCCTCCTGCAGCGTGCTCTGGGATCTGTTTAACCCAAATGGCGACGAGATCTTTCAAGTTACTGTCTATCAGATGTTCTGTGACTTTACATCAAATGTCAGTCACCATCACCTAAACTTCGAAGAACATTGTTCCAGCTCTCTCTTTTTCAACTGAGGAAACAAGAGGCCCAGTGAAACTAAATAACTTGCTCGGGACAGCACAGCTAGCAAAGGCAAATCCTGACGTGAAGTTCAGTTTCTGAACTCCCAACCGCCCCCCGTGTAAACTCTCTTGGAAAAGGATTTCGGATTCAGAAACTGCATAAGGGGTAGAAATAAGGCGACGGAAAAGATAATTGGCCTTGCCCACGACCTGCAACGTATTGGAGGGTGTCAAATTTCGTGTGGCTGGCCTTTCCTCACTCCAACTTGAAGCTGCGCATAGCCAGTGCTCAACTGTTCTACAGCTGTCGTTTACTTAGTGCTGGTTACTCCTCAAGTTACTTATGCGTTTCGGTTTTCAGGTCTGGGAAATGGGAATAATAATTGTACTACCACAATACGTTACTTTCATTGGACTGTTGTGAAGATTGTATGAGATAATACGTAAATATTTACTCAAAATTTGGAAATAAAGCCAAAAGACGATTGTGTGTCTTTTTAAAATTGATTTCTTTCTACAGGATTTTGTAATAAACTCACTTGATGTTCATCTGACACCCTCAGGAAAGGTAGCTTCATTTGTGTAACAGTTTATGAGGACTCAGAGGTTTTATAACCCAAGAGAATCAGAGATTAACTGGTAAAAAACTGATGAGGTGTAATGAGCAGCAGGTGTCCACTGCAAAAAAAAAAATCCCAAAGCTTAAAATCGCATTGTCCTGAGAAACATGAGCCAGTTTTGTATCAATTTAGTTTTATCTTATCCTTTCCCCAATGATTTTATAAATCCCAATTTACCATATCCTTGTGGAATCAGTTCTACCGTTCTGTTAGCTTCCTTATTAATGAATGAGAGACTTTATATACAAATGGACAATGGCTAGACCATATATGATAATAAAACTCTGGCCCACTTAAAAAACCAAGCCACAACCTTTGCAGCAATTAGCTCAGAATGGTCAGGATTTACTCAAAGGCTGCCAACTTCCCTATTTCAGACACCCCTCCCCCAGCTTCCCCTGCCAACAAACTTTAATCAGAACATACCAGAAGCATCCCCCCCACCTTTTTTGCACTATAACACTTCCCCTCTCTGTGATTGCCTTTGAGTCTCTGCCAAAGAGATGGTGGCTGAATCTCTTGCTACATAGCAAGGGATGCAGTCTCTGTTCTCACGTGAGTGGTCTTCATTTATTTCCACTGTGTTTAATAAAACTTCCACACATGCTCGTTACCTAGTCACTTGAAACTTAGGAGTTTAACAATTAGCGACTCATGCTTTTACAGAAGTAGATCTACCACACAGAGAGCACACAATGAACTGTTAAAAGATAAACTAAGGTACATTAAAATTTTGAAGCGTTTAAGCAAATAGCAATTCAAATCAGCCACAAACAAACAAAAATGGTTAGGAACACTCCACTGACAGCAGCTAGGGGAAAGGTTTTTACAGAGAAGAGGAGGAAGCAAATAAAAGAAAGTATTGGTTGGCTACAGCTCTTAAGCAGTTGCCTTAGTCGGAAATCCTGGTTGGCTGTTTGTGATTAGTTGTTCTTAAATTTTGTTTTCTCGGATTCCAGTGACTCCAACTTAGGTTGTGGTTTCACGTGTAGACTTACCAAGGCTCTGGAGCCACCTTAGTCTATGGCCTCCTTGTTTAATTACTTGGACAAAATGCTCACAAGTATTCCTTTATTTCAATGTCCTGTCTCATTTCAGCCAGTTGGAACAGCTATAGGACACTTAACTGCCTTCTAATGCCAGTATTAGAATATGTTATTTATAATCCAAACCCTCAAATGTCAACTGCCCCCGCCTTTACCCCAATATTAGCCATTATTATCATTGCCCAACTTGACACCCTCCCCTACACACCCCGGCAAACCATTAAAATATATACATGATCAATGTCATCAAGCAGTGGCATCACTCCTCTTTATACATCCTGTTGCCTGTGACTAGGTCATTGCACTGAAAGCGATGACTACACTCATTCAAAATACTTTGGTGTGACTTCCTGCACTCTGAAGGTACTCAAGTGAAGAGAAAAATGTGCTCCCTATATGGCCCGTAATTAGGCCATTTTTGTGTCAAATGTACTTATACATGGACACCACACTACACATGAACTAAAAAAGGATTCTGTTTTGTCTGCTGGTAATGTTGACTACATGATGATTTGCATGATAACCACGTGGCCAAACATCAGCCCAAATTAGCTAGATTTCACAGAATTCATGATTTGGAGTTAAACATATAGACTTTTATTCTGCCTTCTCATCCTTGTTACACAATATAGACACCATGTGAATTGCTTCTGAAGCAGCCTCTAGCTTAGGGAAGGCATATGAAAAACATTTCACTCTGAGGTGAGGGCCATGACTATTTATAAAGACACGGCTGTTTGTGTAATATACACAAAGTCTCCACCACTGATGCTTAAATAAAATAAACCTTTATAATAATTAAAACCATCTACATATTGGCAGCCTCGGTATTTCCAGATCAGAAGGGTGTGGTGAATGTCAAATTCTATGAAGAAGGATCCAAGCTATTCACGCAACAACAATTTATGTCTTATCTCATGGATGCTTATAATACACTGCATACTCTTTGGTAGAAAGTGTGGTGACTTCTTCAGGGAAATATACTTTGCATATTTTAAAAAACATCCTTTCCTCCTGGCCTGTCCAAACCCCCCCATCCCCCAAAACAACTCAATATAACCACATGATTAATTCAACATGGTGCATAAATTTTTTTTACTATTTTATTTAATTGTGGTCTATGGATATAATTTTGCCATTTCAACCATTTTAAAATGTACAGTTTGGTGGCATTAATTACATTCACAACACTGTGCAACTATCGTCACTATTTCCAGAATTTTTCATCATCCCAGACAGAAACTCAGCACCCATTAAGGGATAACTCCCCATTTCCTCCTCTCCTCAGCGCCTGGTGACTTCTAATCTACTTTCTATCTCTATGAATTTACCCTAATTCTAGATATTTTATATAAATGGAATAAGACAGTATATGTCTTCTTGTGGCTGGCTTGTTTCACTTGGTGTAATGGTTACAAGGTTCACTCATGTTGTGGCATGTATCAGAGCTTCATTTTTTTAATGCGGTGGCTTAATTTTACATTTTAATTTTTCGCATTAAACAGTTGCTTGGTAGAGGAAAACTGAGGTAAGGCAAATAAATTCACTTCATTTTGCCATCAAACAAGAACTGCTTTTCAACTCCCCTCACCAGTTAATCCATCTCAACTAATTAAACAGATAACTGCATTCTCAAAATAGCCGACAAAGACAAATTAGCCCACATCTACCCAGATCAAGAGCTGTAGTCAATACTCTGCTCATCACCTGTCCTAGATTTCTCTAGCATCGACAGTCTCTGCTCCCTTGGAGGCTTTTGCCCGGCTTTCTTTCTTTTTTTTTTTTTTTTTTTGCGGTACGCGGGCCTCTCCCGTTGCGGAGCACAGGTTCCGGACGCGCAGGCCCAGCAGCCACGGCTCACGGGCCCCGCCGCTCCGCGGCACGTGGGATCTTCCCGGACCGGGGCACGAACCCGCGTCCCCTGCATCGGCAGGCGGACTCTCAACCACTGCGCCACCAGGGAAGCCCCGTTGCCCGGCTTTCTGATGCAGGCTGCCCAATCCTGAAAATATCTTTCTAGGACTCCACTTCTGTCTCAAGCATTCATCCCGTGAGGGAAGAAAACAGTCTTTTTCCTCTCAATCCATCTTAAATTCTCAGGCTGGGGCCCTCTAATTAGACTAACAAAAGGCAGACTAACAAGAGAAAAGCAAACAGAAGTTTATTAGCATGTGCAACACACACACACACACACACACACACAGTACCAAGAGATGAGTGATGCAAAGAAGGGGTGGTTAGAACTAAAGCTTACTTAGCATCTTTTTTTTTTTTGGCCGCACTCCACGGTTTGAGGGATTCTACATCCCAGACCAGGGATTCAGGGACTGAACCCGCACCTCAGCAGTAAAAGCGCAAACTCCTAGCCACTGGACTGCTAAGGAATTCTCTTATTTAGCATCTTAACAAAAGAACAATAATTTTTTAGAGAAGAGACGAGATTTTGAGCAAAAATGACGTTGAGTTTCTAGGGTGGTAAATTGTGTAAAGGTAAACATTTGGGGAAACTAATGGAAGATAAGGGCTAGTTAGTAAAGTTTGTTATATAGCTTCCTCTGGTGCCATCTCTGGGGTGAGAAGGGTATAAAGTTGTCTCCATTGATTAACTTTTGTCCTTCCTGGTAGAGAGAGGAGGGGGCACACCTTCACAAATTTATGTCCTACTTTTAGGCAAATAGGGGGAGGACAGAGAGCTTTTCTTATATCTGCTTCTCCTCAGTTGTCTTCAGCTCAAAACAATCCTTAAGCCCAGGTGGCATATTTTGTGCTGGCACATTCTGTGACCCTACAATCCTCTCTCTCACAAGCTTTCTAAAAAAAAAATTGCTATTGCCTCTGCTTGATAAGTTTCAATCTGCAAGGGTTAAAATACTGGCCTTGGAGCCAGAACTGGCCTGAATCTCTGCTCTACCACTTACCAGTAGTCATATGACCTTAAACCAATATTTAATCTCTGTAAACCTGCATTTCCTCACCTGTAATGGAAAGGATTATCTCAGATTGGGCTGCTATAACAAATTACCATAGACTGGGTGGCTTAAACAAAAAACATTTCTTTCTCACAGTTCTGGAGGCCGGAAAATCCAAGATCAAGGTGGCAAAAGAACCAGTGTCTGGTGGGAAACAAGCTCTCTCCTGTCTCTTTTTTTTTTTTTTTCATTTTTTGGCCATGCCATGTGGCATGTGGAATCTTAGTTCCCTGACCAGGGATCGAACCCATGCCCCCTGCAGTGGAAGCACAGAGTCTTAACCACTGGACTGCCAGGGAAGTCCCTGTCCTGTCTCTTCTTATAAGCACTAACCCCACCATGAAGCTTCCACCCACCTAATTACCTCCCAAAGACCCTACCCCCGATACCACCCCACTGGGCGTTAGGTTTCAATGTATGAATTTGAGGGGGACACCAACATGCAGCCCGTAACAAAGATGACATGAGATAATAAATGTAAAAAACTCACCACAGTATGTGGACTATAGCAGGTAATCACTAAATTACAGTTATTCTTAGAACCCAAGTTTCCAGTTAAATTCTTTTCAAAGGTCACTGATGATTTCCCAGTTGCCAAATCCAATGGCCTCTGTGGTAGGTTGTATAATTGTTCATAATGATTCACCTCTTCTTCCTGAAGGAAGACTATACTGTCCACCCTGCTAAACATAGGAGTGGCATGTGACTTGCTTTGGCTAATGGACATGTGTAACATCTAAGGAGAAGCTTTAATTTAAGAGCTAGCTTGTGATTCACCGTCTTGCTTTTCCCCTGCCATATTCCAGATTGGGGTACTTTGTCAACCCAATCCTGGAGTGAAGATGACATGGAGCAGAGCTATGGCCCATCCACAATAGACATGTAGCATGTATGAGAAATAAACTTCATGGTTGAAAGCCACTGAGTTCATCCCTAGCCTGACAGAGTGTGAATGCACTGAAACTTTTTAGCTTTTGCTCCCATAAAGCTAAGTACCAACCTATGTCCTACTGACTTCATCAAAACTCTTCCTAAGTAGTCAACTGATCTCCCCACACAACATCTATAGTTAGTCTCTCTCTACTTTAACACCATCCTTTTCTCAATTAGGGTCCATAGTATGAAAGTGAGTTGTCCCAATAACCCCTTGCCTGGCAGCGCCTTCATTATAAGCCATCAAAAAAACTTTCACTTAAAGAATGAACTCAAGGAAGACTACAAATCTTTATTTTGAGTAACTGAGTGAGCGGTGATCCATGTACTGAGATGGGAAGCACCGGGAAAGAAGCAGGTTTGGAGGAGGAAGTGAGTTCATTTGACCACATTAAGTTGACAATGCCTATTAGCTACCTAGATGGAGCTGTTGGGTAGGCAGTTGGCTATAGGAGTTAGTTTAGAGACGGTACTTAAAGCCATGGAACTGGATCAGCTCATCTAGGGAGTGAATGAAGATAGAGAAGAAAAGAAGGCCAAGGATTGAGCGCTAGGACCCACGAAGGAAGACCACCAAGGATGCTGAGAAGGGGGCAGTGAAGAGAAAGAGAACCAAGAAAGAGTGGGTGTCCCAGAAGACAAGTGAAGAAATATTTCAAGAAGGAAATGTTGACCAAATGTCAAATACTGGTGGGAGGTCGTGCTAGATGATACTCGAGAATTATCCATTAGGTTTCGTATCATACAGTCATTGGTGACCTTCACAAGGGCAGTTTCCATAACGTGGTGGGGATGAATGCCTGAGAACTGACAGAATGCCTAGACAACTCTTTTTTTTTTTTTTTTTTTTTTTTTTTGCGGTACGCGGGCCTCTCACTGTTGTGGCCTCTCCAGTTGCGGAGCACAGGCTCCGGACGCGCAGGCTCAGCGGTCATGGCTCACGGGCCCAGCCGCTCCGCAGCATGTGGGATCTTCCCGAACCGGGGCACGAACCCGCGTCCCCTGCATCGGCAGGCGGACTCTCAACCACTGCGCCACCAGGGAAGCCCCCCTGTATCACTTTTAATGGATAAAGAAAACCTCTACCAGAGCTCTGATTCCCTACCTCGACACACAAACAGACTTCCTCCTGGGTAGCTCTTGGCCGGGATGAAGTTATTGATTCATACCTTTGCCTAAACCAATCACTATTAAAGGGAAAGAAACCACTGACAACCTCAGGCAAACATGATTCGTTTTTCTGTGGGTGGGAAGGGAGTAGCCTTTTTTGAGTGCAGGAATAAGCAAAGTGAAATTTAGAACAAAATTGAGGTTTTGCCAACAGAACTAAGAAGGGGATTAATTACTGAGCAGATAATCACCACGGTCTGCGCCCATGTATGTAGAAGAATATATCATCAGACATATATTTTTTAAACCTAATGGGCATCTATACCCATTTTTATTTGCCTGATTGCTAGAGAAGTTGAACATTTTCTCATACACCAGCCATTCAGTTTTCATTTAAGTGAATGGTCTGATCATTTCTTTTGCCTACTTTAAATGAACAGCTTCTCATTAATTTATAGGATATATATACAGAAAGAGAGAGAGCTCTATATAGATACATCTCTATTTCTATATATAGTATATACTATATACTGGATACCAGTATACTGGAGAAATCTCTAGATAGATAGATGATAGATAGACCTGTCAAAAAGTGTTAACTTTATCAACAGGGAGAAGTTTAATGTTTTGGGATAATTTGATTCACTTGTCCCCGGTGTACTTTGATTCCACAAATAAACGTTTATCATCTGTGATGTTTGAGTGTGAGGAGGAATAAACAAATACTAGAGTGAAAAAAAAATGCTTTCTGTCTTCGGAGAGTTTAACAAAGATCTTGAGTGCAAGTCAGGCTGTGAAAAGTCCTCTAGAAGGTATAATCAAAATGCTTCGTGGAATTCCCTGGTGGTCCAGTGGTTAGGACCAGCGCTTTCACTACTGGGGCCCAGGTTCAATTCCTGGTCGGGGAACTAAGATCCCACAAGCCGAGGCCAGGCCAAAAGAAAAAAAGAAAAGTGCTTTGGAAAGAGGTCAGAGAATGTGCTTTGGAAAGAGGTCAGAGAATGTGCTTTGGAAAGAGGTCAGAGAATGTGCTTTGGCCGGGAGACAGGAGGCAGCGCTATGGAAGGGAAGTGCAGGATAGCACAGGCAGAGACCCAGAAGAGGCCATGAGAGGAGATGGTGCTGGAACTGGCGAATACACTATCTTTACCAGACAGAAGGTGTTGGCTAGGATGGAAGAGTTGTCCTGCCAGTCTGGCTGGAATGTGGAGTCTGAGATGGGACATAAGGCTGGAAAGGTAGATTGGGGCCAGTGTTCAAGTTTGGGGTTGTCTATCTGAGGAACCATGGATCTATCTCGGAGGTTGGCATGGCATTAATAAGGATAAACACATCATTATCCCTAATCTTGAAGCAAACAGATCTTTTTGCCCACACAAAATGAAAAAAAAAAAAAAAGACATCTTAAAAAGCATTAAAAGAGGATTTCCTGGCGGTCCAGTTGTTGGGACTCCGTGCTTCCACTGTGCCAAGGGCCCAGGTTTGATCCCTGGTCGGGGAACGGGATCCCACAAGCTGGCGTGGTGTGGCCAAAAAATAAAAGAGGCATTAAAAAATGTTCAGTGTTTGTTGTGGTTTGTTGTGAAAGAGTCTATTCCTTCCATTATCACCTCTTGTGTCAGCATCAATTCCCCTCCCTCCTTGGTTACTGGCTCCATCCCCTCAAGAAAAATACGCAGATTTTTTTTTCATCTTCAAATAGTTTCACCCAGCCCTCCCTAGCAATCTTCTTATCTTCAGAGATGGGCCTTAATAGGCAGAAAATGAATTCTTTTGAATGAGTGAGTAGTTTGAAGTTGCTGCTTTCTCAACCAAGGAATCTCCTTTTAGCCACTTTTATTTTGCTCTTTCTCCCTATAAATCTACTAAAATTGGAATCTCAAAAGTCCCCAATAACCTCCTGAGAAAGAAAAGAACAGCCCTGATGTCTGAGAATGGATCTGAGGCTCACAGCTGAACCATATCGTTCTCCTGTTGGACAAAAATCTCATAGATTTAGACAAGGTCGCTGTGCAGCACAAAATACCAAACATCCCCTCTCTTACTGAATGAGTTAATGCTGCTTCTTTACCAATTATTAGTAATGGGGGTTAGGGGAGCTGCCGCCCCACTGCAATACCCAGTCATAGAATTGCCCCCCGCTTTCTGCTATCAGTCTACAGCCAACCTCTGCTTCCTGAGACCCTCCCCAAAGATACCCAGTGAAAGCCCATATCCTATAATAGGTTCTGTCAGAAAGAACTCTTACTAACACGCCCCACAACACTCTATGTCACTCCTCACCACCACCAAGTAATAACCCACCTTGTTCAAAGACAGAGATTCCTGTGGTCTTTGGCTGAAGAACACTGACACTGCTGTGAACTTTCTTCTGCCTTTAGGCTCAGTGGCCTAAGACCCTTTTCTCTCTCTTCCTGGAGCTCCTTCCCCACGACTTTACTTCTATTCTGTCCCTTTCCTCCGAGGCCTTCGCCCTTTATCCATCCCTTAAATGTGGGCATTATTGATGCTCTGGCCTATTCTCTCTCTTCACACTCCTTGTCTTAAGGGTCATGGATATACTCGTGGCTTTAACTATGACCTCCAGGTGTGTAACGCACAAATCTGTCTCCCTAGTCCTGACTTTTCTCCCAAATTCCAGCTTTTTTATTTCCAGATCCCTACTGAGACCACAAACTCAACATGTCTAAAACTTAGCACCTGCTCCCTTTCAACCAGTTTCTGTCTGTCTTGGTATTTTATTAATGGTCTTTCTATTAATGGTATCATCCTTCTCCCAGTTCTCATGCTGGAAAGGTCAGGGCTTGTTTTGACTCTTCCCTTTCCCTCAAGCCCCAGACTCAAATCAGTTCACAAATTCTGCAGATTCTTCTATTGCAAATTTTCTTGCACGTGTTCCTTTCCATTCCCACTACCACCACCCTAGTCCAGGCCCTTTATGAACTCACACAAAGACAGTCACAGCCTCACTGCTCATCCCCACCCAAGTCTCTACTTTTTTGCTATTTCCACCTTCATCTTCCAATCCCACTTGGACGGCATTTCCTCCTTTCACAGTCTTCAATGATTCCTTATTGCTAATCTTTTCATCCATTTATCAAGGTCCTCTCCAAACATCACAACCTAATATTCTAGTGTCATCTTCCACTACTCCCAGTCATTCAATTCAACAGTACTGGGCACTGCAGTAAACAGGAGGAACACACAGTACAAAGATGTGTAGGGCGTGCTCCCTGGCTTTGAAAGGAGCAAAGGACAGGTACATGGACACATACTTAATGGCAATGCACAAGTGCTGTAATAGATGGATAAGTTTTCTTGTAATTTAAGAAAATAAAACTGTATCAGTCACAGTTCTTAGAGAACCACTGAAAATTGACATGGGCTAATTTAAGTCAAAGGAATGGTATACTATGTACGGTACCTCACAGAATTTTGGGAGGGCGGGTGACCCAGGGTCAGAAGTTAGGCAGCCAGAGACACAGTGGCCAAAACCATGACTCTGCAATGGGCCAGTGAGGTCAGCATTGCTGTCACGGTGTTGTAAGCAGTGTAGCTAGAAACCAACATGGCAGGCACTGGGACTGCCGCCAGGCTGCCCTTGATATTATTACCACAACTGCCACCACTTGCCACCAGAACGGATTCTCCTATACCTGTTTCCCTGCATCACTGGTTTCTGAATAGTCAGGAATGGGTGCATCTGATTGGCCAAGCCTATGTCATATGCCTCCTCCCTAGCTGCAAGGGACCCTGAGAAGTCACGCACCTAGCATTTTGGGGTTCTATGTGGGGAGTTGGGCTTTGTCTCCAAGGCTCACAAGGTTGGCATTCCCCAAACTTATGGAGTCTTGAGGTTGAACAGGCAAAAAGGACAAATGTCTACTTACACAACTTACAGAGAAAGAACTTTAAAGGGGAATTCTTTGCATAAAAATTTTATGTAAAATCTACATTTAACCCCAGCTCTACCATCCACCACTTTTTATTTTTTGAAACTGCTCCTAACACATTAAATAGCACTTAAAATATACTATATAAAACCCAGAAATGACTGTATACAATTATTCTTACCTTTAAAATGTTGACTGTGGTCTTGATTGATGAATCAACATGCTAAATTACTGTATCAATGGTAATGGCAATAAAAGAGTATTTCTTAGAGTAGGGCACAATGGAAATCTTCTATATCCACCTCTTACAGCCCTTCATTTATATCCGGGAGGTCAGATTCACGGAAAGATTCATGCAAAGTTTGTTGAAGACCTGAAAATCCTGCCTACCATTTTTCAAAAAGATTAAGGATTAAAATGTTGGCTCTTTTTTATACTATAGATCCTAGTGTCAAAAATCACACAATAGGGGCTTCCCTGGTGGCGCAGTGGTTGAGAGTTCGCCTGCCAATGCAGGGGACACGGGTTCGTGCCCCGGTCCGGGAAGATCCCACATGCTGCGGAGCAGCTAGGCCCGTGAGCCATGGCCGCTGAGCCTCTGCGTCCGGAGCCTGTGCTCTGCAACGGGAGAGGCCACAACAGTGAGAGGCCCGCGTACCACAAAAAAAAAAAAAATCACACAATAACAAACCTTTGTCCTCTTGCAGCCAAAGTTACTGTATGATATACCAGGAATATTATGAAACTGAAATAAAGAATATAGAAATGATTGACACTAAGTAGAGACATACACAAGGTGAACACAGAGTGTAGACCTCGTATGTGACAAGGTGTTATGGGAACACATAATACATGCATAAGACCACAAAAGAAAAGTCTTCACAAAGGTGTTTTTAGTCAAGCCCTGTAAAATGAGTAGATTGCTGTTAGTGTGTGTGATTAAAGGTGACCACAAATTGACCACTCTTCCCACTGAGAGCCAAAGTCCAATTCACTCCCTCTTAAATCCTTTGTGACTTGCTTAATTGATAACACTTAGCATTAGTGACATTCTAGAACTTCCAAGGTTAGGTCATAAAGCTTGCAGCGGCTGCCTAGGAAGCACGGAACAATCTCTAGGAGCCCTGAGCTTCCATGTAAGTCCACTAACTCGGAGACGACCATGCTGGAGAGGCCACACGTGGGCAACTCTGGTTGACAGTCCCAGCTGAGGCCAGCCTTCCAGTCAGTCATCCTTGCCCAAGTGCCTGACACATGGGTGACTGTTTTAGACTCTCTAGACCAGCCCATCCTCCAGTTGACTACCACCAAGTGATTTTTATCAACATCAACAGAAGAATCATCCTTGCAAGCTCAGTCCTGCTCCAATTTCTGACCCACAAAATCATGAGATATGATGATTGTTATTTTAAGCCAGTAAGTTTCCAGGTAGTTTGTTTTGTGGCAATATATAACCAGATCATGAGGTTCACAAGTGGGGAAGAACACTCCATACAAGGCTATCACATACTCTTGCGCTCCAACGAAGTTGAGCTCTATCATTCCCCACGGATACGTGGCCCACGTCTGCCCCACTGTGCCTGCCCCACGCTCTGACCTCCTGCACAACCCCCAAATTCCAGATCTTACCTGATCTCTTTCCTTCTCATAGCCTTCTTCAGTTCTCCCAGCAAAATGGTACTTTCTGCCTTCTCTGAACTTGTATACTTCCACCTCTCCAATGCCTCCCTAGGGTGGCACTGTCCCATTTTCCTCCAACAGTACAAATCTGTGTCTACTGTCCCAATTAATTTACGGGGGCCCCCTCACTCCCCAAAGTGTCCCATCCTAGTCAATAAATCATACAGTCACCCCGTGCTTAATGCACTAATTTGAACTGCAGTTACTTGTGTAGAACTTTTTCTCCTATTCTAGATTATATGGTTATTCAAAGAAAGCAAGTGCCATGTCTTTCCTCCGATAAACATCTACTGAGCACCTACAGTGTGCTGTCTTGTGTACCTGTACCTTCCCCAGTGCCTTGTGGAATGGAGGCGGCAAAGGGTCAGATCAGCTCGCGGGCTGGACTGAGCCGAGAACTGATGAGAACGAAGACCCACCCTTGGAAAAGGTTACTTCCAGGTTGGTGTACTCCAGAACCAGAGAAAAAGCAGTGCAGAGGGTTCCTGAGATAAAAAACACATGGTGTGGACTTCCCTGGTGGTGCAGTGGTTAAGAGTCTGCCTGCTAATGTAGGGGACACGGGTTCGAGCCCTGGTCCGGGAAGATCCCACATGCCACGGAGCAACTAAGCCCGTGCGCCACAACTACTGAGCCTGCACTCTAGAGCCCGTGAGCCACAACTACTGAGTCCACGTGCCACAACTACTGAAGCCCACGTGCCTGGAGCCCGTGCTCCACAACAAGAGAAGCCACCGCAGTGAGAAGCCCGTGCACCGCAACGAAGAGCAGCCCCCTCTCACCGCAACTAGAGACAGCCCGTGCGCTGCAACGAAGACCCAATGCAGCCAAAAATAAGTAAATAAGTAAAATAAAATAAAATTACTTAAAAAAAAAGAAAAAAACACCTGGTGTGAGGGTACACATGACCACTGGGGCCTCTCCTTTTTCCTTCTGGAATCACACCCAAAGCTTGGGCCCTATGCAGAGTGAGAAACCCACCAGGTCAGCGGAGCTCAGGACCATGGTCCACTACCTTTTAGGCTGGTGGAGAAGAGGGGGCAGTGTCATGTCAGTCTACGTCCAGGTTTTTAGACCCTGTTTGCTTGCTGCAACATTTACATTACCTGGTTACCAGTGGTATTTTTCTTTCTTTGAGACTGGACTTACTTAATTTGTCAGTGCAGCAGCCTAGCCATGGCTAACCAGAAAGACATTCAGTAAAAGCTTAATGACAGAGGTCAGTAGCATTAACTCACTGCTGAAAGCCATGGAAAAACTTAACCAGCTTACGTAGCTGGTAAAGGCTAATGGAAATACAATGCTAAAAACTTGGGCTTCCCTGGTGGCGCAGTGGTTGAGAGTCCACCTGCCCATGCAGGGGACACGGGTTCGTGCCCTGGTCTGGGAAGATCCCACATGCTGTGGAGCAGCTGCGCCTGTGAGCCATGGCCGCTGAGCCTGCGTGACTGGAGCCTGTGCTCCGCAACGGGAGAGGCCACAGCAGTGAGAGGCCCGCGCACCGCAAAAAAATAAATTAATTAATTAAAATTAAAATTAAAACCTATATGATTTCTAGACTGTGCTTCCAACTCAACCATTAAATTTGCTAAATGTTTCTTTTATACCTCTGGTCTTTATTTATAAAAGTGAAATCTCTTTTCTCCCCCATAAGGTCTTAAGCCAACTTAGGGTAGCTCACTATTGGCATCTGACCCTTCAATGTGAAATATTCTTAGAAAATGAACTGTTACCCATAAACACATAACAAATTTTATAAGAAGAAAAGACTGTAATTTTATTTTCAGATTTTGGAAATAGTTTTCAAAAAATAAAATGACAAGAATACATACAAAAACTGAAATCATTCACCGAACTATGAACTCTTAGCAGAGGAAAGGACTTTTGAAGTACATCTGAAAACACAGATCACTTCTAAACTGTCCCTCTCACTTGTGCAACCAGCCTCCTCAAATCTTTCCCAAATTTGATGAACTTCATCTCATAAAAGTAACACAAACCATTTTTAATCATTTAGAACAAAAGAAAGAATAAAATACAGGAGGCAGGCCTCTCAAGTTACATGCTTTTAGAGAAAACTCACATCCTTGGAGCAGCTTTGTAATATGCAGAGCGCAGTACTGGCTTCAAAAAAAAAAAAAAAAAAAAAAAGACTGTACTTGCATTATTTAAATGTGAAGAGCAGCTGTCATCTTCCTCTATAAAAATTAGCAAGTGACATTCATTCAAGTACATTAATTTCACTGTACTTCATATGGTTTTATACTTAGGATGAGGCAAAAACAAAACAAAAAACAGCTAGCACAGAGCTATTAATAAAACAAATAGTAATTATTGAGAGATGTAATCAAATGAAAATCAATCCTGGATAACAAAACAGATTTCTAATTACATAAATAAGTTTACTGAAAATTTCCACTACTGGAAGATCCTGATTACAATAAAGAAATACATACAATGGGAATGGTAAGTAAATGTGATGATATGGCTCCTTTCTGAAGGTCTAGTGGTCCAGCTGCTGGCCATACGAGTCTCTGGGTTCTCAACGAAGTGTGACCAGTTCTTCTGAAGAGGTAGGATGAATGGCAACAGTGTTATCAAAGTCAGATTTTGTTGCTCCCATTTTTACTGCGACCGCAAAACCCTGCAGCATTTCATCACATCCAATTCCCTGCATGTGGATCCCAACCACCTGTGACAGAAAAGACAAAAATCCTTCAAGTAAAAATTTTTATCTCCATAATTGTATGAGCCAGCTCCTTGTAATAAATCTCCTTCTAGGTACACACACACACACACACACACACTCACACACAATTTTTTTTATCAGGTACACTAATAAATTTTTTATTAGTCATGAGAGATACCTGATATTTAAAAACCTCTAAAAAAAACTTACATCTCTAATTCCAATATAGCATAACACAGCTACATGGCCTGCGCAGCCCTGACGTCCCTCCCCCTGCCTACCTCACTCAGCTCTCCCCACTCTGGACTCACCAGCTTTCCTCCTGTCCTGAGTATTCGCCATGCTCTCCCCTTTGCACAGGCTGTTCCCTCTGTCTGGACACTCTTTCCTCCCCTCTTTTAAGTGTTAAAGCCCATTCATTCTTCAGATAGCTACACCTGCCTTCCTGACCGAGTTAAATTGTCCATCATGTGAGCTCTCAGTCCCAATATTTCTCCATCACGGTTCTATCACAATTGCAAAGTTGTATTCATCTGGGGACTGGACAATTACAGTCCATCTTTCCCAGGAGATGTTAATCTCTAGATGGAGGGAACCCTGCGCACTTCTGCTCCTCACTCTACCCTCCTGGCCGAGCACAAAGACAGCCCTTAGAGGCACTCAGCCCATACGTGCTGGCTGCCTGGACAAATGACCAACAAGAGGCATTTGTTTCAAATCACATTTTTCAGTCAGGTTTCTGAATATATTTTAAAATGACTAGTTAATATTCACCTCCAGCAAATACTTTTAAGGTCAGTAGACTACTGAAAAGCAAAGTTAGAGAATATAAACTAAATACGTTGCTTAAAAACAAATCAAGGATATACTTAATATTAATGAACAGTACATGTAAAAATGATTGATGCAAACTTAATGTTATACGTTTCTTTACAATTAAAAAAAAAAGTATATCTCAAGACAAAGAAATCCCAAATCATGTACTGTATATACATTCAGCCAAATTTTTAGATATTGTGATCTAAACTGAATTTACAAAGAGCTTCTGGTGATGGCAGGAGCCTTATGTTATTTCTCTCCATATGGTATCCCAGTTCTTACTCTTCAGTTGATTGTCAGGTGATGTTTACCAAATGAATGAATGATAAATGGCATAAAGAAATAACTGGTATGAGGAGATAAGTAAGGACCTTGCTGATTCAACAACTGGAAATCTCAGGCTACTGAGGAACATTCAGGGCAAGAAACAGCAACCTTTATCTTCCTGCCAAACCACTTACTTTCTTCTCTTTGCACTGATTCTCTGCTTCTGTCAACTGTCAGTGATGTTGATTTTTATAAGCCAGAAGCCAGGGACCATCTTGTGGCTTTCGGTGTAAGGGCCACTGATTTAGATACAGACTATGTTCTTTTTTAATAAGAAAAGTTGGAAACCATACCTGAATCTTCAGTTAAATTACTGTTCCTCACAAAGCCATGTTCCCAAGGCATATTGCTAAGTTCCACTTTAATATTTAATTCAGTTTATAGAAAAGCCCAAGAGGCTGACCTAATATCAAAACAACACCTATTTCAAAAATTATTTAAAAAAAAAAAAAACCTGTTCAAATTCAAACTCAAACCACAATGAGATACCACTTTGCATCCGGTAGGATGGCTACAATAAAAAAAGACAGTAACAAGTGTTGACGGAGGTGAGGAAGAACTGGAACCCTCGCACGTCGCTGAAGGGGACATAAAATGACACAGCCACTTTGGAAAACAGTTTAGCAGTTCCTCAAAAAGTTAAACCAAAAATAGATAACTGATTATCTCAGAACATTTTACTAAATAAACTTCTTCCTCACTGATTGGTTATGTTAATATGTTAAGTCTAAATTTTTTACATTAAATTCTTACACTTACCAATATTTCTGAGTTGCCTATCTATTCTGGCCTACTGGTGAATGACAATCCCGACCTCTCCCCTTTATATTTTACATGCTTTTTTTGGCCACACCGTGTGGCTTGCAGGATCTTAGTTCCTTGACCAGGGATTGAACCTGAGCCACAGCAGTGAAAGTGCCAAGTCCTAACCATTGGACTGTCAGGGAATTTCCCCCCCCCACCTCCACTTATGTTTTTAAAGTAGTGGAACCTTCTTTCTATGTGAAATATTATGAAGAACCGCAATAGAGAGAGAGAGAGACAGATAAAGGGACTGTGCCAGTTGAATCAGAGAAAGCTTTACCTGGTCTTCCCTTCCCACCTCACCAAAATACCCCATCCCTGCCAACCTTGAAGACAGTCTTGAGCTTACTGGATTTTTCCCATACCTTTTCCTCTTTGTTGGCACAAACCATTTTCATCACACATTTTGTTTTCCTTTTGGTAACTGCATGATACATTGGGGTAAAGGTGGTGGAATAAATCTTCACGTTTTCTTTTCCATATTTATAAATGGCCTCATCTATAATGCACAGGGGGGGAAAAAAAAGCATCTATCAGAAACTTAAACAATTCCACTGAGCTATCAGCGAGATGGCCGGAAATACATAACCTGAATCAAAGTACAAGGAAATAATAAACAAAACCACAATGAGCTGGGGCTTCCCTGGTGGCGCACTGGTTAATAATCCGACTGCCAATGCAGGGGACACGGGTTCGAGCCCTGGTCCAGAAAGATCCCACATGCCGCAGAGCAACTAAGCCCGTGCACCACAACTACTGAGCCTGCGCTCTAGAGCCCACGAGCCACAACTACTGAGCCTGTGCACTTAGAGACCGTGCTCTGTAATGAGAAGCCTGTGCACTGCAACGAAGAGCAGCCCCTGCTCGCTGCAACTAGAGAAAGCCTGTGCGCAGCAACAAAGACCCAGTGCAGCCAAAAATGAACTCATAAAATATATTAAAAAAAAAAACCCACAATGAGGGACAATCTACAACATAAATGTCAATGTCATGAAAGACAAAAGACAGGCTGAGGAGTTCTTTCTCTTGACTAAAGGAGACCAAAGAGGTATCAAAACTAAATATACTACATTATCCTGGAATGAACCCTGGACTTGAAGGGAAAAATGTTAAAAATGAAATTATTTGAGATAACAGGCAAACTTTGAATAAGGTCTAAAGTTTAGATAATATTGTATCCACTTAAATATTCTCATTTGAAGCTATGCTTCTGTAAGGAAACGGCCTTGTTCTTAGGAAACAGATACTGAAGTGTGTGTGCATGTGTATAGAGAGAAAATGATACAGCAAAAGTGTTACCAGTAGACAGGAGTCTTCTGTAGTATTTTTGCAACTCTTCTTTAAATTTGAAATTAGTTCAAGTAAAAAAGCTTAAAAAATCAAACAGATAGGGTGGAGTGGGGAAAGGAATTATACTCTCGAAGTACTAGTAGCTGGGGAGGAAACTGGACCTGTGATGAGAAGTTAGTAGCTAAAAAGAAATATAACTCGGGGGCTAAGATAGATTTAGTCAGCTGACACACACCTAGTTTAACGTTAGCAGAGGAAGGGAAGAAACCATAAATGACCTTTATTTTTAAACACCTACCTTCTGTGAGTCCCACTGTCCCAATAGGGGGGTGGCTGAAGACCACCGTAGGGATGTTGTCATAGTCTAACTTGGAATCTTCTTTGCATTCAAAAAGTCTATGGGCAAGTTTTCGGCCAGCAGCAATCGCAACTACAAAGATATTTTTAAATCAGTGTTTAGCTTATTGTTCATCTTAACATAGCAGGATTATTCTACTAACCGTTTATCCATCTGGCTTAACATACAAAGTTCTGACAAAGTCTTCTGTCAATGCTCATTACAATATCTAGTTCAATATAATAAAAGACCTATCAATACCTTAGTTAACAATTCAAAACTATTGGCTTATGTCAATTCTGTACATTCTATTATGACCAAAAAAAAAAGACACATTTACAAGTTCCCAACCATCTGGCAAGTTACCTCTTAATGCAGATATTAGCTTTTTGATATATTTATGGAGCAAACTACATTAGTTTCGAGCATCCTCAATTCTACTTTATAACCACAGTCATTTCACAGGAATATTTTGTTTCTTTTTAAAACTATTTTTATTTCTTACTGTTTTTTTTAAAGTTTATCCTCCTTAGCCTGTTTTTATTCCTAATGGTCAAAAAAAAAACAAACCTCTGAGTTCAGTAAAAGCATCAGTTACTAATTTTATTGACTTCAAATTGATAATTTTTTTTCCAAAATAAGGTATCAGTAGGATACATAAGAAATATTTTTCACCTCGACAAAATTTTCAGCTGTTAGGTTATGTTATGAAGGTTCTGAAACTTTGCTTGTTAGTTTGCTTTTGTGGAGAGAGCTTCCTTAAAGAGCTAAAAAGCTTTGGGGGTGTGTTTCCATTCTGAGTAAGACCCGGGCCATTTTGGAAAGGATGGTGGGGCCCCGGAGGGGTACAGGTGAAAGCAGATGGATGGATACCACCAGCAGAAGCAGGACAAAGAGCTTGAAATGACGCCAGTTAACTCATGAAGTAGGCTGAAGTATGGGATTCTGAGGATGGGGATCAGGTTGTATCAAGACTAAACAGTCATATAAGAATACCACTTCTGGGCTTCCCTGGTGGCGCAGTGGTTGAGAGTCTGCCTGCCGATGCAGGGGACATGGGTTCGTGCCCTGGTCCGGGAAGATCCCACGTACCGCAAAGCGGCTAGGCCCGTGAGCCATGGCCGCTGAGCTTGCGTATCTGGAGCCTGTGCTCCGCATCAGGAGAGGCCGCAACGGTGAGAGACCCGCATACCGCAAAAAAAAAAAAAAAAAAAAAAGAATACCACTTCCTTCCACTGTCACCAACACAACTTGGATTCTAATTTACAGCATTCTTCAGAAGATGACTGTATCATCTGTATAAAAATTTCAGTCTTCACCAAGCATTTTTAAAATCTTTTAAAGGAAAATAAATACTATTCAAAGCATTTTTAAAGGAAGAAATGAATATTACTCATAACATGTCAGGTTCCCAACCAACATCTATCTCAACACATTTTACCATTTTGATGACATGAAGACACTCAGCCTTTTAACTCTGCTTGAGCTGATTTGACTATGAAGAGCTGAACAGTTTTTTGGGTTTTTTGGTTTTTTTGCGGTACGTGGGCCTCTCACTGTTGTGGCCTCTCCCGCTGCAGAGCACAGGCTCCGGACGCGCAGGCTCAGCGGCCATGGCTCACGGGCCCAGCCGCCCCGCGGCATGTGGGATCTTCCCGGACCGGGGCACGAACCCGTGTCCCCTGCATCGGCAGGCGGACTCTCAACCACTGCGCCACCAGTGAAGCCCTGAACAGTTTTATATAACACACAGAGCCTCCCTTAGCCCCCAAAAGAAGAAACATTACCTGGAGTAAGAAGAGCTTTTCCACACACATCCCCAACTGCGTAGACACCTTTTACATTCGTATTCTGGAATTCATCTACTAGGATATGACCTTTGTCATCAGTTTGAATCCCCTAAAATTGTAAAGGGACATCATGTAAGTATTTGGCCCATCTACAGAAAAACAGCAGCTCACATCTCTGGATCCGCCTCACTTCAGGCACCTCTTCAGCCTGAATCTCCAAGAAACCACAAGACTCAACCACAAGATGAAAAACATCTTAGCAAGCTGGCAGGCTTCACATCTTTTGCTTAATTTAAAAGGTAAATATTTAACTCAGTTTTGAGGAGTTTTAACAGGATTTGTCTTTGCATTGTACGATTCAGCTGGCCAGGCAAGCCTGAAAAGGAATCACTCAACTATCAGACATGGTACCTGGCATCCCCGTGGAGTCCACCTAAGACAGTGATTTTCAATTCCTTGGAAGCGCTCCTCCTGAAGCATGCTAACTCATACTTTAGACAGGCACAGCCTGAAGCAGTCATCAAAAGTAGACTTCTTTGAAGTTTACAGTTTTATCTTTAAAAATCCAAGCAAAATTTGTATTCTACTCTAAAAGATATCAATGTTTCCTTTAACCAAGATTTCTCCCTATACATTGAGTCAAATTTTTGCCCCAAGAATATGTGTCATGCTTATCTTGTGGCTTTGCAGATCCCCGGTGTATATACTCCCATGTGAGAAGTAGAAGGGCAGCAGGCATAGGGAGTAGGTAGTGTAGTGGTTAAGAGTAAAACCTTTGGAGCTGGGAGATCTGGGTTCAAGTCCCAGCTCTGCCACTTACTAGTTATGAGACCACCCATTTATCAACAAATACTTGACCCACACCCCAGGCTACTATACTTGACTGTCCTTCAAAATTTAAAAGAACAAATAAGAATGCTAACTATAGCACTGGTAGATGAGCTTCACATCTGTACCCATCCCCGAGTGCCACAATGTCCATGACGAGTCACACAACCATCCGTTAGGATTAGAGCTGCAGACAATAAGAAATAATTATAGGGCTTTAAAGAGACAGGTATCATAGTAAAAAAGAAATTTGTAGGGAGAAGGCTAGTCAGGAAATGGCGAGACGATGACCTGATCTAGGGTGATGACACCAGAAAGGGGAAAAAAACCCTTTATTTCCATTCCAAAGGCAGAAGCAATGGGATTTAATGACAAACTGGACACATGGAATAAACAGAAAAGAATCCAACAGAACCCACTCAAGTTTTGGGGGGTCTGGGGTTGGATCAGGGGAAATCACAGGACTATTGACCGATTCAAGAAGGTTTTAGGCAAGGAAAGTGGTCAAAAGGTACAAACTTCCTGTTACAATATAAATAAATACAATACCAGGGATATAACATCCAACACGGTGACTACAGATAACACTGCTTTTAGGAGAGTAAACCCTGAGTTCTCAACACACAGAGAAAATTTTTTCCTTTTTTCTTTTCTACTTTTATTGTATCTACATGAGAAGATGGATGTTAGCTGATTCTCTTGTGGTGATCATTTCACAATGTATGTAAATCAAACCATGGTGCTGTATGTCCTAAACTTATGCAGTGATGTATGTCAGTTATTTCTCAATAAAACTGGGGGAAAAAAAATAGAACATCGTAGGCAGACCAGGTCAGCTTACCAGTTTGTTTAAATTCAGGCCCCTGGAGTTTGGGTCCCGTCCAATGGCCCAGAGTAGACAGTCAACATCTGGAATGGTGGTCAAGGTGGGTTTCCTACCAGGAATTGAAGTGACCATGCAGAGTTCCAGGCCTGAAGAAGTTTTTTTAACTTCCTTGACCTATTGGGAGATACAGTTTGTTAACTGGGGGTGTGGGGATGGGAAGGAAAGCAAATAAAGAGGAAACTAGAATTCTTAACATTTAAAAACTCTCCACTGAATCCTACATATGAGTCTTACATGCTGACACATTTAGTTTTGCCCAAAAGCCACCAACACTGGAACTCTCTGGAACCAAGATGATATCCTAGGTGGCCCCAAATCAGCCAGCAGCCAGAAGCGTCAATTCACATCAAGACCCTAATGCTTCAGCTTAAAAACAAAGTATTTGGGCTTCCCTGGTGGCGCAGTGGTTGAGAGTCCGCCTGCCAATGCAGGGGACACGGGTTCGTGCCCTGGTCTGGGAAGATCCCACATGCCGCGGAGCGGCTGGGCCCGTGAGCCATGGCTGCGGAGCCTGCGCGTCCGGAACCTGTGCTCCGCAACGGGAGAGTCCACAACAGTGAGAGGCCCACGTACCGCAAAAAAAAAAAAAAAAAAAGTATTTTAAAGCATACTTCTTCAAAACTGTGATAAAATTTGAAACCACAAATCTAAGCACAGTGATTTGCAGCTGGAATCGGGGGAGGAAACGGCTGAAGCAGCATCATTAAGAGAGTTCTTAAAATTGCACCATCCTTGCTCCTCCCTGGACATTCTTAATCAGGACTTGGGGGAGGAGGGTAAGATCAGGTCCAGAGAGTGAAGGGCAGACAGAGTTCAGTGCAAGTTCCAAGGGG
This sequence comes from Delphinapterus leucas, assembly GCF_059928025.1. Taxonomy (NCBI): domain Eukaryota; kingdom Metazoa; phylum Chordata; class Mammalia; order Artiodactyla; family Monodontidae; genus Delphinapterus; species Delphinapterus leucas. Next base: position 23,600,826 of record NC_143149.1, read on the forward strand.
ATTCTGATGTTGACCTTAACCACCAGTCCAGGACTTCAGCATTTACAGAGCAACTTCACATTTATTGTTTTACTTATGATATGGCCTATGCTGAAAGGGCAAAGCTTTGGGGAAGAAAGTCATTTTTACACGGCTAATGTTCCAGGAAAAATCTGACATGTAGGTGATCCCCTGAGAATAAAAAAAATACAAAGTAACTTTGTCATTGTTTCCATCTACAAAACCCAAAGGTGTTCTTTCAAAACTAGATTCCATGGGACTTCCCTGGCAGTCCAGTGGTTAAGACTTCACCTCCCAGTGCAGGGAGTGTGGGTTTGATCCCTGGTCGGGAAACTAAGATCTCACATACCTTACAGCCAAAAAGCCAAAACATAAAACAGAAGCGATATTGTAACAAATTCAATAAAGACTTTTAAAAAAATAGATTCCATAATAATATTTCCTGAAATAAATAAATAAATATAAACCTGAAAAATAAGGATGTTCAATGAGGCCTTTGAGCACAAAAATTGTGGATTTAGTTCTAACTAAACTAAATTCAACTTCCAGATTTCTAATCTTTTATACCTTGGATTTCATTAAAACATTAATGTGAAATGCAGCTTCTGAGGATAAAGAAAAGTCTTGGTAATACTCTAGAAAAGAATAAACTGACTGGGGTAGAGGTAGTTTGTGTTTATAAAGCTAGTGGGGTTCACAACAGATAGACGACCAAGGGCCGTAAGCTCGCCCTCGGCTCGGTCATACCTGCGAGTACTTCAGCACCTCTATGCCAGCGTTCTCCAGCTCCTCAGTGCAGTTGGAACTGATTATTGAATCAAAACTTCTGAGCACCTGTATACACAGGCAGCAGAGGAATGGGTGGTGGGAAAGGATAAAACTTCATTAAAGATATGCTACAAAACTGGGAGGGAAATTTCAGTATCAACCCCCCTCTTATGTCCTTCTTCATTCACGGCTGCACTATGAGTGGAGTTTTTTTTCTTTTTGGTCATCTTTAAAAAATTATGGTTCTGAAGAACCCAGGGGCAGGACAGGAATAAAGACGCAGACGTAGAGAATGGACTTGAGGACACGGGCAGAGGAAAGGGTAAGCTGGGACGAAGTGAGAGTGGCATGGACATATATACACTACCAAATGTAAAATAGCTAGCTAGTGGGAAGCAGCCGCGTAGCACAGGGAGATCAGCTCGGTGCTTTGTGACCACCTAGAGGGGTGGGATAGGGAGAGTGGGAGGGAGACGCGAGAGGGAGGGGGTGTGGGGATATATGTATACATATAGCTGATTCACTTTGTTATAAAGCAGAAACTAACACACCATTGTAAAGCAATTATACTCCAATAGAGATGTTAAAAAAAGAAAAGATTTAACCAAAATAAATAAATAAAATAAGTTGCTATAAAAAAATTAAAGTATAGTTAATTTACAATGTTGTGTTAGTTTCGGGTATACAGCAAAGTGATTCAGTTATACACACACACACACACACACACACACACACACTCTGTGTCAGATTTTTTTCCATTATAGATTATTATAAGATATTGAATATAGTTCCCTTTGCTATACACTAGGTCCTTCTTATTTATGTATTTTATATATAGTAGTGTGTATATGTTAATCCCAAACTCCTCATTTATACCCCCCCAACCCTGCTATCCCCTTTGGTAACCAGAAGTTTGTTTTCTATGTCTGTGGGTCTATTTCTGATTTGTAACTAAGTTCATTTGTATAATTTTTTTAGATTCCACATATAAGTTATATCATATAATATTTGTCTTTCTCTGGTGAGTGGAGTTTTAATAAGTCTGTTTTCCGACATCACCACCAACGTCTGCATTACACCTGACTTCACCCACTCCTGTTCTAGAGTTAAATCCACAGGCAACCTTCACGCCTCTACTGTCTTTGCCATGTTCCTCTCCTCCCAAGCTCTTCTCTTTTCCATAAGAATAGGGACCAGAAATTCTCTTTCCCCTTTCAGTATTCCAGGGCCAGCTTTCCTGCTGATACAATTTAAGGGAAGATTCTTGAACAAAATCTCCTATTCTAGGCAGAAAAGTCAACTACATGGCCTTAGAGATTTTTTTTAATACTAGTCTTAGTATTTGTTTAAGGTTTCAAGCTATGTATTTTAGGGTTCTAAATTTGGTAAAAATGGGATCCATTCCAATTAAGGTTCCCAACAAAGTTGAAAACACTGTGGTTTTTCTTCTGGAATGCTAGATGTTGTTCTATATGAGCCATGGCCGCTGAGCCTGCGCGTCCGGAGCCTGTGCTTCACAACGGGAGAGGCCACCACAGTGAGAGGTCCGCGTACCGCAAGAAAAAAAATAATAATAATAGTTGTTACTGTCTAGCAACTTTTTTCTTTTCTTTTAATAAATTTATTTATTTATCTTTGGCTGCGTTGGGTCTTCGTTGCTGCACGCGGGCTTTCTCTAGTTGCAGCGAGTGGAGTCTACTCTTTGTTGCGGTGCACGGGCTTCTCATTGCGGTGGCTTCTCTTTGTTGCGAAGCACAGGCTCCAGGCGCACAGGCTTCAGTAGTTGTGGCACGCAGGCTCAGTAGTTGTGGTTCGCGGGCTCTAGAGCGCAGGCTCAGTAGTTGCAGCACACGGGCTTAGTTGCTCCACGGCATGTGGGATCTTCCTGGACCAGGGCTCAAACCTCTGTCCCCTGCATTGGCAGGCGGATTCTTAACCACTGTGCCACCAGGGAAGTCCCTAGCAACTTTTCTTTACTTAGACTTCCTCCTTCTTTCTCTAGAGATTTCTTTGGGATAACACACAGGTGGGGTAAAGGTGGGAGGTCGTGATTTATTCATAGAGTAGCTCTAGAATGCAGTTATACCAGGAAGGGGAGAAGATGGAGAATGCACTGGGGGTGGGGGAGGGCAGGAAGCCCAGATATATGTGGCTCTCTGCCACAAGCTAATTTTCCAAATGCAGGAATTATCCACTCTACTGATAAACTGATGTGATTTATTTACTTATTTATATATTAGATTCAGGCTACCTATACCTCTGCCTTTCTCCTGCCATCTAATTTGCTGGACATATTCCAGCAATGCAAAATAATACTGACCTATGAAAAACATTCTTCAGGACAAAAATCTCCTGGGGGTTAATTTTAGGACAAGTCTAAAAGCCAAAGAGAAAGTCCTCTGGAGTCCACACTGACCAGGATTATCGGTTTCCCTCATCTGCCCCCCTATTTGCTCAAATACTCAGGAATTTGAGTCATTGCATTTGAGTTGTCAGGGATCTGATAAATGTTCCAAAGGCATTAAATGACTTGCCCAAGTCACACACTTGTTGGGGAAGGCCAGATTCTTAGGGACCAGATTCTTAGGCCAACACTCTTGTTATTGCCCCACATGGTGTCTCTGAAAGCTCCAATACGGTGCCACGACCTAGTGGTGCTCGGTCACGATTAATCAACAAAACACATAAAGCAACACTTAATCAAGTACTGAGAAACATGGAGGCTGAATTTTAGCAGAAAGAATATTGGCCTGAGCTTTCTCAGAATTTCGTTGACTCTCAGTTTTGATATTAATTAGCAGTCATGAAACCTCACTTGGCCTTAATTTCTTCATCTACAAAATGAGGTTCCAGTCGATGAGATGATCTATAAGTTTCTTTTATTGTTATTATCTTTTATTGTGGTGAAAAACACATACCATTAAATTTACCAACTTAGGGCTTCCCTGGTGGTGCAGTGGTTAAGAATCCGCCTGCCAGTACAAGGGACAGGGGCTCGAGCCCTGGTCCAGGAAGATCGCACATGCCGCAGAGCAACTGAGCCCGTGCGCCACAGCTACTGAAGCCCACGCGCCTAGAGCCTGTGCTCTGCAACAAGAGAAGCCACCATAATGAGAAGCCCGCGTACCACAACGAAGAGTAGCCCCTGCTCGCTGCAACTACAGAAAGCCCGCATGTAGCAATGAAGACCCAACGCAGCCAAAAATAAAATTAATTAATTAAAAAAAAAAATTTACCAACTTAGCCATTTCTAAGTACGAAGTTCCATGGTGTTAAGTGTATTTACATTGTTGTGCAACCAGAACTTTTCCCTCTTTCAAAACCGAGACTCTGGGGGTGGTGGGGAGGGATAAATTAGGAGTTTGGGATTAACAGATACATACCACTATACATAAAACAGATAACCAACAAGGACCTACTGTACAGCACGGGGAACTACACTCAATATTTTGTGATAACCTATAAGGGAAAAGAATCTGAAGAATAATATATACATATATAACTGAATAAGTATGCTGTCCACCTGAAACTAACACAGTATTGTAAATCAACTATACTTCAATAAACAAACAAAAACCCTGAGATTCTGTATCCATTGAACGATAACTCCCCATTCCCTTTCCCCCCCGCCCCTGGCAACCCCATTTCTACTTTTTGTTTCTATGAGTGTGACTACTCTAGGTGCCTCATATATGTGGAATCATATAGTGTTTGTCTTTTTGTAATTAGCTTATTTCATTTAGCATAATATCCCCAAGGTTCATCCATGTTGCAGCATGTGTCAGAATGTCCCTCCTTTTTAGAGCTGAATAACATCCCATGGTATGGATATTCCTCATTCTGTTTATCCGTTCATCAGTGGACACAGGTTGTTTCCGCCTCCTGGCTATTGTGAATAATGTTGCGATGAACATAGGTGTGCAAATATCTTTGATACGTTTCCTTTTAATGCAAAGAATTTAGTAAATTTTTTGACTGAGTGTTAATAATCCAACACTATCTGATCATGTTAAATTGATTTTCAGAATAAGAAATTAACCTGACAGTCTGCTCAATTTAACTAATACTTATATTTAAGGATGTATGTTGTATTAAGGCATGCTATCTACCACTTCATGATGGAAACACCAGCTAGTCTGATCAAATCTAAATCAGTATCATCAACTAGCAGTTGGCGGCTGGGAAGGATGTAAGCCCTTATTCAGATGCCTTCAAAGCAGCTCCATGTGGAACAGACCAACCAGCTCCACATGCTTTGCACCCTAGTATTTAATGACAACATAAGAGAAAATTCTCCCTGTAGATTTTTAAAAGGATTAACATCAAGGAAAAGGATAGAATTTACCTTATCATGCCGTATGATTAGTGATGTCTTAGAACCCAGGGCAGAAAGGATCCCAGCTATTTCCACAGCAATGTAACCAGCACCAACGATGACACTGCGGCTACCATGAGAGTAGAGGGTTAAGATCGTTAAATAAACTTATTTTAGAATAATTTTAGATTTACAGAAAAGTTTAAAAGAGAGTACAGATAGTATACCCCCTGCCCAGTTTTTCCTAAAGTTAACATCTTACATTCATAGCAGCACTATTTGCAATATCCAAGACATGAAAACAACCTAAATGTCCATCAACAGATGAATGGATAAAGAAGACATGGTACATATATACAATGGAATACTACTCAGCCATAAAAAAAGAACGAAATAACGCCATTTGTAGCAACACGGATGTAACTAGAGATTATACTAAGTGAAGTCAGAAAGAGAAAGACAAATAACATATGGTATCACTTACATGTGGAATCTAAAATACGACACAAATGAACTTATCTATGAAGCAGAAACAGACTCACATAGAGAATAGACTTGTAGTTGCCAAGGCGGAGGGGTTTGGGAAGGGATAGACTGGGAGTTTGGGGTTAGTAGATGTAGAATGGATGGACAAGGTCCTACTGTATAGCACAGGGAACTATATTCAATATATAGTCCTGAGATAAACCATAATAGAAAAGATACAAAAAATAATGTGTATATATGTATAAGGGAGTCACTTTGCTGTACAGCAGAAATTAACACAACATTGTAAATCAACGACACTTCAATTAAAAAAACATAAAGTTAACATCTTATAAACCATGGTACAGTTGTCAAAACTGAAACTGGTGGGCTTCCCTGGTGGCGCAGTGGTTGACAGTCCGCCTGCCGATGCAGGGGACACGGGTTCGTGCCCCGGTCCGGGAAGATCCCACATGCCGCGCAGCGGCTGGGCCCGTGAGCCATGGCCGCTGAGCCTGCGTGTCCGGAGCCTGTGCTCCGCGATGGGAGAGGCCACAACAGTGAGAGGCCCGAGTACTGCTTAAAAAATAACTAAAAACAAAAACTGACACTGGTACATTACTGTTGACTAAACTTCAGACTTCATTCAGATTTCACCTGTCTTTCCATTCATTTCCTTCTTCTGTCCCAAGATCAAATCCAGGATAACACAGTAATTTTAAATAGAAAATATCCTTCTGTAGAACAGAAATATATTTTTAGGTGTTTTAAAAATTCCTTAGCTTCATTTCCTCAGAGAGGAAATAGAAACCCTTTGAAGCTAGAGACGATTCCTTATGCAGAGATCTTTGCACCTAAAACTAAAATTGGCACCATAATTTTTTTTTTTTTTTTTTGCTTGTCCGAGAAAGTCTTTATTTCTCCACCACTTTTTTTTCTTTTTTTTTTTTTGCGGTACACAGGCCTTTCACTGCTGTGGCCTCTCCCGTTGTGGAGCACAGGCTCCGGACGCACAGGCTCAGCAGCCATGGCTCACGGGCCCAGCCGCCCCGCGGCATGTGGGATCCTCCGGGACCGGGACACGAACCCACGTCCCCTGCATCAGCAGGCGGACTCTCAACCACTGCACCACCAGGGAAGCCCTCTCCGCCACTTTTGATGGGTAATTTTGCAGAGTAAAGAGTTCTATGTTGGTGGGGTTTTTTCCTCTCAACACTTTAAATATTCCACTCTCTTGTTTGCATAGTTTCTGAAGAGTTGTTGTAATTCTCATCTTTGCTCCCCTTATAGGTCAGGTGTGTTTCATCCTTCTGGCTTCTTTCAGAATTTTTTCTTTGATTTTCTACGGTTTGAAAATTATATGCCTAGGTATAGTTTTTTGACATTTATCCTACTTAGTGTTCTCTGACCTTCCTGGATCTGTGGTTTGGTGTCTGACATTAATTTTGGGGAAAGTGACAGTCATTATTGCTTCAAGTATCTCTTCTGTTCCTTTCTTTGGCATCACAATCCTCACCACCGTTATTCTCCTCTGGCTCAGTATTTTCCCTTGATCATTGCTAAATTCTATCAATCTTTGCAATATGATGCAAGGCCAATTTAAGCAAGCCATTTTAACTTGTAGCACAGATCTGCAATGAAACTAGATGCCCTGAATAAATTCTGGTCTAAAAAAGCATCTTAAACACTAGATAAATGTTTGGGTGAAGGTCTGAGTCCATGGTGGAGAAGCTGAGCCCAGCCCTAGAGCAATCGCTGCAGCATACAGAATAAGTGCCCTTCAGCTGGAGCTAACCCTTTCAGGGCCAGAGTTCTCTAAAGCATGGTCCTACCACTGGTGCAATGCTTGGGTAAGAAGAAAGCAATCAGGGAAGAAGAAAGGAAATCTTTCTTTAGTACCTTCTACAAGTAAGGTACCTATGTTGTGACTCCCTGCCTTCAGAGGGCTATGGTCTGGATGGAGGATGAGGTATGAACCTGAATGGCTATGTATTAGAGGTAAGGATGCTCTTATCCTACAGCCCAGTGTATAAAAAGAGAAATGTCTAGTTTGGAAACTAGGAAGTAGCTCTTCTTCCATCTCTACCATCCTCTCTCCTATTATATGTTGACCGCTTTTCCTTTCTTTGGGTCTTCGCTCCTTACTTTCTTCTTTCCTCTCTCCATCTTCTCTCTCTTCCCCAAACACTTCTCATGTAAGTCCTACTTCTGTTAAGCATTGCGCTGGACACAATGGGTAGCGATCCCTGTCCTTGAGGAATTCCTGAGGGGAAACATGCCCAGGGGTCTGTTAAAGCTCAGAGGGCAACACTTAGTTCCTGCAGGGGAGAGGGCTCAGAAACACTCCAGATTCCTGAAAGATGAATAGCTCTGGCAAGGGTTGGGAGAAGTATTCCCAGTAGAATGGATATACGAGAAACACGTGTGAAACGTCTTGGCTTCTTCAGAGAGGAGACAAAAATCTGCAAGGAGCTCAGTGTTTCCCCCTCAGCTTCCACAGTCCCCTCTAGTCCACCTCGTACCACTAAAGTAACCACTGGAAACAATCTTTTTTTTTCTTTTTGGTTTAAAAAAAAAAAAGGAATTTATTGATTCATGTAACCGAGAAGTCCTGACTTCAGGTATGGCTGCATCTAAGTGTTCCAATGATGTGTCAGGACCTGGTCCCTTAAAGATGCTCAGCTTTGCACTTCATGTTGGCTTCATTCCCAAGCTCTGCATTGTGATACAGAGACTGCCAGAGGAATGGCATGGTCTTAACAAGCTGAAGCTCAGGCTGGGGAGCTGACATCCAGGCTTTTGGAGTCTTGATTTTTTTTTAATTAATTAATTTATTTATTTTTGGCTGTGTTGAGTCTTTGTTGCTGCGTGCAGGCTTTCTTTAGTTGTGGTGAGCGGGGGCTACTCTTCGTTGCAGAGCACGGTCTTCTCATTACGGTGGCTTCTCTTGTTGCGGAGCACAGGCTCTAGGCGCATGGGCTTCAGTAGTTGTGGCTCACGGGCTCTAGAGCGCAGGCTCAGTAGTTGTGGTGCACGGGCTTAGTTGCTCCGCGGCATGTGGGATCTTCCCGGACCAGGGCTCCAACCCATGTCCCCTGCATTGGCAGGCAGATTCTTAACCACTGCGCCCCCAGGGAAGCCCCTGGAGTCTTGATTTAAAACACCAGTCTTCAGTATACAAAAAACTCAGTAAGTTAGGTAAAAACTGTGAACCAAGCACAATCTCCTTCGTGCCCTCAACGCCTGTTGGTCTTGGAGAGTCTCCAGGAGAGGAGGGGGGAGGCCGTGGCTCACCCTGAGGACACAGACACTTTGGCAGCCACACCTGGGAGTCCTCCACCACCTAGAAACGATCTTATATTCTGCTGAGTCCCCAGAGCACTTCTCTTTCCCTCATTATGGCCGTCAGAACCTCTTGTCCCACAATGTTCCACAGGCTCCATGCTCCAGCCTCCCCTCAACCATAAGCCCAATGAGGGTAAAAGCTGGATCATACAGCCCAGAGCACATGTTACCTCGCCTATAAATTTGTTCCTTCTTTGATTATTTACTTACTTACCAACATAACAATGATAAAGGAGTCTTAAAAAAAGAAGACAAAAATCATATACCAATTGTTAATTCATTTTCCTATGTTCCCAGAGTCTTGTTTATAACACGCATACATTCCTTTCTTCAACCTGTAGTGCTACCAGCACAAGTTTAATAAATGGTTTAAAAATAGGTAATGGACAGATATCTACAATGAAGCTTCTTTGAGTCCAGATTGAATTGTATCATTTAAACACAATGAGTCATGACCACATTTCTGCATATATTCTCACATGTCTCATATCCTTCACACCTAAAACCAAACAGATCACGAGGAAAGAAAGGCTGCTCTCTAACACACTGCCCTGCCCCACAGACAGCAAATCTAAAATGCCTGTTTGCTTTTCTCAAAGTCAGAAGATGACCTGGTCTGAATGTCGTAACAGGACATTTTCACAGCAGCTATGGAACTGCCAAGATGCCTTCTTGTCCCTGATGAACCACTTGTGGTTCCAGGTGAATTAAGGTAAAGGAACAAGCAGGGATTATTAGTCACCCTCCAGAAAGGCCTTGATGGAAAAGCGCGGGATTAAGACTTCCTACTGCACTGGCAGTACCTACCAAGAGAGCAGCAGAGTTGAGCAATAATGACTCCAGGGTGAGTGCTACTCAGAGGGAACTAAAGGCCAAACTCTGGGCTAACAGGGTCCCTCCTCCAGTTCCCAGGTGCCCTATCACTTATCATGAGTGAAGGGAGGACCCCTCTAATCAAGGAAGCCTGCAATTGGCAGCTTCTTCAAATTAGAGAAACAATCCTCCTCATTATGTTTTTTCTCTCTGTGTTATCTAAATCCATGACAGAAGTCTACTAAGGTTATTAGGACAAACATGTATAAAGGCCAATTTCAGAAAACCTATTTTTGTGAGACTGACAGAGCCTTCGTTTATCCAGATGCCTCTGTACTAGCTGCTTTGAAGACCAGAATCACTTTAGACACATTATCAACTGATGCTCTATCAAGTTGAAGAAAGAAAACAGTTTTAGGACTTGAGTGTTTATTCTCAAAACCACCCTGCATTTGATTCTGCTCCTAAAAATTTTACAATGGCCTCTGACCAAAAGCATGAAAGATTTGAGTCATTTATTGTGGGCTACTCATGGATGAGATACCCAAGGTCATAAAAAGAGAAGAGGTAGAACAGAATTCTGGAAATTCCTACATTTAATAGTTGGGAAGAGGAGGTAGAAACTGAGGGAGAATGAACACGGAGGTCAGGAAGAAAAGCAGCTTACCTAGGCAACTCTTCCAGCTGAAAAAACCCATCACTGGTTATTCCTAGGCTGGCACCTATGTAGGAAAATGCAATATAGGTCACACAGATGGAGTTTTCTCTTGTAAAATAATCACAACATTTTATGTACGAACCAAACACTTTCTCAGCCATCACACTCTCTGTTTCGACAAGTTCTGTTAAAGTCTCCACTTGGGAAGCTGCCAATCAAACCTTCCCTGAGTCAACATTTTTATTTCCTCTGTAGAAATAAGAGTACTGATGACTAAGTAACTATTAAATTTCTTTGAGGAATTAAGAGCTCCTCAGCTTGGGACTTCCCTGGTGGTCCAGTGGTTAATAATCCGCCTTCCAATGCAGGGGACTCGGGTTCGATACCTGGTAGCGGAACTAAGATCCCACATGCCTCAACTAAGACCCAATGGCAGCCAAATTAATTAATTAATTTTTAAAAAAAACATCTCCTCAGCTCTCATGAATAGACTCCTTGCTGGCTCTGCTTCATTCTCCCGCCCCCAAATGGGCTCAGCCTTGGTTCTCTTCTCTCTGCTTTTTTCCTTCAAAGGTTTTAACCAACTCTCCCTTCATTGTGGGAGACTTCCAAATGTGTAGTTCCAGTTTTGACCTTCTCCCCAGGTTCTAGTTCCATATTTCTAACTGTCTTTCTATACCATTTAACTTTGTTTCAAACTCAGTATTTTCAAAATAGAATCTTAACTTGATTTCCCAAGCCATATCCCTCTCTTGTTTACCACTTCAGCTGAAAAGACTACCTTCCATCAATAAGCCAAAGTCTTGAATTATCAATCCGTAATTCCTTCTCTCAACAATGGCCAGCTCATCAGTTATTTAAAATACTGCATTTTGCCAAATTCAATGCACAATGATTAAGGACCCATCCTGATTTCAGAGGTTTTAATGTGTCTTGGAGTCAATGAAATATACTAGCCGATTCATCCTTCTGTGTCTCTTATGTCTGTCCTCTCCTCCTAGCGCCTGGCACATAGCAGGGGCTTAGTAACTGTCTGCAGAGCTGAACTGAGTATTTCCACCACATTTCAGACGCTAACCCCGTAGTTCAGAACCTATTACCACCTCCTGTACATTCTATTGCAACAACTTGCTAACTGGCCTTCCGCCTCTGTAGATCACTATCAGATCAGTTTTCTATAATTATCACTTAGGTCTTGTCACTATCCCATTTATAGGCTATTAATAACTGGTTTTCGTGAATGACGGAGATTCCTTAATTTGACTTCATAAATGTCCACAATTTGGCCCCAACCTTCTTCCAGTTTCAGTTCAATGTACTTGCTTCCAGATTTCACTGCCAGAAAAACTGGTTTAATTGACTGAATGTCCTTTAAAGACCTATTTATTACCCACTGGTTCTTCTGGTCTTTCTCTTCTTCGGCACATGGTGCTCAATTTGTAAGCCCTTTTCCCAGGAAGTCTTTTTGGTCCATGACAGCTCATAGTAATCCATCCCACCTCTGAGGACCCCGACCCTCACTGTCTGGCAATCACCTTGGAACACTTACCTTTTATTTTATTTCTTTGCATTTGTTTTTTATTACATGTTTTAAATTAATAAATGTATATCTTTTTTTTTTTTTTTTTTTTTTTGGTACGCGGGCCTCTCACTGCTGTGGCCTCTACCATTGCGGAGCACAGGCTCCGGACGCACAGGCTCAGCGGCCATGGCTCACGGGCCCAGCCGCCTCGCGGTATGTGGGATCTTCCCGGACCGGGGCACGAACCCGTGTCCTCTGCATCGGCAGGCGGACCCTCAACCACTGCGCCCCCAGGGAAGCCCAATAAATGTATATCTTAAAAAATTCAAAAAGCACCACAGAGCATCTAGTGAAAAGCAGGTCTCTTTCCCAACCCAGAGCTCTGGTCCTCTCCTTGGAGGGAGTTGGCACTGCAGGGTTTTGAGTGTCCTTCCAGAGATCCTAGTGCATCTGTACAGTCTCCCTGTCTTTTTAAAAAGACATAAACTGGGGCTTCCCTGGTGGCGCAGTGGTTGAGAGTCCGCCTGCCGATACAGGGGACACGGGTTCGTGCCCTGGTCCTGGAAGATCCCACATGCTGCGGAGCGGCTGGGCCCGTGAGCCATGGCCGCTGAGCCTGCGCGTCTGGAGCCTGTGCTCCTCAATGGGAGAGGCCACAACAGTGAGAGGCCCGCGTACTGCAAAAAAAAAAAAAAAAAAAAAAAAAAGATGTGTATATCCAATCTTACCAACTAAATTTTAAGTTACTTGACAACAGCATCTTCACATTTTTTACAGTAGTTGTTCTTTAGCTTTTGGGGAGTCACGGACCCTTTTAAAAGCTGGTGAAATTTTATCGATCCTCTCTCCAGAGAAAAAAATACATAAATACACACACACTCAAAATTTTCCATATAAATTCAGGTTGGTCATGGGTCGTAAGAAGCCAATCCATGGTCATGGGTCTTAAGAAGAAGTTGTATAAACTATGATCACCATCCACAAAGACCTTATAATCTACTTGGCGAAAAAGATACGGACAATGGTTCCTATGAGAGAACAAGGCAGTATGTTATAACTCATCCCTGTGTATACAAAGGTAGACAAGACTGTCTCGGAGATTCCTTACTTCTTTAATTTTCTAATTCTTTATATGAGAGAAAAATATGCATATAAGAAGGCTTAATTAGCTGATGAAGTTACATCTCTACAAGATTTCTCTCTCTTAAAGAAAACAGTAGATATCTCATGACAAACTGAGGCTGAAAACAATCTCTATTGTGCCGAGAAGGGAAGGATGGGGCTTTTGCTGATTCTTCCCCCTGTGTTACTGTAGTATGTCTGAGCCTGGAGCTGGATGAAATATCTTCCTTTGCCCCGTCACTAGGTACCACTTAGGCCAATTACATTTAGGTTCTGCAGAGACCTTCTCTCATGTGTCCAAGACAAAGAACTGGTACAGGGCAGATCCCCTGGCATGGCTTGTAAGGTGGAAAACAACGGTAAATTCTTTCTGACTATTGTTAACAAGCATACACCTTTGGAAGACTCACCAGGGATCTGGCTCTCCTGAGGAAGTGAGGGCACGCCACCTGTGGCAATCAGGATGTGAGGGGCAGTGTACTTTTCCCCGTTGACCTCCACTGTGGGCTGGGCATCACCTGTGAATACTGCATGGCCGCGGATGATTTCTATGTGGGACTGGAGAAGGAAGCATGGTCACTTTAGCCTGTTCTTAAGATTAAAAAACAAAGGGGTGGGGAAGGGAAGTACTGGGAGTTTGGGATTAGCAGATGCAAACTATTATATATAGGATGGATAAACAACAAGGTCCTACTGTATAGCACAGGGAACTATATTCAATATCCTATGATAAAACACAATGGAAAAGAACATGAAAAAAAATATATGTATAACTGAGTCACTTTGCTGAACAGCAGAAACTAACGCAACGTTGTAATTCAATTATACTTTGATAAAATTAAGAAAAAAGAAGAGGGGCTTCCCTGGTGGCGCAGTGATTGAGAGTCCGCCTGCCGATGCAGGGGACACGGGTTCGTGCCCCGGTCTGGGAAGATCCCACATGCCGCGGAGCGGCTGGGCCCGTGGGCCCGTGGGCCATGGCCGCTGAGCCTGCGTGTCCGGAGCCTGTGCTCCGCAACGCGAGAGGCCACAATAGCGGGAGGCCACAACAGTGAGAGGCCCGTGTACCGCAAAAAAAAAAAAAAAAAAAGAAGAAGAAAAAGATTAAAAAATAAAACAAGGGAATTCCCTGTCCAGTGGTTAGGACTGGTCGGGGAACTAAGACCCTGCAAACCGTGTGGTACGGTCAAAAAATACCCAAAAAACAAACAAAAAAACCACACAACAAAACTTGCTGCAACTTCTTACATCTTTCCATTCTCTACTGAGGATTGTGATTTATGGTTTGCTGATGCTAAGACAACTCTCGAACGTTCGAGTCTCTGCAGAACTTCTGACTGTTAATTGATACTTAGGTTGGGGGTTGCCATTTGATGCTAGAAGTATGCAGTAAGAAAAAACAAAGGGACTATCTTGGGCCAAAACCCAGAGACTAAAAAAAATGTATGCAAGTCATTCCCACAAGGAAGCAGATTACATCTTTGTCCCCAAGAGTTGAAGGAGAAAGCCTTCCTCACTTAGAATGAAAACACCCTGAGGAATGATGCGTCTGGAGGAAAGAAAGAAGGCTGAGGAAACAAAAGGATAAAGGTGCAGGGAGCTGAGGCCAAAGGGAAATACTCTGGCCAACGGAGGGAAAAGCAATGTTTCTGTTTGCTCAAACGAAGGGGGGAAGAATACCACAAAATTCCATGACCGTGAAGCTCTACACTAGAGGTGTCGAGAACTCAGACTTCATTTGCTCTTCCTGGCAGCCTCTGTGCCTGGGCCTGAGTTTGGACTGCCAGCAAGCTTCTGCCTGCCAGGATACACATACTGGCAAGAAATGTGGGCAACTCACAAGGATAATGGGATCCTGTAAGCACGATCACAGAATGGAGCGTTGCAACCTTTTGGAACACACCTGGTTCTGAATTGAGCTATTTCCTCCTTTCTAATCAGCCCTCCAGGCGTGTTCTGCAGGTGCCCTGCTTAGTCAAGGTGAATCAAGATTGATGCCAAAGGCCACAAGGCTCCTGAAAAACTTTCCTTCAGGAGGTAATGATTTCCTACCGGGTGCTAGACAAAAAGGAGACTGAGTCGAGTGGCAATAATATGGGTAATCGCTTGGGGAAGAAACTGATGAAATTTTTATTTTCATTTCCTAGGATATTTCACAGAAAGTTTCCTATTCCGAATTTCTGGATTGCCTGTGATTCCTTTTCCATAAGGTCATGGTCAATTCTGCTACACACCAAGATTTTTGAGTATTAAAAAATGCTATTTCCTAAGTAATTTTCCTATCTGTTTTGCAAAAGTACTTTAAGCTAGCTCCATTAAAAAAATTTTTTTTTATTTGGGTGTTGTAGTATAGCAAATGGCATCTCATATTCATGTCTAGCCACCTTAAAATCTCTTGAACTCAGTGCACAGGGGTCTGAAGACCAAATACTTTCCCCTTGAATTTGGGGGTTAAGGTCAGAAAATATCACCCTCCGAAAAAATAAACCCAATGAATGATAAGAATTAATATAAAAATTATGAGGTCAGCCATCTGTACAAGTAACTCACCCTAAAAAGGGGTGTATAAACACGTGCTAATGAGATTACAGTGGCCCAAATACCGTCCCAAATATACTGATCTAGTATAACCTAAGCTATGTTGATGTCTTAGAAATTGCAGGGTGAGACTACAGAGACCAATTAAGGGTGCTGGGAGTCACACTGTCAAGAAAAGGGAGAGTTGGGACTTCCCTGGAGGTCCAGTGGAGGTCCGCACTTCCACTGCCAAGGGTGTGGGTTCAATCCCTGGTTGGGGAACTAAGATCCCACAAGCCGCACAGCGAAGCCAAAAATAAATAAAGAAAAAGGAGAGTTGGATGGTGCTTCAGTACAGTCCAGTGGAACAGGAATGACATCAAAGCATGAGGGTGGGAAAAGCCTCAGCAGAGCAAAGGACAACATACATTAGCTGAAGGCAAACACACCTTTGCCCAATTTTCCTGATTGGACTTCATTCCCAAAAACGTCCTTCTGAACCATAACATGGTGTCCTGAGTAGATTTAGCCACCAAGGACGAGGGCGTTCTCAGCAGACGAGCTATGGCAGGTTTCCAGCCAGATAATGGTCCTGATTTTAATCCATAAACTGGCACATTGTTACATCATCAGGCTCTTATGTGCTTGGTTTCTGGAACTAAGTGGAGGGTCAGACAGGTGCAGGCAGGCATCAGGTGAGACCTGATTCACCGACTTAGGCACATACGTCCCACTTTCTGTAGAAATAGAAATGAGACTGGCCTACCGAGTCCGACTTACATTCTTACAGGTCAATATCAAAACCAGTAATCACAGGGGCTTCCCTGGTGGCGCAGTGGTTGGGAGTCCGCCTGCCGATGCAGGGGATACGGGTTCGTGCCCCGGTTTGGGAAGATCCCACATGCCGCGGAGCAGCTGGGCCCGTGAGCCATGGCCGCTGAGCCTGCGCGTCCGGAGCCTGTACTCCGTAACGGGAGAGGCCACAACAGTGAGAGGCCCGCGTACCGCAAAAAAAAAAACACAGTAATCACAAAAGAAAGAAAAGAAACAAGAGATAAATGTAAAGGCTATGTCTGGTCAGATTTGGTTCTCTGGCAGAGAACAGCTTCTTCTCAAAGTTCAAAACCTGGCATGCTCACCTTGATTAGATTATTCTGATAGATGGTGTTTAGGCGGCTCACGTAGGCATCCCGCTTTTCCTTTATAACCCTGCAATGAAACCGGAGTCAGTACTGAGGATCTGGACTCTCCTCTTTCAGTTGTAACTAGGGCCTCTGACCCTGAACACCTCGGAGCAGAGAATCAGACTGTCCATAAGAGCCCTGGGAGTGAGTGTCTCTAAAGACAGGCACACCTTCCCCTGTGTCCGTCTGCGTTCCGTATGTGCAGAACCCTTATTCTACTCTTTGGAGAATGTTCACTTGGCACGCAAGGTTCATAAATTTCTTTCTGCAAAGAAGGCAAGGAGAGCTGCTTTGGCACAGTGCCTAGTATATGGTGGCCACTCATTATTTGCTCAATAAATGAATGAATATGCTAAAATTAAAAAAAAAATTTATGGCTAGAAAAGTTCATGGCAGGGAATTCCCCTGGTGGTCCAGTGGTTAGGACTCCATACTTCCACTGCAGGGGGCTCAGGTTCGATCCCTGGTTGGGAACTAAGATCCTGCATGCCGCAAGGCGTGGCCAAAAAAAAAAAAAAAAAGTTTATGGCAGTTCCTTTAGAAGTTAAACACGGGGGATTAAGAGGTACAAACTATTACGTATAAAATAAATAAGCTACAAAAATATATTGGACAGCACAGGAAATATAGCCAATGTTTTATAATAACTCTAAATGGAGTAAAACCTTTAAAAGGTGTGAATCACTATGTTGTACATCTGAAACGTACATAATATTGTATATCAACTATACCTCAATTAAAAAAATAAATAAAAGGTATAAAACTTCAAAAATAGTTAAATATAAATTGCCATATGACCCAGCAATTCCACTTCTAGGGATAGTCCCAAAACAACTGAAAACAGGGACTTGTAGACCAATATTCATAGCATCATTATTCACAATAGACGAGAGATGCAAAAAGCCTAGGAGTCCATTGAAGGATGAATAAAGAAACAAAGTGTGGTATATAAATATTAGGGAGCAGCATTCAGCCTTAAAAAGCAATGAAATTCTGACACATACCACAGCATGGACGAATTCTAAAAGTGCTACGCTAAGTGAAATATGCCAGGCATAAAAGGACAGATGTTGTATAAGGTACCTAGAATAGTCACATTCATAGAGACAGAAAACAGAATAGAGATACCAGGGGTTTGGAGCAAGGGAAGACTGTTTAACAGGTACACTGTTTCTGTTTGGCATGGTGGAAATCTGGAAATGGATGTTGGTGATGGTTGCACATATAAATATACCTAATGCCACTGAATTGACAACTTTAAAAGGGCTAAAATGAACCTTTCATGTTGTGTTGTGTATTTTAAAACCACTTTATTGATGTATGACTGACATACAAAAAGCTGTACATATTTAATGTATCAACTTGATGAGTTTAGAGATAAGTATATGCACAAGTAAGTCATCACTGCAATCAATGCCAAAAACATATCCTTTACCTCCAAAAGTTTATGTTATATACATTTTGCCACAATAATACACCCTCAAAAAATTTATGGCTTACTTCACTATGAAAGAAAAAATGTACGTTTGTAAACAGAGCCCTCTCAGCGTTTACACTTACCGCCAGCTGAATTTACCCTCACAGCTTTGAAAGCCATAATCAACGTGGTCATGCATGAATTCAGAGTGGACAGCTGTGTTCCACATTACCTATAAAAAAAAGTACCCAAGACAGTAGTGCATGAGTCCAGAGAAAAAAGAGAAATTTTTTTCTACAGAAAGGTAACTATATAATAGTAGATAAAGATACTGACCTTTAACTTACAAACAAAACTAAACATTTTAAAAGAGAAACTTCAGAAATATGACCAGATAGATTTCATAGTGAGACTTCTGAAATGTTGGGGGAAATTAATTCTACTGTTGAATTCCAGTTTATATACTCTGTAAAAGCAGAATATTATGTCTCACAGTTCTTCCATTCAAATTTACTACTGCTTACATTCATTTTAAGTTTCAAATTTCTTTAAGCCTTGCCTTCTGTGCTCAATTTAAGAAATAGAATTGCATCTGTAACTTTAAGATTTAGAAGGAAACTATTAGATAAAATTGAGCACTGGAAACTTTAAGAAAATGGATTCCTATTAACTACAAACGTGTCCCTGTAAGGATATATGTAATCAGACATGTGGAACTCAAAGGTTAGCTGCGTCTCCTGTGGGATGTAGCCTGTAATCTGTAAACCAACTGATCATCATGAGAACTGAATTGAAATTGGCATCCAGAACTCTAGATGACAAACTACCATCTTCTTTGTCAGACACGCCAGAGACATGACTTTTATTTATTTATTTATTTTTGGCTGTCTTGGGTCTTCCTTGCTGTGCGCAGGCTTCTCACTGCAGTGCCTTCTCTTGTTGAGGAGCACAGGCTCTAGGCGTGCGGGCTTCAGTAGTCATGGCACACGGGCTCAGTAGCTGTGGCTTGGGGGCTCTAGAGCGCAGGCTCAGTAGTTGTAACACACGGGCTTAGTTGCTCTGTGGCATGTGGGATCTTCCCGGACCGGGGCTCGAACCCGTGTCCCCTGCATTGGCAGGCGGATTCTTAACCACTGCGCCACCAGGGAAGTCCCACGACTTTTGACAAGCCTTTGATTCCTTCTTTGTACCTTCCTCCCTTTATGCCTAAAGAAGAATAAATTGATGACTGTGCTGGATTCTTTTAACTGAGGTGCAATTCTATCAACTGCTTACCACAATGGTATCCAAATACTGTCCTCAGAAACATCATTCAAGCAACTTGAGAAATGCAATTTTAGAGTGGCCAGGAGATACCCAACGTCACAGGCTATATGATTTTAACTTGGATAATTTATAGGGAAATAGATTTCTGTTTAAAAACAAAAACTACTAACATCAAAATAAAACAAAAAACCCATGACAATCTTGACACGTCTTTCCAGGAGAAAAACTATTCTTGTCTCTCTGGGAAAAATTGATTCAGAGATGCCCTGGAGCAGGTGAAAGACCAGATGGCTTGAGGCAAACACCTCACTCCGTGCAAAGTCACCCAGGTTCCATGTAGTTAACCAGAGCCACATGTAGGAGGGACATCCATCCATCTGCCACCATCATCTACTTGGTCTTGGTCATATCAGCACTTGGGCTTACAGTGGGGTATAAACTTTTTTATTTCCTGGCTGGATCTTCTATTGAGAAAAAGTTATCCCCTGCAGATGGACAGTGCTTTTCTTTTACACCATGACTATAAACATTTTGTTGGTCTTTGTTCCTTCTAGACCATCAGAAGCTTGAGACCAGACACTGTGTTCCATTCCTGGTTATCTCCCCTCTGTGTTCCCACAGGGACTTTGTCACTATGGGAACTTAACCACAAGGTTCATGGCCAGGATGAATTTCCTTTGTATATATGATGCAATTAGTATACAGGAGCTAGTATTTCTGTGGTTATCTCTCCAGCAGCCCCTCCCTCCTTTCTTCCTGGCTGAAAATGCCACTCACTTGCCCATTCTCCCCTGCAGGGGTAGCTCATCCTGGCCAGGAGAATCTAAAGCAATCTGCAGGGGCAGTGCTGGGTGAGGACACCCTGCCTGGAGGTCCACGAGCCATCCTGTGGCCATGAGGGGGCAGGGGTTACCACTGACCATACACCTAGGATACCAGAGTGGAAAGATGGAGAGAAGCCAGGGTTCTTTCAGATATCCTTAAGTGCTAAGCCAGTCTCAGAAGCTGCCTATCTCCAGGCCTCTTTATTTCTTCCTCCAGGCTTCTTAATAAATGACATTTAAAAATACAAATAAAAACTATCCTATCGAGCTTCCCTGGTGGCACAGTGGTTGAGAATCTGACTGCCAACGCAGGGGACACAGGTTCGAGCCCTGGTCTGGGAAGATCCCACATGCCGCGGAGCAACTGGGCCCGTGAGCCACAACTACTGAGCCTGCGCATCTGGAGCCTGTGCTCCGCAACAAGAGAGGCCGCGATAGTGAGAGGCCCGCGCACCGCGATGAAGAGTGGCCCCCACTTGCCACAACTAGAGAAAGCTCTCACACAGAAACGAAGACCCAATGCAGCCAGATAAATAAATTAATTAATTAAGTAAATTAAAAAAAAAACTATCCTATTGTTTAAGCCCTTTTAGTAGCTTTCTCAGTTATTTTTTGCAGCAAGAATTTTAACTGGCACATTTGAAAACATCCTTACTCTGATCATGATTTACCAAATATGTCAAAGGAGTGTGGAAGGAAGGAGAAGTAAAAGTTCTACCTTTTTGGGTACACATCCAACATTCACCTAGAAAAAAAATAAAAAGCACATATTTTAAGATTATTAAACTCAAATCATCAAACAAACATGCAGGAGATGAATCCCAAGCATCAACCTAGGAGACTTCCTTGAGTTCTAAGTCACACTCTACAGCTACTTCCTTTTTTCTATTAGAGTTGGAAAACATAGGAACAT
Organism: Delphinapterus leucas; assembly: GCF_059928025.1. Classification (NCBI taxonomy): domain Eukaryota; kingdom Metazoa; phylum Chordata; class Mammalia; order Artiodactyla; family Monodontidae; genus Delphinapterus; species Delphinapterus leucas. Next base: position 23,621,955 of record NC_143149.1, read on the forward strand.
TACTTTCCTTGTATGAGGAGGCAGAGAATTTTACTTATGAGTATTTTCTCAAGAAAAGCAGTTGAGGGCTTCCCTGGTGGCGCAGTGGTTGAGAGTCCGCCTGCCGATGCAGGGGACACGGGTTCGTGCCCCGGTCCCGGAGGATCTCACATGCCGCGGAGCGGCTGGGCCCGTGAGCCGTGGCTGCTGAGCCTGCGTGTCTGGAGCCTGTGCTCCGCAGCGGGAGAGGCCACAACAGTGAGAGGTCTGCGTACCGCAAAAAAAAAAAAAAAAAAAAAGCAGTTGAGAAGAGACGAGGAGGAGGGGGAGGGGAGGGGAGGGGGAGGGGAGGGGGAGGGGAGGGGGAGGGGAGGGGGAGGGGAGGGGGAGGGGAGGGGGAGGGGAGGGGGAGGGGAGGGGGAGGGGGAAGGGGAGGGGAGGGGGAGGGGGAAGGGGAGGGGAGGGGGAGGGGGAGGGGGAGAGGAGGGGGAGGGGGAGGGGGAGGGGGAGGGGGGAGGGGGAGGGGGAGGGGGAGGGGAGGGGGAGGGGGAGGGGAGGGGGAGGGGGAGGGGGAGGGGGAGGGGGAGGGGGAGGGGGAAGGGGAGGGGAGGGGGAGGGGAGGGGGAGGGGGAAGGGGAGGGGAGGGGGAGGGGGGAGGGGGAGGGGGAGGGGGAGGGGAGGGGGAGGGGGAGGGGGAGAGGAGGGGGAGGGGGAGGGGGAGGGGAGGGGGAGGGGGAGGGGGAGGGGAGGGGGAGGGGGAGGGGAGGGGGAGGGGGAGGGGAGGGGGAGGGGAGAAAGGAGGGAGGGAGGGAGGACAATTCCATTTCCGGGGGAGGGGGATGCTCTGCAGGGATGGTAATTGGTCAGGAGGTGGCCAAAGCCTGAGCTTGCACAGGTCCAAAGGAACAAAGCAGAGAGAAACAGCAGCACGGAGGTGAGAGGACCCACCAGCTGAATAAAGGCAACTGAACCATTTGAGCAACTGTCCTAAAGGATTTCTGGGAAACTTACCATGGCCTATGCTGGGTAAAACACCCAGAATGTCCCCTTTGAGAAAATCTCTAGTGGAAAACTACATTATTTTTCAAGATCAAAGGACAACTGATGAATCAAGCAGTCAAGTTCATCCATGCTATTATCTAGCCAGCTAGCTATTGATCTATCTCCATGCTTATATACTTGTTAGAGATAGACACAAACTTGACTCAGCCTTCTGGCAGCCTACACACAAAGGAAAACACAAGTAGTTGTAAGATTTCACGTAAAAATTAGACAGTTGTTTAAGAAAGTAAGTATTCATACCCCTTAGACTAGAAAAAAATTCCTTGCAACAGTCCTTGTAAACTGTGATGTATATGTTTATACACACATTTTTGTTTACATCTGTTTTTTCCTTTTGATCGCATCCTAAAATAACTTGGAAAAAAATTGTGGTTAAGAGTAACACTAATTAGAATTTAGACAATGACATTGTACTGTAATTATGTAATATGATAAATATCGCTACATGGGCGATATTACAACCTATAAATGTATCAGAGTAACACACTGTACGCCTTAAACTTACACAATGTTACATGTCAAACTTATACAATTAAAAAATATTTTTTTAAAGAGTAAGGCTGATTAAAATTGCACATACCATTTGGCACATACCATTAGAACTGAGCAATTCTAAATTTAGGAATTTATTACACAGAAAGAGTCACATGTTATGTTCAAGCATCCAAAGATACATGTATAAGGATGTTCCCTGTAGTGCTGTCACAGTGAATAACTGGACACAAGTTAACTACCCAACAGTACGGAAGCATTATTACAGGGAAATTATTGTACACTGAGCCTATGGAATACTCTGCAGCCATTTAAAAGGACACAGTAGATTTCTATTTACTGTTACAGAAGGTGTTCTTAGGGTATTAGGTGACAAAAAGAAAGCTGCAGAACAATTTGTTCTGCATGTTCCAATCTGCATTATATATAATTGCAAATGTACACATACATTTAAACAGTTTGAGCAAATATTCCATGTTCTTAGCAGTCATCTCTGGGGAGGGAGAAAACGTTCATATTTTACTCTAAATACTTTTTATAATGTCATTCATTACTGTATAATTCATTTAGACCAAGAAATAAACCAAAATGATTTTATCTGGGTAGTGGAATTTAGATGGGTGATTCTTTGATCTCTCTTGTCTATTTTCAATATTTTTTTATAATACAATTATTTTTCTTTTATATGGAAACAAATGCCTTCTAGACATAACTTATGTCAGGTGCCTGTAAGCTCTGCTGATCATGACCATAAGGAAAGAGGTGGGCTCTCTTGGTGTCCAAAGAACACAGGTCTGGTGCCAAGTGTATGACTAACGTTAATTTTTTAGAAGTTTCTGAACTTTTTAACTTGCGACCATTCATTCATTCAGAAGTACTGATGAAGTGCTCACTCATTGCTGTCAGGCATTATGCAAATCAGAGCACTCAGTGGATATGGTCCCTGCTCTCATGGAGCCCACGGTCCTGACCTCGGAGAGGTGCTCAGCCTATCCAAGATGCTGGCTCAAGAGACAGCAGCAGAATCAGCCACATTCCCTAAAATTGCCAAGTCTTCAGCCAGAAATCAGAGGAAGAAGGTGGTAGAAAATTGTGAGCTTCGGGGGCTGGAGAATCTGTATTCCAGCACAGCACACTTTGGGTCCGGGGGCTATGGCTGAATGGAAGCCCTTGACCTTGAAGCACTCCTCCTATTTTGGCAGTTCCTAGTGATAGGCCTCCAGGGTTTCCGACGGGTTTCAGAAACCTCGAACACTTCAGCGCAACACAACTGATTATCAGATGGCTCTTTGACTTGGAAGGGAAGAAAAGAACAATTGGTTACCTACAAAGCTGGGGAAGCCGGGGTGGAGAGCTCTGTGCAGTCCTGTTCAAGCCTCCGTCTCGTTCTCCAGCTGAGGTTGCTTTAGGTTGTCAGAAAGAGAGCTCGGGCATAGAGTCAGACAGACAAGAGTTTGAATCCTTCACTTCCTGGAAGTTGGTGGGTAGCTTTCTAAACCCCTCTGAGCTCAATTTCCCATTCCATAGAATAGGAATGATAATACTTACATTCCAGAGATTTTGCGAAGATCAGAGATAATGTATGTAAAGCACCTCTTTTCTAATTCATGATAGGTGTGGTGATGCCACTGACCCCTCTGAATTATTCCTGCAGTCTGCCAGCTCCCCATGGGTACAAAAGCCGTATGGCAAACAGAGGAGATAAATTCCCCGGTGGCCGGCTCCCTTTCAGAAACAGATCAACAGATGGCAAAGAAAGCTTGCCTTCCAGAATGGGGCACTAGGGTCACGGGTTGTCAGGGCTCTGACCTCCCAGGAGTGCACACAGCTAAGACCTGCAGCATACCATGCTTTCCACCTGGCAAATCCCCCTGCAGAGCCCGCATTCTCTAGGTGGGCACTCACCAACAATAAGCCATAGGAACAGAGACAACCCAGTGCCAGAGAGACTCCTGCAGCTCTGCCTCCCTCTGCAAACTGATGGTCCATCTCTGAGAACTCCCTCTTCCAATCTAGTGCTCAGAATCCTTCTGTTCCGTGGGCCTGCCAGCACCGGCTCACAGTGAGGACGGGGGCCTCTCCAAACAGGGAAAGAACACGTGAGGAGTCTGATGGTACCTGTGGCAAAATTCAGAGGTTCTCCACTTCCCTAGGGCTGGCGCTCTTACCTTCAATTCTGCCCAGATAAGTAAAAACCGCACACTGCCCATGTCACTGGTTAATTTATAACCTCACCTGTCAAGAATGTCACCTGTGCTTAAGCAATAGGAAGCTTCCTTCCTCTGGTTTCCCCCTTTCTGTTTCCCATCACAGAGTTGCCTAATGGTTCCTATCAAGTTCAGGACTGATATGAGGAAGGAGCACTTAGAAGATGACCAGTCATCATTCACTAAGCAAAACAGTATTGGTTCATCAACACATTCTTTCAGATTGTGCAAGACACTGTTCTAGGGGCTCGGTATTGCTGACCAGAACAGATAAAGACCCCTGTATTTATCAGCTTTACACCAACAGTTATCAAGCAAGATGCTGTCTGGACACCACTTGCCCATGTCCTTTCACAATTCTGACACTAACTCTGATGTGTGTTTTATTTCTCCACACAATCAAGCAATTAACTCAATTCTGACACTATCTACCTGGAGACAGCATTAGATCCCAAAGGTGAAGGGCTCAGTCCTACAAGACTGTCCTATCCCCCCCGCCCCTAATTCAGTCACCAACCACAAGTCCAGGTTGTCAGCTGTGCTTCTGAGCGACCGGCTATAGACCCAAGGTTCCAAAGACCCCTTCCCCTTTCTTGGGTTTGATTAATGTGCTAGAGTGGCTCGCAGAACTCAGAGAAACATGTGATGAAACATTTTACTTACTAGATTACCAGTTTATTATAAAAAGTTATAATGTAACTCAAGAACAGCCCAATGGAAGAGATGTACAGGGCAAGGTACGTGGGAAGGGGTGTGGAGCTTCCGTGTCCTCTCTGGGCATACAGGCCACCCTCCCAAAACCCCATGTGCTCACCAACCCAGAAGCTCTCTGAACTCTGTCCTTTCGGTTTTCTATGAAGGCTTCGTTACATAGGCACGGCTGACTAAATCATTGGCCACTGGTGACGGTCAACCTCCAGACACTGTCCTCGCCTTGCCAAGGGCAGGGGGTTAAGGCTGACGTTCCAACCCTCTATCACATGGCTGGCTCCTCTACCAACCAGCCCCCATTTGATGTTCTTTCCAGAAGACACCTCATTAACACAAACTCAGGTGTGGTTCAATATCCAGACACCCTTACCCCTCAGCATGTAGTAAATTCCAAGGGTTCCAGGAACTCTGTGCTAGAAATGGGTACAAAGACCAAATACATATTTCTTATTATAAATCCAATATCACACTCTGGCACGTATTAAACATTCAACATCCATGTCTTTACCTTCAAATTTCAGATAAAGGTTAGCCCAGGAAGGCATCTACCTTGAAAAAGAGAGAAAGAAAGAGGGAGGGAGCAAGGAAGGGGAGAGAGAGAGAGGAAGGGAGGGAGAGAGAGGGAGGGAGAGAGAAAGAAAGAGAGAGAGAGAAAGAAAGAAAGAAAGAAAGAAAGAGAAAGGAAGGAAGGAAGGGAGAAAGAAAGGGACAAAGAAAGAAAGAAGGAGAAAGTATTCTGTGTAAGGCAGAATCTAAAGTAAGAAAATGAGCTGATACAATATTCAAATGTTAGAACTAAAATTATTTTGGTTCAATTCTTATTTCAGCAGAACTTTAGATGAATGTGAAATCTCCAGTCCCAGGGATCAAACTTCAATGAACTCTTACTCTGGGGCAACCGGGGAGACCCAGACACAGCTACAAGAGTGTCAGTTCTGACACAGCTCTGGAGTGTCAGTTTTCTCTACCACCTGACACCCACTGAGTGATATCTGGCCCCAAATCTCTTGCTTCCCCCGCTCAAAAGAAAAAGGATCTGGGATCCCATATCCTATTTAATATCTCATGTTGTAACACCCAATGAATAAATGGTTACTAATTATGACTGTTTGAAATCCACTTACAAACGCGGAAGGTCATTAGAATTTCTGTAAAATTCCTTTAATTCCACTCTACCAGAAAAATTCTCTGCTGCTACTTGTTCAAGGTACCTTTCGCAAAGAAACAGCAACTCTGAGGGATCAAGAGGAAGTCTTTCCTTTTCTGGCCCTGCAGATTTAGTGGGTCCTGAGGCAGACGGCAAAGCAGTATTACTAAGACTGATGCAAAAGATTAAACAATCAGTAAGGTAAATCACATACATACACTCATATGTATAAAATGGGTAACTAATACGAACCTGCTGTATAAAAAAATAAATAAAATAAAATTCAAAAAAAAAATAAGGTAAATCAAAAGACAAATTTCAATAATTGGATTTGCCTGCTTGAACTAACCCTACCCTTTCTGATCACTCCTTTCTTTGGCATTTATGAACACAGGCGTGCCGCATTTTATGAAACTCTCAACCCAGGAAACAAATTAGGATTCTTTTCTGGTTTTGAGGGATCCTTGTCAATACTGAAGGAACTAATGGCAGGGCTCCTTAAACTGAGATCTCCTTTTAGTAAATGTCCATTTAAAAATTCACGTTCAAATAGAAGGGACTTTCACTTCTATATTAACTTTTTACAATGAGCCAGTATTACTGAGAAGAAAATGAAAAACATTTTTGAAGCTGCTGTAGTACATGAAGTATATGTGGTTTAGCACATTCAGGTGAACTTGGTTCTGTAATCCCCAAACATTTCTGAAAACAGTCCTTACTTAATGCTGCTCCTTGTTTATGAGGAACAAAAGGAATGAAAATCACGACAATCATTACAATAATGATAATCTCAGTTCCCCAGCACCGTTTTCCTTCCAAGTCAAACCCATAAACGACATCCACTCTTGTCTGCTCATCTTTGTTCAGACTTTTCGATTTATGAACAAAATATCACCAGACTGACACAGGCTATCAACTTTTTACTTGCTAATACCTACTTTAAAACATACAACTCTTTACTATCATGCTCATTTCATATAAGAAAGGATGTTTTAACACCAAACGACATTGCCTTAAAATACTATATTGAACTTTATGAATAAAACCATTACACTGTCAAAAAACATTAAAAAAAATAAAAATGCATGTTCAACCTTGGAACAGCATACTAATATAAGTGAAATAAGCTAGTCACAGAAAGACAGATATTACGTGATTCCACTTATATGAGGTATCTAAAATAGTCAAATTCATAGGATCAAACAGGGAACAGTGGTTGTCAGGGACTGGGGGGGTAGGGAGTGGGAGAGGGCAATGGGGATTTACTAATCAATGGGCCCCAAATCTCAGGTAAGCAGGATGAGTAAGTTCTAGAGATCTGCTGTACAACGTTGTACCTACAGTCAACGATACTGTACTGTATGCTTCAAAATTTGTTAACAGGGTAGATTTCGAGTTAAGTATTCTTACCATTAAAAAAAAAGAAGAAGAAAAGCATGTTCAGCCTACTGGGGATACAGACACTATAATACCAAAGTACACGCTATCACCTCCAAGTTAGTTTCTGATTTACATGTCGCTGAGTAGTTGTTTTCGGCCTAGATGAATACAAACAACCCACCAAGTGGCCTGTTTCTCAGGCCTCTTCCAAAGCCCCCGCTCCTCCTGCTGGCCTCTCCAACTGGTGTGTACAGCACAGCTCACTGTGACATTAATGATCAAGAAGGCTTTTGCTAGGTACAAACTTCCAGTTATAAAACAAACAACTTGGGCTTCCCTGGTGGCGCAGTGGTTGAGAGTCCGCCTGCCGATGCAGGGGACGCGGGTTCGTGCCCCGGTCCGGAAAAATCCCACATGCCGCGGAGCGGCTGGGCCCGTGAGCCATGGCCGCTGAGCCTGTGCGTCCAGAGCCTGTGCTCCGCAACGGGAGAGGCCTCAACAGTAAGAGGCCCGCGTACCGCCCAAAAAACAAGTCACGGGGATGTAACGTACAGCACGGTGACTATTGTTAATAACACTGATGTATTCCATAGATGTATTTTTTATTGAATGACATCACTTCTATGTGGAATCTAAGAATTACAACAAACTAATGAGTACAACAAAAAAGAAGCAGACTCATAGGTGCAGAGAACAAACTAGTAGTTACCAGTGGGGAGGGAGAGAGGGGGACCATAGGGGGAGGGAAGTGGGAGGTACAAACTATTGGGTGTAAGATAGGCTCAAGGATGTATTGTACAACATGGGGAATAGAGTCAATATTTTGTAATAACTGTAAATGGAAAGTAATTTTTTTTAATGATATAAAAATTTTTAAATGAAAAAATAAGACACTAAATTTTAATAATAAAGATTCACATTCATAAAAATACTTTATGTGCAAGCAAAAATGTTCACTTAAAAGAAGATCATTATATCAATACTTTGCAGTTTACACGGCTTGTCACTATTTTTTTAATAGATCTTTATTGGAGTATAATTGCTTCACAATACTGCATTAGTTTCTGTTGCACACCAAAGTGAATCAGCCATATGCATACATATGTCCCCATATCCCCTCCCTCTTAACCCTCCCTCCCACCCTCCCTTACCCACCCCTCTAGGTCATCACAAAGCACCGAGCCGATCTCCCTGTGCTATGCTGATGCTTCCCACTATCCAACTATTTTACATTCGGTAGTGTATATATGTCGATGCTACTCTCACTTGGTCCCAGCTTCCCCCTCTCACCTCGTGTCCTCAAGTCCATTCTCTATGTCTACATCTTTATTCCTCCTCTGCAACGAGGTTCATCAGTACCCGTTTTTTTTTTTAGATTCCATATATATGTGTTAGAATACGGTATTTGTTTTTCTCTTTCTGACTTACTTCACGCTGTATGACAGACTCTAGATCCATCCACCTCGCTACAAATAACTCAATTTCGTTTCTTTTTACAGCTGAGTAGTATTCCATTATATATATGTACCACATCTGCTTTATCCATTCATCTGCTGATGGACACTTAGGTTGCTTCCATGTCCTGGCTATTGTAAATAGTGCTGCAATGAACATTGTGGTACATGACTCTTGTTTGAATTATGGTTTTCTCAGGGTATATGCCCAGTAGCGGGATTGCTGGGTCGTATGGTAGTTCTATTTTTAGTTTTTTAAGGAACCTCCGTAGTGTTTTCCATAGTGGCTGTATCAATTTACATTCCCACCAATAGTGCAGGAAGGTTCCCTTTTCACCACACCCTTTCTAACATTTATTGTTTCTAGATTTTTTGATAGTATCCATTCTGATAGTGTGAGGTGATACCTCATTGTAGTTCTGATTTGCATTTCTCTAATAATAAGTGATGTTGAGCATCTTTTCATGCGCCTCTTGGCCATCTGTATGTCTTCCTTGGTGAAATGTCTATTTAGGTCTTCTGCCCATTTTTTCATTGGATTGTTTATTTTTTTGATGATGAGCTGTTTGTATATTTTGGAGATTAATCCTTTGTCTGTTGGCTCATTTGCAAATATTTTCTCCCATTTTGAGGGTTGTCTTTTTGTCTTGTTTATGGTTTCCTTTGCTGTGCAAAAGCTTTTAAGTTTAATTAAGTCCTATTTGTTTATTTTTGTTTTTATTTCCGTTACTCTAGGAAGTGGGTCAAAAAAGATCTTGCTGTGGTTTATGTCAGAGTGTTTTTCCTATGTTTTCCCCTAAGAGTTTTATAGTGTCTCGTCCTACATTTAGGTCTTTAATCCATTTGGAGTTTATTTTTGTGTATGGTGTTAGGAAGTGTTCTAATTTCATTCTTTTACATGTAGCTGTCCATAAAAGCTGCTAAGAGGGCAGATCTTAAAAGTTCTCATCACAAGAAAAACTCGTAACTATGTATGGTGGCAGATGCTAACTACATTTAAGGTGGTGATCATTTCCCAATATATACAAATAACGAATTATTATGTGTACACCTCAAAGTAATACAATGTTATGTGTCAATTATACTGCAACTTAGGAAAAGAAAGGTTTTGTCTGGTGATCAGTCCTTATTAGTAAGAGCTGTACGCCTGTACCACAAGAAGTGGGTCAGTCTTTACCACAGAATCAGTACAGGCAGAAAGAACACTGGAACACATGCTCCTACAGGCCTGGGGCAAAGGGAATAGTAAGTCAGAAGGAACTTTTTCCTCAACCTGACTCTTCCCGTATCTACATGGGCAGAGAACTGAACCGCCCTGAATAGCAGAGACAAAGCTCCCAGAAGGCTCTAATTCACCTTGGCTTTGGGCCATCTGTGCATTTCTTCTTGGTTTGCACTTGATCATGAGAAGCATTGTACCAGCAGACCTTGGAGATATTGCAGATTCAGTTCCAGACCACCGAAATAAAGTGAATATCGTAGGAGTCACACCATTTTTTTGGTTTCCCAGTGCATATAAAAGTTATGTTTAGGGACTTCCCTGGTGGCGCAGCGGTTAAGGCTCCGCCTGCCAATGCAGGGGACACGGGTTCAAGCTCTGGTCTGGGAAGATCCCACATGGCGTGGAGCAACTGGGCCCGTGAGCCACAACTACTGAGCCTGTGCGTCTGGAGCCTGTGCTCTGCCACAAGAGGCCGCAATAGTGAGAGGCCTGCGCACCGCGATGAAGAGGGGCCCCCGCTTGCCGCAACTGGAGAAAGCCCTCGCACAGAAATGAAGACCCAACACAGCCAAAATTAATTAATTAATTAATTAATAAAAAGTTTGAAATATTGCAAGAATTACAAAAATGTGACAAAGAGACATGAATGAGCAAATACTGTTGGAAAAATGGTGCCAACAGGTGTGCTCACCGCAGGGTTGCTGCAAACCTGCAGTTTGTAAAAAAAAAAAAAAAAAGCAGAACCTGCAAAGTGCTAGGAGTTATGCCTATATTTACCTTTTTGGAGACTCCCAAAAACTGAACTTGAAAATTAACTCATGTATTTTTCTGCTCTCAGAAATTACTTAATCGCAGTAGGCACTAAAAGATTATTTTTAATTGAATCCTAGAAAAACAGATGATTTCTTTCAGTTTCCCTTTTTTAATGCCTAACCTAGTACTATTATAATTTTTTGCCTGATCCAGAAAAATAAAGAGTAATTTAAGAGTGGAATCTGGGCCTTCCCTGGTGGTGCAGTGGTTACGAATCTGCCTGCCAAGGCAGGGGACACGGGTTCGAGCCCTGGTCTGGGAAGATCCCACATGCCGCGGAGCAACTAAGCCCGTGCGCCACAACTACTGAGCCCACGTGCCACAACTACTGAAGCCCGCGTGCCTAGAGCCCGTTCTCCACAATAAGAGAAGCCACTGCAATGAGAAGCCTGCGCACCGCAACAAAGAGTAGCCCCCGCTCACCACAACTAGAGAAAGCCCGCATGCAGCAATGAAGACCCAACACAGCCAAAAATTAAAAAAAAAAGAGTGGAATCATGTTGGAGACTTCCCTGGCAGTCCAGTGGTTAAGACTCCATGCTTCCACTGAATGGAGCGCAGGTTTGATCCCTGGTCGGGGAACTAAGATCCCACATGCTGCACGCGATGTGGCCAAAAAAAAAAAAAAGAGTGGAATGTTATTAGAGCTACACCTGCCTCTTGACCTAGTTTACCCATCAGAAGTTTAGTAGCAGTACTGGCTCTCATTGCTTATTTCACTCTGAACTTGAGGGGATCAGAATATGCCACCCCAAAACATGCTCCTTTGACATAAAAATTATTTTGAGGTGAAGACAATTAAGAAACAGCAGACACAGGAGGAACTCTGCTCTCCCCCTTTCTACCTAAAAGCAAAGCTTAAATTTCCCTTTATGAAGGTGTTTCCCACCCTTATCCTGTACCAGCAGCAGAAAAACCCTTATCACTGGAGATGGAAAGGTAGCACTGAGATGAATCTGCACAAAAAAACCTTATTAAAGTAACCCTTATCTTCCATTAGTTTCCCCCCATATATTTACCTTCCCACAATTTACCGCCTCTAGAAGCCCAAGCCCCCTTTCCTCTGTCTAGTCACTTTTCCACAATTTGTCACCCTTTGTTAAGTTGGCATTAAGCTCCCAGGCCTAAGAGTTCCTTTTTTTCTCACTTCTTTTCTGTGACACTCATGTGTGCATATGAAATAAACCTTCTCTCCCATAATCTGTCCATTTTCTGTTTAATTTGCAGGCCCCAGCTACTGAACATAAATGGGAAGAGAGAAAGTTTTTCCTCCCCTAACACAATACAGAGCAAAGTCATTTCATACCTGAGTTTCTTAACAGTTTAAAGTGATAAACTCCATCAAAGAAAAGTGAACTCTCAGGTACACCAACACAGGTCACTCATCTTGAAAATACCTGTTTGCTCGGAAGGGACCTACTCCATTGTATCACAGAAGAGAAAAAAAAAAAAGCATTCCGGAAAAGGAAAACTGAGGAGGAGTCAGGAGATCAAGGCAAACAGTCACACCATATAGACCCCCATGGAAGGCTCTTACTCCAGAAGCATGAAATTATGAAACAAGGAAATGAATGACTCTAGGCCCAAACTCATTACCATCTGATGCCCACAACTGTGCAGGGTTCTCCAGATTCATTCTAATGCTTCCACAGGGTTAAAGTCTTCACACAGTTCCTGCTCCCCATGAAACCCCTGGCGCTGAGTTGGGCTCAGGTACACCAGAATCAGAATGGGGCTCTTTAAAAATACACCTGCTGGGGCTTCACTCCAGACCTACTAGATCAGGAGCTCTGAAGTGGAGACCCACCTAGTAGATAAGTGCTTTTAAAGTAAATAATGACTGTTTCCTAAGAGGCAGAAGTAGGAAGGTTCCTCGCCTGTAGCTGAGAAGAATGCTTAAAAATGTTCATCAAATCATAAATTACTCCACACAATTACACAGAAGGCATGGTTTGGCTGCTAATTAACACAGCTAATAACCTATGCTAATTCCATAGGTTATTCTACACTTGGTTTGTTTTCAACCACATTTTAATTGACATTCAATTTGCTCCTTGGTAAAAATGAGGGTCCAGGGCTGGAACAATGCTTCTAAATTCCTATAAGGATTTGTGTAAGTTGGATCCTTAATGAAATGAAAGCAATGGGGCCCATGCTCCGTTTTTATAAAGCTAAAAGTATTCAATTTAAAGGACAGTCAGGACTTCCCTGGCAGTCCAGTGGTTAGGACTCTCTGCTTCCACTGCAGGGGACACGGGTTTGATCCTGGTGGAGGAACTAAGATCCTGCAAGCTGCGTGGCAGCCCCCACCACAAAAAAAAGAGTTAAATAAATAAAGGGCTATCCCTTACTTGAAATTATAAGCTTCCTACTTTTAATCAAAAAATCGTTCTTGATAAAAATGATAGTGATAGAAGAATTTTTTTAATGGTCATTACTCTAAAAAAAATTAAGTCAGCAAGCTTATGTAAGTGCTTCCTATTAAAAAACAAACAAACAAAAAACAACTATAGTCAGACTGGATTAGTAGATCTCCAAAATCACTTCCAACTCCATCAGTCCATGAGTCTAAGTTTTCATGGAGGAAGGCTAAAAACAAAAACTTGTATCCACAGCAACTTAAAAATTTTACCAAGCTTTAGAATTAAGATGCATTAATTAACATTTAGAAAAAAAAAAAACCTGGTTGGAGAGTCAACAGTAAAGAAACTTCTGACTTTCCCAAGGGACATTTCTCAATGGTATCTCCAGTACAAAGCCACTTTTATTGTGTCACTCTCCCGCTCAGAGCCCTTCCACAGTTCACTGTGCTTCCAGAAACTCTACCTTTTTACTACCACCTAACCATCAGCTTTATAGGAGACGCCCTCTGCTCCAGTCAATTTTTTTTTTTTTTTTTTTTGCGGTACGCAGGCCTCTCACCGCTGTTGGCCTCTCCCGCTGCGGAGCCCAGGCTCCGGACGCGCAGGCTCAGCGGCCATGGCTCACGGGCCCAGCCGCTCCGCGGCACGTGGGGTCCTCCCGGACCGGGTCACGAATCCACGTCCCCTGCATCGGCAGGCGGACTCTCAACCACTGTGCCACCAGGGAAGCCCTCCAGTCAAATTTGATTACACAACATACCTTGCTTCTGTGCCTCTGCCCCTGACCTACCCTGTCAAAAAATGATATTCATCCAGTTCAAGTTCACAAAGATACTATCTCCATCCCAAAACTATCCAATGTGCCCAAGCAGAAGTGATAATTACACTCTTCTCTCAACTACCATAACAGCAATTAACATAGACCCCCTCACTCTGGGGTTGACTGTCTACATTTTGCTTCCCCCCCACCTTATCGCAAATTCCTTGAGGGAAGGGACCTTTGTCTTACAAATGTTGGTATCTACCCTTTTACCTCAACCAGCCCCAATCAAACACTTAGCACTTACATTAGAGGAGAAGTGAAGACAGCAACAAATGAAATGTGCTTCAGAATGCCTCAATTTTCCCTAACACCTGTTTGGAAATCCCTGCACTAAGAAGTTTATTAATGCATCTGTGGATAACCCAGATAACTAGAATACTGAGACAAATCTAAGCAGGTCTTATCAGTTGGTTTTCTCTTCTCTGATATTCTAAGGCATACTACATCCTTCCTTGAATTCAAAACCAAAAGGCAGTTTGAGAAGAGCCCAAATGGAATGAAATAAAAATATTAAATAGGGGATTTACCCCAAGAGATCAATGCTTACTAAAAATTAAAAGTTGCAGCATAATGAGATAAGCAAGGCCAGGCACTCCATAAGGAAGCAGTAAATGGTTGACTCCTAAGCTGTCCTTTATTTGCCCTCGGAAGTAGTTGATCTCTTAAAGCATTCACGTTTCTAAACAGGAACCTAAAAATGGCGTGAGCCCCTCCTTGATTAATACCAGTGGAACCAGGCAACGATGAAGGCTGCCACAAGCTGATTATGACACACATGGCGAAGGAGGAAAACAGAAAAGTAGAGAGGGACAAAGATGAGCAGTTATCAAGTGTTGTCACCAGTTGCCCGGGGGGCCTCTTAGTGGCACCCCTCCATCTGCTTTCTGCAGAGCCAGACTTCTCCTAAGAGTCTGTCTAGACTAAGGTGTCAAGGTGCAAGTTGATAATTAACAGGGATTTTTCCTTTCCTCGTTCCCGCTTCCGTTTTGAACTTAAAAAGTGAGCACGGGACACTGGAGACAGCCCTTTCACAGCTGTTAATTTTGAGTTTCATTCACATACGGTTATTGAGCAAGCTCTTTGTTAAGGCGATGAGAGTTTGCAAACATATGAACCCATTTCTGCCCTTAAGGAGTTCCCAGTGTAGTGTAATTTAAGCATCCCTCTTCAAAGGAACTTCGAGAACTCCATGCCCAAGCCCAGGTTACACTCGGATACAACATTTTAATACTAACAGCAAGTACCTCGCCCAAGTCTTGTGACAGAAGAGCCCACACCAATAACTTGGGAACTAAACTTATTTTTTAAAGTAATAGTTCCTGAATCGCAGGATTTACAACCCTCTTTTGGGGGTAGGTAGTTTTAAAATCCCTCCAAAACAAAACAAAAGGTCTGTAAAGTCATTTAACGATAAATCCTACATCAATGTCAACTGTAGTTGGTGATTCTCAACCTTGGCTGCAATTAAGAATCACCCAAAGCCGAGGCTGCACCCAGGCAGCAGAATTTTTTCAACTCCTCAGGTGATTCCAATGTGCAGCCAACAGTGAGAACCGCTGCTGAAAATTCTGCCCTTGAAACTGAAGGGAGAGGACCGGGATCCTAATTCAGTGACACGGGCTCCATCCTCCCTTCCCCTCTCCCCACAGAGGCTCAGACCAGCTGCAACTATTCTAGATGCAGTTTTATGTTTCATGGATCTGGTGATGAGATCGAGCATGGAACCCTTCCACCTTGAGGAGTGAGGATGCAGGAAAGTTATGTTAGATTTCACCATCTCCGGCCAGCGTTATTATGATACCTGCGCTGGAACAGACGCAGGCTCAGCTTCGGGGTCCGCGGAAAAGCCCCTTTACACTTGTCTCATCAAACCCCGCTGGGATCCTAACTCCGACCCGCGTGGGAAAGCGGACAGCGCAGAGCTGGGGGCCCATCCTCAGGGAGTCGGGGGAGGTCGCACTAGGCAAGGGCACAGGCTGTTCCTGCAGAGAGAGGCTGAGACAAAGCGGGACGGCGGGACGCGGCGCTGCAGGAACCCAGGCATGAAGAGAAGCGCCGGGAGCGAGCGGGTACTCACGCAAGTGCCGCCCAGCTTGTGGCTCTCCACCACGGCGGCCCGGGCGCCCAGCTCGGCCGCCCGGCGCGCGCTGGCCAACCCGCCCGAGCCGCCCCCGATCACCAGGTAGTCGTAGCAGGCCGCGACGCCTGCGGCGGGCGGCGGGCACGAAGACTGCGGCCCGTGCCTAAACGCCATGGCGCGGGAGAAGGCGCAGGCAGCCCGGGCCCAAGGTGGCGCGTAGCCGGAGAAGGTGCGCGCCGCCTGCCTCCAGCCGAGCCCCTCGCTCGCGCTCAGAGTCCGGGCCGGCAGGGCCATGCACGCGGAAGTGCGCGCCGCTGGGGTGCGGCCCGTGGGCGGGCCCGGGGAAGGAGGAGGGTGCGCGGGGGCCGGCGCAGCCTCACGGTGACTAAGCACTCAGCCGGCGCGCGGCGGCGTGCGGGGCGGGCTGGCGATGGGGCTACACGGCTTGGCCGGACCGGGGCAGGGGGAGTCGCCCCACTCCGTCCCGCTGTGCGCGAGCCAGCCCGCCCTGCTCCAAGGGAGGGTCTCTCTTCTGGGAACTCTCCGCTTCCGTCTTCACCCCAGCATCTGGGTCCCCGCGCCCGAGTGGCATCAGCCGAATGTACGTTTCTGAAGGCTGATGGGGCGAGGAAGGATGAACGCCCCCTTTTGTTCCCCCAGCCTTTTCTTAGCGGGCCCTTTGGGAGTTGCCAGTGGCGCCGACTTCTCCAGGAAGGGAGACTTGCCCACCATCATTTTGAGGGTGATGTTTCTCAAGGTTTGATCCGCAGACCACCTGATCCCTGGGCCCTAACCCAGATCTACTAAATCGGACCCTCTGGAGCAGGACCCCAGCAATCTACATTTTAAATACCCCCCACCCCGGCTTTCAGCACATTTAATTTGGGAGGCTTTGGAACAAATGTTTTTGTGTTCCACAGATGAAGCATAAAGATAGCGTAGAGATGGAGACACTAAAGCATTTTCCTCCCAAGCTGTAGAGACTGGGGTGTCATTTTAGAATATCTGGAGCAACCAATTGCACAACAAAATAGTAAGTCAGTCAGTTTGTGTGGCTGACGCCCATCACCCACAAGGCTGTGAGCACTGGAGGCAAAGGAGTAAAGGTCCGGGTCTCAGAAGCTAGGCCCAGCTCGCTGAAGGGGAAGGGGGACCAACCGCATGCCAGTTAGAATGGTATCCAGTTATTTTTTTAGGTTTTTTGTTTGTTTTGTTTTCCTGATTAAAAAGTAATAGAGGGAAAAAAGGGAAAGATCCTCCTTCCACTAGGCTGCTATGTAATAAATGTAGACTAAACAAGAGTTAGAAAAATCACTTTACAACTATCATAGTGATCACTGTCATTAAACATCAGTGAATGTTAAAACCACTGGGTGAAAGTTTGATGAGGAAAAGGTTGTTTACAGTCAGACTATGTCCCCACAGATTGCTTACTGATCACAAAGGGGAAAATGGTGGCTTTACAGTGGGCCACACACCACCTTATCCACGTGGTCAAAGGTGAATATTGCTGAGAATGAGGCAGCTGTCATCGTGTGCCTGGTGATATGATGCAGTAAGAAGTATACAACTTCACTTACGTAATATTCCTGCTAAAAATCCATAACCTGAGTCTGTTCGTGAGGTAACACTCAGAAAAAGCCACATTGAGGGAAATTTTCAAATAACTGGCCTGTACTCCTTAAAAGCTGTCAATGCCTTGAAAACAAAACAAGGCTTCAACTTCCCTGGTGGTGCAGTGGTTAAGAATCCGCCTGCCAATTCAGGGGACACGGGTTCGAGCCCTGGCCCAGGAAGATCCCATGTGCCGTGGAGCAGCTAAGCCCGTGCGCCACAACTACTGAGCCTGAGCTCTAGAGCCCGCAAGCCACAACTACTGAAGCCTGCACGCCTAGAGCCAGTGCTCCGCAACAAGAGAAGCCACCGCAGTGAGAAGCCTGCGCACTACAACAAAGAGTAGCCCCTGCTCGCGGCAACTAGAGAAACCCCGCACGCAGCAACGAAGACCCAACACAGCCAAGAATAAATAAATAAATTTTTTAAAACTTAAAAAAAAAAAACGAGGCTAAGGAACTATTCCAGGTTAAAGAAGATTGAAGAATTATGAGAATGAAAGGCAAGGTTTGATCCTGAATGGGATTCTGCATGGGGAAATCTTCCTATAAAGGATGATTGGTGAAATTTGAGTATGGCCTGTATAACGTATAATGATACTACATCAATGTTAAGTTTCCTGAGTTTGAGAATTGTACTGTGGCTAAATAAGAGAATATCCTTGTTCTTAAGAAATATGCACAAGTATCTAGGAGTAAAGAGTCTGAGTCAGAGAAATTTGGTTTCATATCCCCCCACAGGTGCTGTCATAGTCACTTAATCCCTCTGAGAGTCAGTTTCTTCGCGCGAAGTAGGAAGGCTGACAAAAAGGAGACAGGCTTGTCAAACAAGAATAGCTTACAGTGGAGGAAATGAGCTAGCAGTAACTGGAGGAAGTAAGCGGAGCAGTGCCGACCAGCTGAACTGTCGGCAACTTAAAGGGGATAATGGGAGGTGGGTGGAGTCCTGGAAAGCCTTGCTAGTAGCCAGGGTAAGGTGTTTAGACATTACTCCAGAGGCAATAAGGAGTCTCTGGAGATTTCTCAGGGGCGTCTTTCCCTGGAAATAGATGAAATGGATTGGAAATGGTGAAACTGGCAGTGTAGGAGGCAAAGGTAATAGGTGGCAGTATTGAGAACAGGCAGGAAGAAACAGATTGGACAGACATAAGGAAGTGAAATTGACAGGGTATGAGTCAAAGATGACAAGTCTTGAATCAGGAGATACGGAAGGACAATGATGCCATAAAGCAAACATAAAGAAGATGAAAGGAGGTCTACGTCTCTGCTAGTTTTAACAGAGGAAAGAACTTTTCATCAACATTTTCATTAAATACATAATCCCATGCAATATGTTGAAACCAAAGGTTCATAAGGTATTATTTGGGACTATAATATTTTACATTCATGTAAATGTTTTTCCTCTTTGAACTTCTGACTTAGGTTGGAAGGGGAACGGGTAGCCATATCCCCAACACTTGAAGACTTCAGACTGTATCTAAACTTTCTCTTCTTCAAGCAAAGAAATATCAGCTAAAGTAAAAATTTAGTCAATGTAGTTAATAAGAGGTAGTTTCAGGATATTAAATGCTGAGAATGAAAATCGACTAAGTTATCATTCAAGTGTGCAGTCTTATGACGTCATTATAAACTAGCATGATTTGTGAGGGACAGCAGAGCCCCAAGGGATTATTTCACATTTTAATAATTCCATCATTAAATTTTTCTTTTGAACACTATACAAATTTAGGTGATTTCCACAAAGACACTGAAATATTTGTCAAAATAATAAGCCAACGATTAGTATAGATTGAACTAAGCACTGTCCTTAAGAACTTTATTAGGCACGATGCTAAGAGCTTTCTGTTACCTCCTCCTCAACCCAAGAAATAAATACTATTATTACCCCCATTTTGTAAATAGACTAAGGCTCAAAGAGAGTAAATGACTTAATAACTTGTATTAGATTACACAGCTGGTGAATGGCAGAGCTGGGATTCAAATCCTGGAGGCCTGACTCTGAAGCCTATTCTCTTAACCATTACTGGAAAGAAACCATCAAAGATATTGTCCTATGGTGAAAATACAAGATCCAAGATTTTTTTTTTAATGGTATTTTTTGAAGGAGAAAATGTTGAACATCACTTATTTCATTTAAAAAATTGTCGCCTCTGGGCTTCCCTGGTGGCACCGTGGTTGGTAGTCCGCCTGCCGGTGCAGGGGACCCGGGTTCGTGCCCCGGTCCAGGAGGATCCCACATGCCGTGGAGCGGCTGGGCCCGTGGGCCATGGCCGCTGGGCCTGGGCGTCCGGAGTCTGTGCTCTGCAGCGGGAGAGGCCGCAGCGGTGAGAGGCCCGCGTACCGCAAAAAAAAAAAAAAAAAAAATTGTAGCCTGTCTCCCTCTGCATTTTAAAAAATAATTACATGATGCAAATGCCACACACTGTTCTAGATCCTTTAATATTTTATTCATTTATTTATTTAAAAAAATTTTGGCTGCATTGGGTCTTCGTTACTGCACGCCGGCTTTTCTCTAGTTGCGGCGAGCAGGGGCTACTCTTCGTTGCGGTGCGTGGGCTTCTTATTGCGGTGGCTTCTCTTGTTGCGGAGCACAGGGTCTAGGCACGCGGGTTTCAGTAGTTGCGGCTCGCGGGCTCTAGAGCGCAGGCTCAGTAGTTGTGGCGCACAGGCTTAGTTGCTCTATGGCATGTGGGATCTTCCCAGACCAGGACTCAAACCCGTGTCCCCTGCATTGGCAGGCGGATTCTTAGCCACTGAGCCACCAGGGAAGTCCCTCCCTCTGCATTTTTTCCTAAAGTGTAATTTATAGGAAATGTATTCATGTCTCATAAGTAACTCACTGATATTACAACTCTGTGTTCTTTTAAGGTTACAGGTCAAGAGCTATTATGTTAGAAGGAAGGTGGAAATGGTACTTTTATAGAAGTACTTTTATAGATTGTTTACAGACGATCTGCGAAGTCTGTACAGGAAATAGTAATACGTAAAGAAGCTTGCACATCTAGGTTGCTCAATGAAATGTATTTCTCATGACGCATATATGAAAATAATTTCAGTCATTTATAAGAAGGATAAATATAATACGAGAAAAGGAATTAAATAAAGATTACTAAATTGCAGTTTCATTGTTTAATATTGAGGCAACGAATAAACACTGAAAAGACAGACAACAATAATTATAACTGAATGTGAGATTAACAAAAAGCAAATTTTACAATAAGAGGAAGGAATCTTTCCAAGGGAAACAGCAAGTCTGCTTTGTTGGAAAATGGGCTACTACCTTAGAAGACACGTCTAGAGAGAAATCACACATGCACTGATTAGCTCTTTCACCCTTTTGATCTCTAATTTTTTACCAATGTATTTTCAAAGAATATGGGTGGGGGAGATCATAAAAAAGCTTTAGAAATAACACTAATATACCTATTCTGGATCTAAATATGTATTATGATTTCTGTAATTACTTTTTTTTTTACACTGTACATTTCATCCCCATGACTTATTTATTTTGTAACTGGAAGTTTATGCCTCTAAATCTCCTTCACCTATCTCGCTCATCTCCCCATCCCCTCCCACTCTGGCAGCCACCCGTTTCTTCTCCATGTATATGACTGTTTCTGTTTCGTTTGTTCATTTGTTTTGTTTTTTAGATTCCACATAAAAGTGAAATCATACAATATTTGTCTTTCTCTGCCTGACTTATTTCACATAGCACAGTACCCTCCAGGTCCATCCATGTTATTGCAAATGGCAAGATTTCATTCTTTTTTATGGCTGGGTAATATTCCATTATATATATATTTTTTTAATCCATTCATCTGTCCATGAGCACTTAGGTTGCTTCCTTATCTTGGTTACTGTGAATAAGGCTGCAATGAACTTA
The DNA here is from genome assembly GCF_059928025.1 of Delphinapterus leucas. Classification (NCBI taxonomy): domain Eukaryota; kingdom Metazoa; phylum Chordata; class Mammalia; order Artiodactyla; family Monodontidae; genus Delphinapterus; species Delphinapterus leucas. The sequence goes on from NC_143149.1 coordinate 23,643,184, forward strand.
GGGGTGCATATATCTTTTCAAATTAGTGTTTTTGTTTTCTTTGGAAAAATATGCAGAAGTGGAATTGATGGATCATAGGGTTGCCCTATTTTTTTATTTTATTTTATTTTGCGGTACACGGGCCTCACTGTTGTGGCCTCTCCCATTGTGGAGCACAGGCTCTGGACGTGCAGGCTCAGCGGCCATGGCTCACAGGCCCAGCTGCTCCACGGCATGTGGGATCTTCCTGGACCAGGGCACAAACCCATGTCCCCTGCATCAGCAGGCGGACTCTCGACCACTGCGCCACCAGGGAAGCCTGGGTTGTCCTATTTTTAATTCTTTGAGAAAACGCCACACTGTTTTCCATAGTGGCTTCACCACTTTACATTTCCGTCAACAGTTCACAATGGTTCCCTTTTCTCCACATCCTCGCCAACACTTGTTATTTGTTGTCTTTTTGATAATAACCATTCTGACAGGTATGAGGTGATATTTCATTGTGGTTTTGATTTACATCACCCTGATGATTAGTGATATTGAGCATCTTTTCATGTATCTGTTGGCCATCTGTATCTCTTCTTTGGAGAATGTCTATTCAGATCCTCTGCCCATTTTCAAATCAGGTTGTTTGATTTTTGATGTTGAGTTGTTGGAGTTCTTTGTATATTTTGGATATTAACCCCTTATCAGATATATCTGGACAGATCATCCAGACAGAAAATCAACAGGGAAACACTGGCTTAAGTAACAGATTAAACAAGTCTCAATAAATTTAAGAAGACTGAAATCATATCAAACATCTTCTCCTACCACAACACTATAAGACTAAAAATCAACTATAAGAAAAAAAAATGCAAAAAAGAACAAATACATGGAGGATAAACAATATGCTACTAAACAACCAATGGGTCACTGAAAAAATCAAAGAGGAAATTTAAAAAATACCTAGAGGCAAGTGAAAATAGAAACACAATGATCCAAAATCTATGGGCTGCAGCAAAATCAGCTCTAAGAGGGAATTTTATAGCAATACCTAAAGGAACTAGAAAAATATGAACAAACAAAACCCAAAGTTAGTAGAAGGAAAGAAATAATAAAGATCAGAGCAGAAATAAATTAAATAGAGACCTAAAAAACATTAGAAAAGATCAATGAAACTAAGAGCTGGTTCTTGAAAAGATAAAAAAAATTGATAAACTTTTACCCAGACTCATCAAGGAAATAAGAAGACAGGGCCCAAATCAATAAAATCAGAAAAGAAAAAGGAGAAGTTACAATTGACACCATAGAAATACAAAGGATCATAGAGGTTACTACAACCTATTATACGCCAATAAAATGGACAACCCAGAAGAAATGGACAGATTCCTAGAAATGTGCACTCTCCCAAAACTGAATCTGTAAGAATTACAAAATATGAGCAGACTAATTACCAGCAAGGAAAGTGAACCAGTAATTTAGAAATCAGACAAGAAGAAGTAAAAGCAATCCAAATTGGAAAGAAAGAAGTAAAACTGTCACTGTTTGCAGATGATAATATATTTTGAAAATTCTAAATATGCCACCTAAAATCTATTAGAACTAATAAATGAGCTCAGTAAAGCTGCAGGATACAAAGTGTTTCTATACACTAACAATGAACTGTTGGAGACATTAAGAAAACAACCCCATTTACAGTTGCATCAAAAAGAATATAGGGCTTCCCTGGTGGCGCAATGGTTGGGGGTCCGCCTGCCGGTGCGGGGGACGCGGGTTCATGCCCTGGTCCGGGAGGATCCCACGTGCCGCGGAGCGGCTGGGCCCGTGGACCATGGCCGCTGGGCCTGCGCGTCCAGAGCCTGTGCTCCTCGGCAGGGGAGGCCAAGGCAGTGAGAGGCCCGCATACCGCAAAAAATAAAAAAATAAAAAAAATAAAAAGAATGTAATACCTAGGAATAAATCTAACTAAGGAGGTAAAACACCTGTATTTTGGAAAACAATAAGACATTGATGAAAGAAATTGAAGACCAAATGAAAGATATATTGTGCTCATGGATTGAAAGAATTAATCTTGTTAAAATGACCATACTAGCCAAGGCAATTTACAAATTCAATGCAGTCCCTATCAAAATACCAATGGCATTTTTAACAGAACTAGAACACATAATTCTAAAATTTGTATGGAAACACAAAAGATCCCGGACAGCCAAAACAATCTTAAGAAAGAAAAACAAAGTGGGAGGTATCACACTCTTTGGTTTCAAACTATACTAATAAGCTACAATTATCAAAACAGTATGGTACTGCCACAAAAACAGACCCATGGATCAATGGAACAGAACAGAGAGCCCAAAAATGAACCCATACTTACATAGTCAATTAGTCTACAAAAAAGGAGGCAAGAATATACAATGGGGAAAAGACAGCCTCTTTAATAAATGGTGTAGGGAAAACTGGACATCTACATGCAAAAGAATCAAGCTAGACTACTTTCTCACACCATATACAAAAATAAACTCAAAATGTTTTAAAGACTTAACTGACAGATGGGAAACCATAAAAATTCTAGAAGAAAACATATGCAGAACACGCCCTGACATAAATTATAACAATATTTTTTTGGATCTGTCTCCTAAAGCAAGGGAAACAAAAGCAAAAATAAACAAATGGGACCTAATTAGACTTAAAAGATTTTGTACAGCAACGGAAACACTGACAAAATGAAAAGACAACCTACTGAATGGGAGAAGATATTTGCTAATGATATGACTGATAAGGTGTTAATATCCAAAATATACAAAGAACTCTGACAACTCAACATTAAAAAAAAATCGATTAAAAAATGGACAGAAGACCTGAATAGACATTTTTCCAAAGAAGACACACAGATGTCCAACAGGCATATGACAAGATGCTCAACGTCTTTAATCATCAGAGAAATGCAAATTAAAACCACAATGAGATATCACCTCACACCTGTCAGAATGGCTACCATCAAAAAGACCACAAATAACAAATGTTGGCAAGGATGAGGAGAAAAGGGAACCCTCTTATATTGTTGGTGAGAATGAAAATTGGTGCAGCCACTGTGGAAAAAAAATATGGAGGTTTCTCAAAAAACTAAAAACAGAACTATCATATGACCCAGCAATTCCACTCCTGGGTATATATCTGAAAAAACCAAAAACACTAATTCAAAAAGATACATGCACATGCACCCCAAGGTTCATAGCAGCATTATTTACAACTGGCAAGATATAGAAGCAACCACCTAAGAATCCATCAACAGATGAATGGATAATAAAGAAGATGAGATACACACACACACACACACACACACACACACACACACACAATGTAATACTACTACTCGGTCATAAAAAATAATGAAATTCTGCTATTTGCAGCAACATGGATGGACTTGAAGGGTATTATGCTAAGTGAAATAAGTCAGATAGAGAAAGACAAATACTGTATGATATCACTTATATGTGGAATCTAAAAATAAAACTAGTGACTATAACAAAAAGGACACAGGCTCACAGATACAGAGAACAAATTAGTGGTTACCAGTGGGGAGAGAGAAGCGGGGAGGGGCAAGATAGGGGTGGGGGATTAAGAAGTACAAACTGTTATGTATTAAATAAATAAATTACAAGGATATATTGTACAACACAGGGAATACAGCCAAAATTTTATACTAACTACAAATGGAGTATAACCTTTAAAAATTGTGAATCACCATGTTGTATACCTATAACATATAATATTGTGCATCAACTATATCTAAATTTTTTAAAAAGGGAAAAAAAGAATAATGAACATCCACACCTTTCAGCTTAAGAGATGAAGTCTTACCACACTGCATAGCTCCAGATATCTATCCCTGTCCCATCCTCTTTCCTCTCTTCCTCCCCTAAGAGGTAATCAGTATCCTAAATTTGGTCTTTATCACTTCTCTTTTCTTGGAAATAAATGTCCATCATCAGAAAAATAGATATTCATGTTCTTATACTGGAACATTATGTGGAAATGAAAATAAACTAGGGCTACACAAATTAACTGGGAACAATCTAACATTAACATTAAATTAGAAAAGGATATATGACATTTTAAAATATGCTAAACAACATTATAGTACTTAGAGATACATAATATGCTAATATTTAAAACTTTTCTTTATATATATATTTAGAAGTTTTAAAAAATCATCCATAATTTCACCACTCTGATGTAACCATTTTTCCTTGTTGGCCTACTTTAAAATTATGTCTCCTAATTCATCATCTATGTCATTTCTGAGTCTGTTTCCATTGATTTTCTTCTGCTTATGTGTCACCTTCTCCTGCTTCTTGTTATGCCTAGTAATTTTTTAATTTAATGGTTGACATTGTGATATTGAATGTCTGAATTTAAAAAGTGTTGGTCTTTGTTTTCCCAGGAAGTTGTTACTTATGGATCAATTTGATCCTTTTGTGGATCAAAACTTAAGTTTACATAAGAACTTGTAAACAAATGGTTGTAGCAGCTTTATTCATAATAGCCAAACCTGGAAACAATCAAGATGTCCTCCAAAGGTGAGTGGTTAGTCAAACTATGGTACATTCATATCAAGGAATACTACCCAGCGATAAAAACGAATACACATAACAACTTGTATGGATGTCAAGGGGATTATACTGAGTAAAAAAGCCTATCTCGGGAACTTCCTAGTGGTCCAGTGGCTAGGACTCGGCGCTTTCACTGCCAGAGCCTGGGTTCAATCCCTGGTCGGGGAACTAAGATCCTGCAAGCCACAAGGTGTGGAAAAAAAAAAAAAAAGGAAAAGCTATCTCAAAGGCCAATATTAAAAGCTTTAATATGCCTCAGTTTGTCTTTTTAACAATGCTTATATTGGAAGTCAAGGAATGGTACAGTTAAGATATGTGCATGTCATTGTAGTTAATGAATGCTGTATGATTCCACTTACATAATATTCTTGAAATGACAAAGAGATGGAGAACAGATTAGTTGTTGCCCAGGGTTTAGTGAAGGATAGAAAATGAAGTAACTGTGGCTATAAAAGGGTAGTGCAAGAGACTCTTCTGAAGGAACTGTTCTGTATCTTGACTGGTGGTGGTCACATGAATCAGCACAGGTGATAATATTGCATCCAACTAAATACACATCCACAAATGAGTGTATGTAAAACCGGTAAAACCTGAATAAGGTTGGTAGATTGTGTCAATATAAATCTCCTGTTTATGATATTGTACTATAGTTATGCATGGATTTGCCAATGGGGGAAACTGAGTAAAGAATGCATGTGATCTCTCTGTATTATTTCTTATAACCCTCTGTGAACCTATAATTATTATCTCAAAATAAAAAGATTTTAAAAATTATGATGTGTGTACAAAGCCTAATCCAAACAGCACATTTTGTATAATTCCATTTCTAGAAGTCCTAGAAGAGGCAAAACTAATCTATGGTGGAAAAAAAATCAAAACAGTGGTTACTTTCTGGACAAAATCTTTTATCTTGCTCTAGTATATGCTGTTAAGAAACAAGACAAAAAAAAAAAAAAGAAACAAGACAAGAGGCCTAAAATGGAGTTGCTTATGCTAAACCCCACACCAGCAAATGCAGAATTAACTTAATTAGTTTGGGCTCTCCCAGAAATGGAATCGCTTGATCAGCACTAGTTAGGTAATCTGCTTGTTGGACCCCTGCCATCCCCTAAAGGAAAGTAAACTTGCAATAACCAACCCACTTTTTTGCCTGGAATAACTTCCTTGTCCCTGCTCCCTTCTGGCTAGAAAAGTCTTTCATTATACAGCCCCAGCTCCTCAGAGCTCCTTTCTATCTGCTATATTGGATGCTGCCTGATTCAAATCAATGTTTGCTCAAATAAACTCTTAAAAAATTTAACATGTTTTAGTTTATCTTTTAACAATGCTTATATTGGAACTCAAGGAATGGTAGGGTTAAGATGTGTGCATTTCACTGTAGTTAATGACATACATGCTGAAATATACATATCATATGAATATGCATATGCACATAATATAGTTAATGATATGACACTGAAGTATTTTGGGGGAAGTGTACTAAAGTCTCCAACTATGAAATGCATCAAAATAAGACAGATTGATGAATGGATAGATTGATAGACATGTGACAATATATATAATAAAATGTGGTGGGTATATGGATAGTTAGTGTAAATTTTTTTCAACTTTTTTGTCTGAAAATTTTCATAATAAGATATAGGAAAACTTTACTAGTTGATTTTTTTAATGCAAAAATTCCAAATGTTAGGTCACAAAAGCAGTTTGGATACACTTAATACATACAATTCAGGCTACATTTTAATTAACATTTGTCCCCCCCAACCAAATATGATTATATGTAATTTAAAAATGTGTCGGGACTTCCCTGGTGGCACAGTGGGTAGGACTCTGCGCTCCCAACGCAGGGGGCTCGGGTTCGATCCCTGGTCAGGGAACTAGATTCCACATGCATGCCACAATTGTGTTCGCATGCCACAACTAAGGAGCCCATGTGCCGCAACTAAGGAGCCCTGGAGCCGCAACTAAAGGAGCCCACCTGCTGAAACTGACCTGCACAACCAAATAAATAAATAAATAAATAAATATTTTTAAGATGTGGGACTTCCCTGGTGGCACAGTGGTTAAGAATCCACCTGCCAGTGTAGGGGACATGGGTTTGATCCCTGGTCCAGGAAGATCCCACATGCCACGGAGCAACTAAGCCCGTGAGCCACAACTACTGAGCCCGCATGCCACAACTACTGAAGCCCGTGCACGTAGAGCCTGTGCTCTGCAACAAGAGAAGCCACCGCAATGAGGCGCCCCTGCACCACAACGAAGAGTAGCCCCCATTCGTCGTAACTAGAGAAAGCCCGTGTGCAGCAATGAAGACCCAGTGCAGCCAAAAGTAAATTAAAAATGTGTTGACAATCCTATTTCTTTATACATAAAGAAAACAAGTAGCATCACTTCTTAAATTTAAAAAAATGTGAAATTTGTGTCTGAAGAATGTTAATAGAAAATGATTTAATATAAACTATCAAGATTTAAAAGTCCCTTCCTCTTATACAGTATTCAAGGTATTCATAAGATTTTATTGTGAGAACTGAGCTATCTATAACCCATGGCTTAATTATGATCACTGAAAACTATGACCTTAAATCAACATAACTTTACTGCTTGTTCCAGGAAATTCTTGCCAACAAGGACAGGCTGTAAATCAGTACATAATTTCATTGTTAGCTTTAGAAGCTTGCTGAAAATCCATTCATCTGAACAACAGGTTGCTAATCTGGATAAAAAGCTTCCCTCTCAGGCACTGAGAAGTTGAATTGATCTCAACTGGGCAAATGCCCTTTCTTATCAAAAAGGGGGCAGATCTGACTGCAAGTCCCTCATCTTGCTGTGTCCAGCAGCCCTAAACTATTATACCATGTACTATGTCCAATCCTAGTAAGGTCCCCACATCGAAAAGGCCACCTTAAACTACTCCAACCTAGACTCCAAAAACCCTATAAAAATCACCCTTGACTTCCCCTCTGAGTCACTACAGAGATTATGTCACAACAGTGTTCTCCCTTAAATCAGTAAGTGAGAAACTTGGTTTTAGATGAATAGGTTATTTTGGTGGTTTGGGGAGGGGGGTAAGAGTAGATAAATGCAGTGAAGAGACTTCACAATCAACAAAGTTTGGGAAATGTGTAAGACCCCATGCAGATCTGGAGTACGTGGGAGCCGCCACTTTATTGTCCTGACAGAGATTCATTGGTGTCAACAGATTATACTAGGAATATAGAAAGAGGAAGAAAAATACCTAAAGGAGGAAATCATACCAAAATGAAGACGTTTAAGAGGTGAAGAACTTCCTTTCTTTCCTGTCTTCATGTAGACGAGAACCTCTGAATGAGTCAATATAGTTAATTATTTAATTGGTATGTCATGTTAGAATTTGTATTACTTCACCTCGACTGATTTTGAGATTGTGCGCTCATATCTTGCAACTTCACTTCCAGGATAAAGTTCTTAGCCTACACACAAAGCCAAGCCCTCTCTGGTCCTAGCTCCAAACTAATGCACCTCCACTCAAACTTGGAACTGCAATATTTTAAACTGCTGCTTGTTCCTCTGCATTCACAGTTTCCTAAATTTGCAATCCCATTCTTCCTTTTTCCCCCTTCCCCAATTCCTAAACTTTACAGCACAATTTGGGCATGGTTTCCTTCAGGAAAGCATTCAAGGCCTCGCTGGGAATAGGGTTCCACAGACCCCTGTGCGCATCCTAATCACAACACTCAGGCACTGTACATATCTGTTTACAGGGCTCTTACCCACTAAACTGACTTTCTGAGCTTCTTGAGGACAAATTCAGTAACTTACACATATTTGAGTCTCCATGAGTCCTTCTGTACCAAATTGTGGGGCTCAATAAATGTTAGCTGAAGTAAATTGAAGGGTGAGAAAATTGATGGCTAGGTCAGAAAATGAATTTTCAAGCAAGAAATCTTGCAAATTGTGACGATCTCTGTAGCTTAATTGCGTTGCAGGTTGGCAGAAGCACCAGAGGTGTATCATGGGATGGCAATGAGGTAATAGAACGGTGAGGCTGAGTTAAGTCATTAACAGTAACACCTGCTGGCAAAACTGACGAGAAGCGGAGCAAGGGGTAGTGGGTCTCCAGGATTCGGTGCCAGGCCCCACTTCTGAGTCATCTTCCCTCAGGTACTAGAGACCATGAACGGGGCCAGGGATCGTTGCGGTGATAAAGAAGGTGCTTCAGCAGAGAGTGGTGCTCAGTTGTCTGACCCAAAAGCCCACAATCACCCACTACGGACACAAGGCCCAGGGGCCAGGCTGCCCCCAACAGCGTCAACACCCAGTGCCCTTTCTCTTCAGGTTCATTTTACTTTTTTTCTTTTGGCTGCGTTGGGTCTTTGTTGCTGCACACGGGCTTTCTCTAGTTGCAGCAAGCGGGGACCACTCTTCGTTGCGGTGCATGGGCTTCTCATTGTGGTGGCTTCTCTTGTTGCAGAGCATGGGCTCTAGGCTCGCGGGCCTCAGTAGTTGTGGCACATGGGCTCAGTAGTTGTGGCTCGCGGGCTTTAGAGCGCAGGCTCAGTAGTTGTGGTGCACGGGCTTAGTTGCTCCGCAGCATGTGGGATCCTCCCGGACCAGGGCTCGAACCCCTGTAACCTGCTTTGGCAGGCGGATTCTCAACCACTGTGCCCCCAGGGAAGCCCCTCATTTTACTCTTGAGCTCTTCCTCAGTCTCCAGAGTCCCATGGCCAAAGGCGCAGGCGCAGCCAGCCTCACCGGAGCCCACGTTTTGCTTTCATAGAACTAGGTTAGACGGGCGCCAGCAAGGCCGGCTCCCCTGGACATCACGTGACGTAAGGAGGTGATCTGTATTTGTTCTAAGGCTACAGATTATTAGTTCAAAAACCTGGTCTTCTCTCAGTCCTACCAAAGACCTGACTTTAGAGTCTAGCTGTCTCCCCAAATTCCTCCCTTAGGCAGGGCTCCTCCACTCCACCTTCAAAGGGAGGAGAAACCGGAAGGGGCGGGCCTTCCGCCCGGAAGCGGGGCGCCCTCCACTATGGCTTCTCGTGGCGTTGTTGGCGTTTTCCTCCTTGCTGCTCTCCCGCTCTTGTGTTTGGAGCTCCAGCGTGGAATCCCAGATCTGGGTAAGTGTTGGCTTTTCCCTCTTGGTGCTCATACCCAGGTGACGGTCCCGTGAACGTTGCGTAGAATTTCCGTTTCCCAGCCGCGTCCCCTCTAGGCAGCTTTGACTACGATTCCCAGGCTGCACCGCGCCTGCCTCCCTTTTCCGGCGCGGATCCTTGGGGGGAGCGAGACTTCCGCCGCCTTGGGGAGGCCGACTCACCTTGGGGAGGCTGACTCCCTTTGGCGCGGCCGACTCCCCTTGGCGCAAAAAATCTCTCCAGGTCTGGTGAGGTTTTGCGTGAAAGGGAACTGAGGCAGAAAGCACATGAACAAGCATATACACGACTTTCAAATTGTGTTGAATGCTCAAGAGGAAATAAACAGGTTGATGTGATGTAGGCCTACTGAGGAATTTAAGCAGAGATTTAAATGATGATAGGAACCACCACTTTGAAAAGCCGGGAGAAAACATTCCAGACAAAGGAATTGTGATGTGTTGGAGGAAAAGGATGAAGAAAATTGAGGCTGGATCAAGGAGACTGACTTAAGAGGGAGATTGGCTCAAGATAGAAACATTCATTTAGCACGTACTGTAAACCAAAGTCTAAGTGTTTATTCATTATCTCATCTAATCCGCTTTACAATCAGAGGGTGGGTACTATTATAATCCCTTTTTTACAGTTGAGGAAACTGAGATATAGGGAGGTTAAGGGACTTACCTAAGGTTTTAAAACAGGTCACTGGGTTCTGTGTGCAGAATGTTTTGTAAGGAAGCTGCAAGGCATCTTAGGCTTCTGAAGTAGGGAAGTCGTGATGATTGTTTGATGGTTGGCCTGACTAGGATAACAGAGGAGGTGAAATGTGCACAGATTTGGGATATTAGCCAACTAGGATTTGTTGATGGATTAATGATGCGGGTGAGGGAAAGGAGAGATTCAAGGATGGCTCCTACATGTGGAGTTGAACAACCGCAAGTTGTTGGTGGTGCCAGTGATAAAGGAAAAACTGAAAGGAAACTGGTGGACCAGTGGAGAATCAGTTCATTTTTGGACATATTATTGATCAGTTTACATGTCTGTTTCCCTCTTTAAACTCAGTCCTAAAATTAGAGACTGTGATGAAACCGAGCTTTGTATATTTCCTCTCTTTCTCCCCACCCCCAAGAAGTCAGGTACCCAGAATGTTGCTTGAAATAAGAAATTAAAATAAAATGCTTTTCAAAAAATCTACAGAGATTCTCCAGAAGTCTCAAGCAGTATTGGAATCTAACAAGACCTTTATCCAAATGATATACAGAAATGTTAAACTCACACTTATTCCAGAATTTACCTGCTCCCTTACCTTAAAGAATTCACCCTTACTCTGCTCATCTAGAATCTTCTACATTTGCACTAATATTTGAGTCACTAGTCAATGAGAAGGTGTTTACTCAGGGTTGCAGAAGGAGATCTGTTCACATGATCAGCTCTGACCACAGGGGAACGAACTTCCTGAGACCAGAGACCCCTCCTCCCCCTCCTCCCCCTCCTCCCCCTCCTCCCCCTCCTCCCCCTCCTCCCCCTCTTCCCCTCCTCCCCCTCTTCCCCTCCTCCCCCTCTTCCCCTCCTCCCCTCCTCCCCTCCTCCCCCTCCTCCCCCTCCTCCCCTCCTCCCCCTCCTCCCCTCCTCCCCCTCCTCCCCTCCTCCCCGTCCTCCCCCTCCTCCCCCTCCTCCCCCTCCTCCCCCTCCTCCCTTTCCTCCCCTCCTCCCCTCCTCTCCCTTCTCCCCTCCATCTCCTCCTATTGAATTACCAAAGGGAAGAGGAGTGTTCATTCACCTGGGCTATATTTTTGGACATGTATTGAAAAATGATTCCTGTCTTTTTCTACTCTGTAAAAGCCTTCATTGCTGATACATTTTTACTTGTACTTAAGCTAAATACTTTAATGCTGGTTCCTCACGTTTGTTATCCTTTGAAGTGCCCTGCATATGGGCTCTTGAGAACAGGTATAAACAAAGCAAAACAAAACACCTCAACTTACTTTTAAAAATTTTTAATTGAGAGGTGCACACGTTAATCTAGTTCTTTTGTATTCACATATGACATTTGAAATTGCTTGCTAGAACAAAAAGCAATATATGGAACATAAATCCTATAACACAACAGTTTCTCTAAATACTAATACTCTAGGTGTCAAATTGCTTTTGAAATGACCACAGTTACCTGAGATTTAATCATGTGTCATATTGAGCAATACCTGAATCAGTAGTAATGCTGGCAAAGGTTGGAAGGGCTGTAATGCAAAAGAAAAAAAAAAAAAACTTTGCTAAACAACTTGAAACTACTTTTTTTTTTAAAAAAGGATTTTATATATATATATATATATGTTTTCAGTTAAAAATTAAGTCTGTATATATAATTCCTTCTTTAATTTTCAGTTAATTGGCTAACTGCCAGCCCCCATCACATTGGTAAGATGGTTCCTCTGTACGTCTGTCTGGTAACTTTTGAGAATTATAAAACAAAACTAAACATTCCTGGAGGGTAGAAACCATTTTTCATCCCACTTTATATCCACACTCCCTCACCATTTGGCAAGTTGTATTACACAAAGTAGGTACTTGTTACATTTCTGCTGATTAATTTTCATCTTGGTTCTTAAGGTAATACAAAACCAAATTTTTTACTTTTTTTCTAGGCAAACATGTATCTAGTAATTTTATTTACATATGATAGAATAAATATTGAGAAATAGAGAAGTACAGAGTTCCATAATTTAACTGTCAGAAATAAGAATTTGCTGTTTCAGTGAGAGTGACTATTTTTAAATAGAACTATAATTTAATAAGATGATACCATCACAATTTAACTCCCAATTATGTGGATAATTTTCTTCCCTTCTCTGGGAAGAAGGGAAACCAGAATTTATGCATTATTGATAGTCATATATTTATAATGTAGCCAATCACTCGAATTCTCCTTATATTCCTGAGACATAAGATGTTCTAGAATCATTTTCTGAAAACTTGCTCTGGTAATGACAGTCATTATGAATTTTGGCACCCAAAGGAGACTATATGAAAAATCTTAAGACAGTTGCATACCTTAACTTTTACTGTACTTTTCCAGTACAAATGATCTTCTAATGTGTTAATACCTAGTATCAAGAAAAATGTTTTGAATTTTAATTGTATTTTTTTAACCTTTATAAGGAATCAAAGATCTAATTTTGCTGTGTGGCCGGATTTTCTTACTGCTTACTCTCCTTACATTAATTATTTCTGTGACTACCTCATGGGTTAACTTGCTTAAATCTTCCCAAGTTTATCTGAAAGGTAAGTTTATTGTTTATGCTACCCTTTTATACTTTTCTACCGAAATTTCTTTCCTTTATTTATTCTAGAACTTTGCACAATAAGAATCATTTTACCATTAAATTGTGCTGTGTAATTTCAAGGTAGAGTAATCATTACAACTTTAGTTACAATTTTGGATAGGCTATAAATCCCAATATTTTTATGAGAAATTATACTTTTTTCTTGTATATACATTTGAAACTATAGCATTTCTGCACGTTTGCTAATTTTAAATTGTCTGTGTGTTTGTGCATCTTAACTGCTGTTTGGTACGTACAGCTTGTAAACTGTTCTACAAATGGTAAATATATCTATCGTTAAGATTAAGAGTTAAAGATAATTTATTTTTCATTCCATTCTGGCAGTTTTTATTTACGCACTTATATCGTATGTATAGTTAAGTGCTCTTAATTTTAGGAAACCATGCTTGTTCTTATTTTTGTTTTGTTTTGTGGTAAGTAAAAGTTGTGTTAGAAGCCTTTTAAAAAAATATTGTAGTGACTTCCCCGGTGGCGCATTGGTTAAGAATCCGCCTGCCAATGTAGGGGACACGGGTTCGAGCCCTGGTCTGGGAAGATCTCACATGCCATGGAGCAACTAAGCCGGTGTGCCACAACTACTGAGCCTGCGCTCTAGAGCCCGCGAGCCACGACTACTGAGCCCGCGTGCCTAGAGCCCATGCACCGCAACAAAGAGTAGCCCCCACTCACTGCAACTAGAGAAAGTCTGCACGCAGCAACAAAGACCCAACACAGCCAAAAATAAATAACTAAATAAATTTATTAAAAAAACAAAACAAAACAAAAAACAATATTGTAGTTCACCTCAGAACAGATGAATCCTGAAACTGATGTCTACTTTCTTATATCCTATTAGAAAGAAGCTTGCCAATAGTGAATTTGGTGCATTATGTTCTGTTTTACTGTTTATTTATTTAAATTTTATTTATTTATTTATTTATTTATGGCTGCATTGGGTCTTCGTTGCTGCACGCGGGCTTTCTCTAGTTGTGGTGAGCAGGGCTACTCTTTGTTGCAGTGTGCGGGCTTCTCATTGCGGTGGCTTCTCTTGTTGTGGAGCCCAGGCTCTAGACGCTCGGACTTTGGTAGTTGTGGCACGGGCTCGGTAGTTGTGGCTCGCGGGCTCTAGAGCGCAGGCTCAGTAGTTCTGGCACATGGGCTTAGTTGCTCCGTGGCATGTGGGATCTTCCCGGACCAGGGCATGAAACTGTGTTCCCTGGATTGGCAGGTGGATTCTTAACCACTGTGCCACCAGGGAAGCCCCATGATTATTCTTGAAGTCTCCTCACCAAAACTGTAACACACAATA